>NC_060142.1:77361232-77705578 GCF_021461385.2 Schistocerca piceifrons | reverse complement strand
GTAATCTTCAACGGTCACAGTACACGAGGTCAGCATCTGGCGTGAACTGAACTTCGGGGCTGGTTCTAGCCCCTATATAGCTCTCTCCAGCCAGTCACATTTTGGCGTAGTGATACTTCCTGCAGGCCGTGGCTCGAGCTCCCCCTGTGCTTGGAAGTAGTTCTCGGAATGTCTCTTCCCATTATCTTGTATGTAAATAGCCTGTGTTTACCATGGTGCTTCTGGTGCGCTTTGGGTATATACAACCGCGTCCTCTGTGGTGTAATATGGGTTGCCGGCCCTCTGGGGTTATCTTGGCTCCGGTATGACATTTCCCATTTTGAATCAAAAATTAAGTTTTGAATGTGTGACATTTATGGCAAATTAGTATCAATGAAATCGTAGTATTGTGCAACGTGTAGGAAGTCCTACTGTTGGAGAACATGCAGCGAGGTTGAGTCGTGTTGGTGACTTCACAATCCACCTAGAGATAGCATGTTCGTTACCTATTGGCTGAGTGAAGCCGTCGGTTACAAGGTAGTGAGAATTTTGTAGAACCTTGATTAGCTGAAAGGGCAGAGGCAGCAGCTTCGTTGTAACCGATGGATGAGTTGGATGGCGGCTGTTGTCGAGTGCGCTCGCGCATCTAAGGTCATTGTTTAATAGTTCGCAAAATGTGTTAATTACTTTTTTTGAAAGTGTTAATTGTATCAGTTGGGTAGCAACGGCTTGTGTATATGACGAACATAGTTGAGATCGCATGTGTTAATAGCATGAGCTGTAGTATGCATAAACCAGATGACGCTCAGCTTGTTAATAGTACATTGTTGCTAAGCATTATTGCAGTTGTACGATGACGATTTACACGAGTGACAGGTTGCGTAGTCATTCGGTGTAGTAACAGTGTCGTGGCAAGACTTACAACAATGAATAAAACGTGGCATGCCTTAAACCAAATTGAAGTGCTCGTTACTGAGAAGCAGACCCTCATTTTCCTATCCTCACAGCCCTTGCAGCACCACCTCGTAAACGAAGCAAGGGGCGAGCACGATGTTCTGCTGCGAGAAGGACATCATCCTTAGAGGACGCGAGGTAAGATCATGTGAGGTGTACCCAATGCTGCACATCTGCAACTACAGCTGTCAAGTGTGTGGCCGTGCTGCTGCAGCCTGCCACTTGGGGCACGAATTTCAGAGCATTGCGAAATTGGCTGAGTCTTTTTCAGAGGAATCGTCCCAAAACTTGCCTTTCTCGATTTAGGGACACCATGGACAACCTGAATAACTGAATGTGGATTGGATCCGGCGTTCTCTCGACTGATGACCTACCACTGCACCAGCCTCACTCTTTGTTGTTTCGTTTTCTTCATCTTGTTATAACTATTAAATCTATCACTAGGCGAATTGAATTGAGTCAGTTAGAGCCATAAGGGCCCATGTTCTTGGAGTAACACAGTTTTGATAATATCAAATTTGCGGACCCAGTCTCACAGGTCTGACTTTTTTTAAGTGAAGTCTAAACATCCTATATTTCCTTTGGAAAAATAATGTGCCTACTTTATGTTATGAAAAATAAATTAATATTTAGGTTTATATTTTATTAATATTTATCACACTGTTTCCATATATAGGTTACAGTGTGTTTTGACAGTCATAAAGTTTGTAATTAATGATAAACTAGCATCAGAACATAATGAACAGATATTAAATGCACCACTCACACAATTAGGACCTATTCCAACACTTCATTTTTCTCATTACTAACATTTTCATTAGGCACATTCTGTGGCTTGAGGTTCAGATAAAACTGCTATATACCTCCTATTACGACGTAGTACTAACAAGTAGCTTATGGACATAATAGCGGAAACTCTTCCCTAAAACGTGTAACAGCGCTCCCGACCTCTTCCTTGCTGCTTAAGCTGGAAACAAAACCCGGGGGTGAACAGCTGATCTACATTGTGGGACGTTGTCAGAAGACTTATTTGTCATATCGTCTTATTTTTATTGAACTGTGAAATGGTTGGATAGGGGAGTATATGTGCTATATGCGGTTTTGGCAACTACAAACAGCAAAGTAATCCCAAATCGTCCTTCAGGTTCCCGAAAAATAAAGATATGTAATTATGATAGGTTAAGCAGACTATCATTATGCCTACTCAGATTGTCTGCTTTTAATAAACAGATCTTTCACGCTTTGATTTACTTTATTTTTATGATTTGTTTATAAATGCAGCCAGTAGATTATTCGTAGAAGAAAAGCTGACTTGGATGAACTTTTGAAAACGAATGATCCAGAGCATTTGAATAAAAGTTATTTTTTGTATGCTCAGACTACTTTCTAGAAAAATCCTTCAGAATTTGGCTAGTTACCCTTTTGTCCTCGCGAGTAATCTTTAAAAAATTTATGTAATATAACAACAAATGTAGGATGGCAAATTTCATTTTAATCACTTTATTAAAAAAGTAGATAGACTTTAAAACACTAGCACAATACTTTCACTGTCAGCTTGTTATATTGAAGCATAAGTTGTGTTTTATGAAACACGACAAGGTTAAACAGAAATTTAAAATAATGCCTTATATTTACCTTGTCTTTTTCAGTATTTGGCTTGGCGCAGTGCCTTCATTTATGTTGCCTGTGACAAAGGAAACTCTAAACAGAAGCAGTCCAAGGAAAGAGAGGAGACGATGATATAGTTGGTAATTATGAGGATCTTGGGGAAAGTAGTGAATGTAGAGAAAAAAAAGTGTGAAGATTGCTAGCAAGTGAGGAAGATGTAAGAGCATTACAGAAAGCACAGAGTGGATACAGGTCAAGTAACATCAAAAATTAAGAACTGAAGTTCGACAGTTCCAACAGAAGGAATGACTCTGTGTGAATGTAGTAAATAATACACCTAATGATGTTGCAAGACAACCTTGAGAAGCATCCATCGTTAAATAGCACCCTGTAAGTTGCTTAAAATTGAAAGATATACTCTTAACCATTACTACCATAGGCTTGTCGCGCAAATGTAGCTGTGATAAACTGGAATTTATTAACCGAACATCTCAACCTAAATCTTCAATCAAATCGTTCTGTGCACTGTAAGTCAAATGTGATCTAAGAGACCTTTCATCAAATGCTATAGATACAATCCTTTCACAGCCTTCATCTTTTTATATTTCATTTTCAATAGCTCAAGAACCATATTGTTTACACGAGGCTTTATCTCTGCATTTTTTAACCATTTCCGCAGGAATCTAGCTTTAGCTTTATAAGCTTCTTAAGCTTTATAAGCTGTTTGACACCACTATACACATGGTGTAGACACTAAATTTATGTTGGCAAACCTAGATAACAACCGACCAGCGCAGCGTAGCAGTATTATACTTCGTGCTTTGGGCCCATATGGAAATGAATATCAGAGAAATTGGTGAGACAGGTTGGGGTTATTTTTGGGAAGGAGACAAGACAGCGAGGTCATCGGTCTCATCGGATTAGGGAAGGATGGGGAAGGAAGTCGGCCGTGCCCTTTCAGAGGAACCATCCCGGGTGAGACAGGTATTCGTGAATGTTCATATACACAGAGTGGGCCAACAGTGTATACAAAGATGATTCAGCATAAGATCCATAGATGTCAGGAGCAAAGATATATGCTAAAACCTCAAAATCTATGACGATGTGCTTAGGCTCTTATAGTTATCAGCGCCTCAATTACACATGTTCATGCGCAGGACAAGTGCCCAAGACACACACACATACACAACACACACACACACACACACACACACACACACACACACACACACACACACTTACACATGTTCATGCGCAGGACAAGTGCCCAAGACACACACACATACACAACACACACACACACACGCACACACACACACTGTCTACTCTAAACAACAGAAGTACTTCATTGAAGAACCGGACTCGACAACAGTGTTAAGCAAAAATCAGAAAGGACACAGTCATCTTCGACAATGCATAAATAAAGGTGATAGTTGTCGGATAGTTAACTGCTAATATACACTGAGGTGACAAAAGTCATGGGACACCTCCTAAGCCGGCCGCTGGTGGCCGAGCGGTCTGGCGCTACAGTCTGGAACCGCGCGACCGCTACGGTCGCAGGTTCGAATTCTGCCTCGGGCATGGATGTGTGTGTTGTCCCTAGGTTAGTTAGGTTTAATTAGTTCTAAGTTCTAGGGGACTTATGACCTCAACAGTTGAGTCCCATAGTGCTCAGAGCCATTTGAACCATTTTTGACACCTCCTAATATCGTCTCGGCACTCCTTCTGCCCGGCGTAACGCAGCAACTAGATGTGGCATGGACTCAACAAGTCGTTGGAAGTCCCCTCCGTAAATACTGAGCCATGCTACCTCTAAAGCCGCAGATAATTACGAAAGTGTTGTCAGTGCAGGGTTTTGTGCATAAACTGACCTCTGGATTATGTCCCATAATAGTTCGATGGTATTCATGTCGGGAAATCTCGTTGGCCAAACCATTCGCTCGAATTCTCCGGAGTGTTCTTCAAACCAATTGCGAACAATTGTGGCGCATAGTTGTTTGGGAACATGAAGCCCATGAACGGCTGCAAATAGTCTCCAAGTATCCGAGTACAACCATTTCCAGTCGATGATCGGTTCAGTTGGAACAGAGAACCCAGTCCAGTTCATGTAAACGCCGACCACACCATTATGGAGCCACCACTAGCTTGCAGAGTGCCTCGTTCACAAATTGGGTCCATGGCTTTGTGGTGTCTGCGCCGCTCTCGAACCCTACCATCAGCTCTTACCAGCTAAAATCTGGAACCAGGCCACAGTTTTCCAGTCGCCTAGGATCCAACCGATATGGTCACGAGCCCACGGGAGGCGTTGCGGGCTTGGCGTGCTGTTACCAAAGGTATTCACGTCGTCCGTCTGCTGCGATAGCCCATTAAAGCCAAATTTCGCCTCACTGTCCTAACGGATACGTTAGTCGTACGTCCCACATTGATTTCCGCGGTTATTTCACGTAGTGTTTCTTGTCTGTTAGCACCGACAACTCTACGGAGATGCCGCTGCTCTCGGTCGTTAAGTGAAGCCGTCGGCCACTGAGCATCCTATTGACACCGTAGATCTTGAAACATTGAATTTCCTAACGGTTTACGAAATGGAATGTCCCTTGCGTCTAGCACCAAGTACCATTCCGAGTTCAAAGTCTGTTAATTGCCACCGTGCGGCCATAATCACGTCGAACACAGCAAACATAAACATAGCCAAAGCCTTCAAACAAACAAAAATTACACGAAGTGGAGGGCTATGCGAGAGGCGTTCAACAAATTCGAAAGTAAAGTTCTATGTACTGACTTGTCAGAAAATCCTAAGAAATTTTGGTCTTATGTCAAAGCGGTAGGTGGATCAAAACAAAATGTCCAGACACTCTGTGACCAAAATGATACTGAAATAGAGGATGACAGACTAAAGGCCGAAATACTAAATGCCTCTTCCCAAAGCTGTTTCACAGAGGTAGACTGTACTGTAGTTCCTTCTCTAGATTGTCGCACAGATGACCAAATCGGAGATATAGAAATACACTACAGAGGGATAGAGAAACAATTAAAATCGCTCAAAAGAGGAAAGGCTGCTGCACCTGATGGGATACCAGTTCGATTTTACACAGAGTACACGAAGGAACTTACCCCCCTTCTTGCAGCGGTGTACCGTAGGTCTCTAGAAGAGCGTAGCGTTCCAAAGGATTGGAAAATGGCACAGGTCATCCCCGTTTTCAAGAAGGGACGTCGAACAGATGTGCAGAACTATAGACCTATATCTCTAACGTCGATTAGTTGTAGAATTTTTGAACATGTAATATGTTCGAGTACAATGACTTTTCTGGAGACTAGAAATCTACTCTGTAGGAATCAGCATGGGATTCGAAAAAGACGATCGTGTGAAACCCAGCTCGCGCTATTCGTCCACGAGACTCAGAGGGCCATAGATACGGGTTCCCAGGTAGATGGCGTGTTTCTTGACTTCCGCAAGGCGTTTGATACAGTTCCCCACAGTCGTTTAATGAACAAAGTAAGAGCATATGGACTATCAGACCAATTGTGTGATTGGGTTGAAGAGTTCCTAGATAACAGAACGCAGCATGTCATTCTCAATGGAAAGAAGTCTTCCGAAGTAAGAGTGATTTCAGGTGTGCCGCAGGTGAGTGTTGTAGTACCGTTGCTATTCACAATGTTTATAAATGACCTTGTGGATAACATCGGAAGTTCACTGAGGCTTTTTGCGAATGATGCTATAATATATCGAGAGATTGTAACAATGGAAAATTGTACTGAAATGCAGGAGGATCTGCAACGAATTGACGCATGGTGCAGGGAATGGCAATTGAATCTCAATGTAGACAAGTGTAACGTGCTGCGAGTACATAGAAAGAAAGATGCCTTATCATTTAGCTACAATATAGCTGGTCAGCAACCGGAAGCAGTTAATTCCATAATTTATCTGGGAGTAGGCATTAGGAGTGATTTAAAATGGAATGACAATATAAAATTAATCGTCGGTAAAGCAGATGCCAGACTGAGATTCATTGGAAGAATCCTAACGAAATGCAGTCCGAAAACAAAGGAAGTAGATTGCAGTACACTTGTTCGCCCACTGCTTGAATACTGCTCACCGGTGTGGGATCCGTACCAGATAGGGTTGATAGAAGACATAGAGAAGATCCAACGGAGAGCAGCGCGCTTCGTTACAGGATCATTTAGTAATTGCGAAAACGTTACGGAGATGATAGATAAACTCCAGTGGAAGACTCTGCAAGAGAGACGCTCAGTTGCTCGGTACGGGCTTTTGTTGAAGTTTCGAGAACATATCTTCACCGAGGAGTCAAGCAGTGTATTGCTCCCTCCTACGTTTATC
Organism: Schistocerca piceifrons; assembly: GCF_021461385.2. NCBI lineage: Eukaryota > Metazoa > Arthropoda > Insecta > Orthoptera > Acrididae > Schistocerca > Schistocerca piceifrons. The sequence goes on along the minus strand of NC_060142.1, from coordinate 77,698,701 downwards.
TCGCGAAGAGACCAAGAGGATAAAATCAGACTAGAGACCACACAGAGGCATACCGACAATCTTTCTTTCCACGAACAATACGAGACTGGAATAGAAGGGAGAACCGATAGAGGTACTCAAGGTACCCTCCGCCACACACCGTCAGGTGGCTTGCGGAGTATGGATGTAGATGTAGAACACCTGGAGTACAAATAACGGCTCCGCCAACGCATCGCGCGTTTGTACCTCGTGTACGAGGTATTACCGCCATCTGTATATGTGCAAATCGCTATCCTATGACTTTTGACACCTCAGCGAATAATATGTAAGACATTTCACAGAGAGAATTTCTATGTCAGAATATGAGATTTCAGAAAAAAGCACCGAGAAGATCCCAGTTGTACCGTAGAATAACCGTGACGAATTGAATCGTATACAAGCAAAGTAAATTTGGCGAGAACTTACGCTTATAAAGCTATTTAAGCACGGCATGATGGTCTCTAGAATATTCACATAGGTAATGGTCATCTGTATAAATGAACTAATACAGTATTATTGCCTGTCGTGTTGTTCTTATGTTCGAAACTTTACCACACTATAAGACGTCGGTCTGTAGTCGTTTACGTATTTCGAAAAAGCTTCTCTACGTCAAGATTACAAGCCGCGATAATACAATTATGAAATACAGAAAATAGACTGTGAAATTAAATGTCAGTAATTCGTAGTACGAAATGTCGTTCTTCAACTCTACGTAAATTATAGACCTGCAGTCTCTCCACTTCGTGAATGGAAGTTTGTCTAATTCTGTGACTTGTCTGATAAATTAAAGTATACTCAGAATTCTGTTCAAACTGATTGTAACAGGAAACATTACAATTGATTCTGGTGAAACTGTTAAATTTACTGTAAGTCGAGAGCTGTTACCTGTGACTGCTTCCTCGGACGGTAGAGCGGCGATTGCTGCCCCGCTGACAGAAGTTCGGGGAACTTTGCGGTTGGCGATGTTTCCAGCGAAGAGGCACGTAGAGATAACTAACCTGACAAACAAAGCTGGTCAGCAGGTTCAGCTGCTGGGTTGTTGTTTATTCGAGGAGTACCGTCTTCCAAAAACCTGTCTATAACCTTGGAGTCGGTGTTGTAACAGGGAGCTTCTTTATTATTCATCTTTTTAACACAGGTAAAGGCATCCCTGATGTCCTCATCCTTTTAATTACATACCTCCAGATTTCACATAGTGATAAACCGTATTTTATGGCCTTCTATAAGGACTTAACTGGCACAAAAGACCCTCACCAGCACAAAATGCCAGGTAACAGTAGAAGGAAAACTTTCTAAAGAATTGTAGGTGAGCCAGGAGTTAAGACAGGGTGATGTATTATCCACGCTACTCTTCAACATAGTGTTGGAGAGAGTGATGCGAAGGGTGGAGATTGATAACCGAGGTGGCGTTCTGTTTAACCGTATGCACCAAAATCTAGCTTATGCCGATGACGTGTGTATGCTGTCTGGGAGTTTGAAAGAAATGGAAGAAGGATTTGGCAGACTGGAAAAGGGGGCACAACAGTTGGCACTTAGAGTAAACAACACAAAACCACAAAACCACAGTATCCCTTTGCTTCCCGGAAAAATGCTTTTGTTAAGGAGAAATATATTAAGTTGAACAGAGGCAATTATGAGAGATGTGAGAAGTTCCAATACCTGGGAGTGCTGCTTACGGAGGATAGCAGAATAAGAGAAGAAATAAAATCTTGGATTGCTGCAGGAAACAGAGCTTACTGGGCCCTGATCAAGATCCTTCAGTCACGTAGCCTGTGCCGAAAATAGAACAGTCACAAGACCGGTGGTAATGGATGGCTCACAAACATGGACAATGACTGTAGCAGAAGAGCTCTTGAGAAGATGTAAATATTAAGAAAGATTTTTGGAGCCATGTATGAGGCGGGGCAATGGAGGATAAGGAGAAACAAGGAATTGGAAGAACTGTACAGAAATCCTGACTTGGTGACTAAAACTAAGTGCTACAGATTAAGATGGGAGGGCCATGTAGAGCGAATGTCAGAGGATAGAGCTGTCAAAAAGGTTTACACAGGAAATCCAGGCGGCAAAAGGAGCAAAGGGAGACCCTGGAAACGATGGCTGGAGGGTGTGGAAAATGATTTGAGAAAGATTGGAGTCAGGGGGTGGAGGAAAGGAGCAGAAAATCGTCAGGATTTGGCTGTGATCATCAGGGAGGCTAAGGTCCTACATGGGCTGTAGCGTCAAGGAGTAAGTAAGTAAATTTGTGGTAAGGTCTTATGGGACCAAACTGCAGAGGCCATCGGTCCCTAAGCCTACACACTACTTAACCTAACTTAAACTAACTTACACTATGTACAACACACACTCGAACCTCCGACGGGGGGAGCAGCACGGACCGTGACAAGACGCCTTAGACCGCTCGGCAGTAAGTAAGTATAAGGACTTAACCAAAGCCTACGACTGTGCCCTGCTCCCACGGCTAGCGCAGCAGTTAAAAGAACCTGAGCACACCGAGTACGTTCATTCAAAATCGGTACCATTCGTTGAGCAAGCAGATCTTACCTCAGCATCAGAGACACATAAGACAAAATTTCCCTCAAGATCTGACATTATCGACATTTCTATTTAATCTGTATCCTGCAGATTTGAATCCCATTCTGATAGACATTATGAATGCTATAAAATACACTGACGTTTACTAGCAAGAATCTACTCAAACGTCCCCTTTGAAAAATTTATGAGTTACTGGGCTGATAAAACTCTACGTTATTTGATTTTCAAACAGTGGAGCAAAACTGAACGTACTCAGACATTTCTCTCTTTACTTTTTCTGATCAACACTAAACTGACACACAATATTTTACGCGCAACGCAACCTGACTTTCAATAATCCCTAGAAAAGAATGGCCCTGACTAACAATAACCTACACCCTTCATGAATCACTTACCTCACAAAAATCTTCATTACTCAAACTACTGCAATACAGAGAACGCCAATACTGCCAGCTAAATAAAAGATTCTAACTACTGAAGGCACTAACTACTGATAGGCATAGTTAGCAAATGAAAGATTTTGATAGAGAACAAACAATGTATTTGCCTTAATGATGTTAAAATGCCATCATATATATATGTCAGTTTATGATATCCAATATTACAAATTTACTCTTTCTGATGGACACCCGTCCAGATTGTCTGCTTTCAAAATTCTGCCATCTCTCTCCCCAAATCCACCACTGCTGGCGGTTCAGCTCCAACTGCACAACGCTACGCGCTGTTCACATCCAACTGCCCAACACTACAATAGCAAATATTCCAACAATGCAAACCAGCCACAGACTTCACACAGCACAGTCAGTGATTTTCATATAGAGCGCTACGTGGCGTTACCAACATAAAAACCTAAACAGCCTACTTACACTATATCTCTGGTCATGAAAACGTTTCAGGATGGGATGTATCAAAATTGCTTAGAAATATTCGCCAGTCATGTCTGCGGTATTTGCGTGTATGATGTACATGCGACGTAGTCAGCAAGAAAAAAGAACGATGTTATTGAATCCACACACAGCGGTCAGAAACATTAAGTTAATCGGTGTGGAGGAAGTCGATAGACGGGATTAGATCACAAGGAGGTCTGGACGGGAGATCCCTTTGAAAAATTTGAAAACATTAAGACCTAATACCACTTTTTGCAGCATTCTGGATGCCTCAAATCGGATAATTCAATGGCGGTTAAAACTCTCGATGCGTACCAATGTAAGCCTGTATTAAAACGTATTTTGCTATTACCGAGAATAAAGTATAAACCATAAATTTATTGACGGTGCGTGTATGATTCTTATGTATTATGTCCTATACGAAACGGCAGTAGACCTAAGTTCTATCCATATACAGGATGATTTTTTCCACGGTGTACAAACTCTAGGAATTGATCGATGAGAGGATACAGAACAAAAAAGGTCTGATGAACTTATGTCCGGAAATGCATGGTTTCCATGCTAGAGACCATTTATTCAATCATACTTTGTTACAGAAACTGCTGTCTAATACGCGTTGTACCATGCAGCCACAGTTACAATATGCATCGTTTCCTCCTAGAGGTTGGTACTGTTCCTCACACGTCTTGCCCAAGCGCCCTCTCCTGCCATAATAATTGGTAATATTGTGTCAGACTCATTTCTCTTGCTGAATGGCCTTGTAGTGGATGCGATACAGCGATGAACACAATGGTTCCGTATTCGAATTGAGAGCTTATGGAAATGCAAGTGGTAACGGCCAGCGGGCAGCAAGGTTGTATCAGGAGACCTATCCACGCCTACAATGCAAGAGACAGGGTCGTTTCAGGAAGCAGGAAATCATGAAGGACGTACTTGAAATGTTCTGACATCAGGCTTGGAGGAAAATGTGATTAACACTATGGAAGGTGACCACCGTGTCAGTACCAGGCAGTTGGCCGGCAAGTACAGAATAAGCCAGACGACAGTGTGGTGGAACATTCTCCATGACAGTTCTTACTACCTGTTACGGCGGGAGTCAGCGCCGGTACGCCAGTCGGGAATGGGCGGAAGGCGAAACAGGGAGCAGTCCGTGCGGCTGGCCCCCTACGTCTTAGCGACAGTCACGAGGTGCTACCCAGTGTTGAAGATAACTCTGAGCCAGCACGGAATGCATCTCCTGATGGACCAGCGGACGATTTTCCTGCCCAGTCCGGACAAGTACAGATGGTGGGTATGCCCGTCATTGGAAGCTCCAATGTAAGGCGAGTGATGGAGCCGTTGGGGAAGATGGCATGCAAGGCGGGAAAGAATTCCAGTATGCATTCGGTATGTTTGCCGGGAGGTTTCATCCGTTAGGACAGTGAGGCGAAATTCGGCGTAAGTGGGCTACGACAGCAGATGACCGACGCTATTGCCTTTGCTAACAGCAAGATATCGCCTGCGTTGCCTCTCCTAGGCTCGTGACCATATCGGTTGGACCCTAGGCGACTGGAAAACTGAGTACCGATTTCAGTTGGTAAGATCCGATGGTAGGATTCGAGGCTGGCGCAGACCCCACAAAGCCATGGACCCAAGGTGTCATCAAGGAACTGCACAAGCTGGTGGTGGCTCCATAATGCTGTCGGTTATGTTTATTTGGAATAGATTGGGTTCTCTGGTGCAACTGAAGCGATCATTGACTAGGAGCTACTTGGAGACCATTTTCAGCTGTTCGTGGAGTTCATGTTGCCAAAAAGCGATGGAGTACCTAAGAAACCTGCTTTTCGGGATTGCTAGACAACAATTAAAGCAAATCGTACTAATGAAGTTTATTACTCAAAATAAATGACGATACTTAACTTTTGGAATTTACAATGGTGTGTCGCAAACAGCTGGCGACGGTCAGATAAGAAGTCTCTTCATTATATACAACTCGTAATAGAAGTGAAACAACCCAGTTCATAAGTCACTGCTGTAGCATTCATAGAACGGCTAGTCTGCTACTGGGCCATGGCCAGGCGGCGTTGCAGTTACGTCCTCTTCGTGTAGATGCCACTACTGTATCGTTGTCGTCCGAGAGAGGGGTCGGTCAGCGTACTATTGGCAGAGGTGGTGTCACAGCCCTCTCAACTCTAACGCTCTTGCCGGCGCCTGACGTTATGCAAGAACATTCCTCTCCCCCCCTCCCCCCCCCCCCCCACACACACACACAAACAGCGATGGACCGTCGTTGTGTACGGATCGCGACAACGGCAGGGGAGGCAGCAGTGTGGATGCTCTGCTGGACCGGAAGCTGTGGCTGCAGGGGACGTCAGGCTTCCGGTCGTACCCCACCATCTGGCCTTCGCTCTGGCAGAAACGTCCCCCTGAAAACGACCAGAAGGGTACGCGTCCCCCTCCTGAGGCCCACAACAAGATGTCGAAGTCGTCGGCTGCTGCAGCTTAGGCGGTAGGACGAGAGGAGGCGGAGGAGGCGGAGGCGAAGGCTCTGTCTCCATGGGTCGTCCCGCGGTGTCGTGATGACACCCTCTGGCAGCTGCTGTGGGCGCGCTATCCTCGGGATCTCTGAATCTGGGGGGAGAGACACAGAAGGATCACTGTGCACATGACAGTGGCGAATTTGATTGTGACATCGGCGCTGCAATCCGTCCGGGAATGAAATGGGATATATGCGTGTGCCAAGTTGACGAAGGATCCCGTCTCGCGCACACCGTCTGTTACCGCTGAAAACTCTGTAAAACACAATATCAAGCGGCGGGAAGCGATACTTGCGGCCTTCCTTCGGCGTCGGATGCTGAGGAAGGAACGGTGCACTAGTTAAATGCTGTATGCCATTGCGTTCACAGAATGTTCCAAATTCATTTCGCGTGATCTGAGGTCCGTTGTCCGACGCTATGACTTCAGGCAATCCTTAGAGGCAAAAAAATAGAGGGCAACACCTGAATTATGCTACGTGACGTTGTCCATTTGCTCAGCAAAAGAGAATATGCTATAAGCGCCTACCACAATCAGCCAACGAGTGCTCCAAAAAGGTCCCGCAAAGTCTGTGTGCACACGTTGCCATGGTGATTGCGACTTACGCCAACCACAGAATTTTTGCGGTGGAGCGGACTGATTTTCCGCACATGCGTGACACTGTGACGTCATCTGTTCTATTTTGGTGCCCACATCCTGCCAAGTACAGTGTCCACGCCCTAACTGTTTCGTACGAACAATCCCCCAGTGTCCTTGGAGAAGTAACTGCAACACTTCCTTTTGCGAAGCCACACGAGAGTGTCCACTGTTATTTTGAACAAGAATCACACCTTTCGGTACAGCGAGGCTATGCCGACGTGCAACGTATCGGCGCACTACAGAGTTCTTGATGCTATGCAATAAGCGAGGCCACGATGTGCGAATGTTCAAATCTGAATCAGCTTCCGTGGCCTGTGCAATTTTCTATAGTTCAGAGGAAAGGATTGAAACAATTCAGAAACCTGAGCGTCGATGTCATAACAAGAAGCAGCAGAAGCATCAAAGTCTGTATCAGGCCAATCGGAGGACGTAAAAGTGCGTCCACATTACCATGTTTAGCTGTCGGACAACACCCTATCTCGTACTGGTATTGAGACAACAACAAAGCTCACCATTGCAATTTTTGGGCAGTTCGTACAGGAACCGGCTTCGTCGGACGAAACAAGAACTGCAGTGGCTTGTGATCCGTTACTAAGTAGAATTTTCTGCCATGCAGATAGTCGTGGGAATTTGGTGACACCGTACACAATAGCCAATGCCTCTTTCTCCACTTGTGAATTGTTATGCTGAGCTTTGGACAACAGGCCTATTGCGAAAGCAATAGGCCTGTCTTTATCGCCAATTCTGTGTGAAAGCATTGCACCGATTCCATAAGAGGAAGCATCAACTTGCAACACACCCGGTTTGTCAGGATCAAAGTGAAGTAAGCGTCGATCACTGAGTGAGCCGTGTGCGGCTCGTGTTCATGCCATTTATTGCTTGGCATCTTGGCATTGCGGTCATGGCATCTCGTTTCTTATTCGATTTATTGGTGTCACTAAGTTGCTGGCTTGCCTGCCCATGAGTGGCAACAGCAGCGCTTATCGATACGAGTACTGTGGTACTATCTTTGGAGCGACCGCTGGTATTTCCGGGTCGTGTTGTGTGGAGTGGATAGCTGCGAACGGACATCAGTTCGGTTGGGGTGCAGCAGCGAGCAGGTCCGTGCAGCGCCAGGGCAATCCGGGGCCGCTGGCGGCGTGCTGCCACTGCCGTATCGAGGAGCGGTAGCTGGGAGAGCGACGACTTCGTTGCACACCAAACCCTGGACGTTTAAGTTGACGGAAGAGTGAACTACTAATGCACTGTTCTGAGATCTCGCCTTTGGTCGGCGGGTTGTTGCTCCCAAGGGCGCTGAAATTGGCGGCAACGAGTGAAGTGTTTCGAGGCGGTGAAATACTGCAGCCGTCTTTCTCTATTTGTTATACATCATTGAATTTAGTGTTATTCCTATTAGTAAAGTGCAACCAGCGGTATTTTCTACCTTGTAGACGCTAAGGCCCCAATTACCAGCCCTGGAGGTTAGTGTACTTTCTGGCAGTGTACCTTTCCTCGTCGTGTTGATGCTGTCCGACACGGCGTGTAGTTCGACAGCCTCTTGTAGTGTAATGTGCATACTTGTTTGGGAGGTCTACCTTGATTCTAGTGTTTCCTTCGGCCTTGGCTATTTTCTGAAGACTTGGTGCTGTCTGTCTCTTCCCCCTTGCATAAAAATATTCCATCGTTGTACCGGTGATCGGACGTTAGGCGGATTGGTTAGTCGGTCGGTCGGCGATTAAGCTGCCCCTAGTTTGAGTTGCTATCCTATTACGTGAGTACAACTCTTGGCTGCCTGTCTCACATTACTTTATGTTTGAGTTACCTTCCCAGGCCGACCCTTAGAACACCTGCTGAGAACCGCTTGTCCTGATTCCTTAGATTGTGATGTTTGTTTTAAGGATATTTGTAACTTTCTAATTACTGTTGGTGTCCCTTTCAGCCGAGCAATAATATCACTTCTTTCGTGATAAGGCATTCAGCCATGTTACAGTAAGATTTTTTTTTAAGCAAACTTGTGTTAAAAGCAAGGTATTTATTTTAAAGGTGGTATTTCGAATTGTTCTTCTAACTTCTAATTCAGGCCTTTAGACGTTTGTGATTTGAAGTTGCGCGTGGCCTTCAGCCGAGCGATAATTTCGCTTCTTTCATAATAAGGCCTTCAGCCATGTTACAATAACTTTTTTTAAAGCAAACTTCTTTTGAAAGCAAGGTATTTCTTGAGATGTGGGCTATTTGGAATTGTTTTCCTGACTTCTGATTCAGGCCTTAAGCCGTTTGTTATCTGAAATTGTTTATGGCCTTCAGCCAAGTAATAATTTCACTTCTTTTATAATAAGGCCTTCAGCCGTGTTACAGTTTGTTTTAAAACGAAGAGTTAATCTTAATACGAGCTATTTGGAATTGTTCTTCTGACTTATAATTCAGGCTTTCAGCCGTTTGTTGTTTGAGGTTACTGTTGGTAGCCTTCGGCCCCAAAATTATGGAATTTTTCCTTTGATAAGGCCTTCAGCCGTCATGCAGTCAACTGTGTTTTTTTTTTTCAAGAGATTGTTTTAAAATTTTAATTGTGGTGTCACCGCCAGACACCACACTTGCTAGGTGGTAGCCTTTAAATCGGCTGCGGTCCGTTAGTATACGTCGGACCCGCGTGTCGCCACTATCAGTGATTGCAGACCGAGCGCCGCCACACGGCAGGTCTAGTCTAGAGAGACTCCCTAGCACTCGCCCCAGTTGTAAAGCCGACTTTGCTAGCGATGGTTCACTGACTACATACGCTCTCATTTGCAAAGACGACAGTTTAGCATAGCTTTCAGCTACGTCATTTGCTACGACCTAGCAAGGCGCTATATTCAGTTACTATTCTGAACAGATAATATTGTGAATCATGTACCGTCAAGAGCAACGTTCATCATTAATGGATTAAAGTTAAGTATCGAACTAATTACGTCCGCTTTCTGAATTCTAATTCCTTGTCATGTTCCAGACCTCACGACAGTAGAGTTCTTCCCTCCTCACGCCAGCCTGCGTGAGCTAAAACGCGTGTGTACCGAGCGAGGTGGCGCAGTGGTTAGACACTGGACTCGCATTCGGGAAGACGACGGTTCAATCCCGTGTCCGGCCATCCTGATTTAGATTTTCCGTGATTTCCCTAAATCGCTCCAGGCAAATGCCGGGATGGTTCCTTTCAGAGGGCACGGCCGACTTCCTTCCCCGTCCTTCCCTAATCCGATGAGACCGATGACCTCGCTGTCTGGTCTCCTTCCCCAAAACAACCAACCAACTAAAACGCGTGCATTTCGGCCCCCACTAGTAACACGGTGTTGGCTCTTCTGCCGACACAACATTAATCACTTTAAATAAAGTTTACGTATTTGTTGTGCAACCGAGAGTAACTAATTACGGCCCCGTCCACAATCGTAACCTTATCCATCCCCATCCTGAGAAACCAGCTCTCACTGAGCAATGCATCTTTTAAATTTTTAAAAAGGTTTTTGGCACCCATCTTCCACGCGCGAACATCGAGACAGACGCACTGAGGGCCCGTCTGCTCACTTATCCGTCTTCTGAATCACTCCCAGAATATGGCGGGCACCCAGAGGCCTTCCTGGGCCGCGGTGGAGGGGATGGTCGAACCACTTGGCCGTGGCCAACCTCTCCGCCCCATATCTTGTGACACTGGAAAGTCTTTGACTGTTACCTGCCTGTGCTGTCTCTCTGATCCCCCACCCAGGAGTGAGGTTGGCACTACTATACTACAGAACCACTTCCCAACTAAGATTTGGCCACGCTTTATGGAAAGGTGTGAGGAGGATTAGGAAAGTTCATGTGCAGATTCACATTCACGTACAACAAATGCATAATACGCGACACATATAAATATGTATTATGAAGCCTGACACATTTCTTTCCACCCGTCCACATAGGTTCTGTTGCACCCGCGGCCCCCGTTTGTATTTCCCGGTGCGAGCGACCAGCGAAACCTGCTGCTTAAGGAGCGGAAACTACTGTACCGTTTCAACGTGTCGCGCATATCAGTTTTTGAAAAGTAACGACCAGTGCCTAATCTGTCCATGAGATCCTCTGCGGCGTGGCAATTGATAGGTATCAATCACAGTTTGGGGGTTGACTGTAGACTTAAAGTTAACACAGAGGCGAATGCGACCTGAAGATTTGGGGAGCAAAACCAGTGGACTTGCCCATTGACTAGCTTGTATGGGCGCAATAGCTCCGCTATCTTGCAATTCTTTAAGTTCAGCAGCGACGTCGTCGCGTAATGCAATGGGAACAGTTCTGGCCCGGCAAAATTTCGGTTGAGCATTGTCTTTCATAGTAATATAAACAACAAAATAGTTAGCCTTGCCTAAACCTTCAGAAAAATGTCCAGGGAATTCTGTCAGAAAGCTAGCAACACAGTCTTTTGCATTGAATGCACTCACTGACAACACATTGTCCTGAATTTTGAATCCAAACAAATCAAATGAATCAAGGCCAAATATGTTCTCACAATCACATGATTGTAGCACTGTAAAATTCACGGAATGTCTTGTCCGTTATAAGCTGTCAGGTGCATGCTGGTTTTAGACAGGCGTGGGAAGCCTAACAGTTCGTGTGTGTCACGATTCAGCAATGTAACAGAGGCACCTTTGTCCAACTGAAATTTCACACGTTTTCCGCAAAGAAGCAAATGGGAAAAAGCGTGTTGGACTGGCGTAGCACTGAAGAAATTGTTTGCTTGCTAGATCTGCTAATGCTTGTTGCAGGCGTTGAATACACTGCATGTATGACATGGGTCTTGTGACTAGATTTTTGTGAGTGGGCAGAATTCCTATGTGTGTTGCCGGCCGCGGTGGTCTAGCGGTTCCAGGCGCTCAGTCCGGAGCCGCGCGACCGCTACGGTCGCAGGTTCGAATCCTGCCTCGGGCATGGATGTGTGTGATGTCCTTAGGTTAGTTAGGTTTAAGTAGTTCTAAGTTCTAGGGGACTAATGACCGCAGATGTTAAGTCCCATAGTGCTCAGAGCCATTTGAACCATTTTGAAGCTATGTGTGTTCCGCTGCAAACAGACGGATTGTACATGTCCTTTCTTGCCACAAGCGTAACTCTCTGTCGGGACAGGGAGTCTTGGCGTTTGTGCCGTGAATAGCATCGAGGGCATGACTTAATACTGACTGCCTGTTTAGAGAACTGTTTACGCAAAGTGACCTCAGAAGTTAAGTACCATAGTGCTCAGAGCCATTTGAACCATTTTGAACATTTATCCGACATCTGCTAAGGGTGTCGAGAAAATTATTACAAAATTCGAAAAGAAACGTTCTTTTGGAGTGGAATGACACAGAGGGAGGAAGGCAGTTGATCCGACGTCTGCCACAGTATTGCAGGAAGGGTCGAGCGGCGTTGTGAAAACAGGGCGTGTATGGGGAATCGCCCGAACGCTGGACAGCCCTGCGAGCACGGTGCATAAAGTCCTACGAAACATCCTGCATCGCTGTTGTTGTTGTTGTGGTCTTCAGTCCTGAGACTGGTTTGATGCAGCTCTCCATGCTACTCTATCCTGTGCAAGCTTCTTCATCTCCCAGTACCTACTGCAACCTACATCCTTCTGAATCTGCTTAGTGTACTCATCTCTTGGTCTCCCTCTACGATTTTTATCCTCCACGCTGCCCTCCAATGCTAAATTTGTGATCCCTTGAGGCCTCAAAACATGTCCTACCAACCGATCCCTTCTTCTAGTCAAGTTGTGCCACAAACTTCTCTTCTCCCCAATCCTATTCAATACCTCCTCATTAGTTACGAGATCTACCCACCTTATCTTCAGCATTCTTCTGTAGCACGACATTTCGAAAGCTTCTATTCTCTTCTTGTCCAAACTGGTTATCGTCCATGTTTCACTTCCATACATGGCTACACTCCATACAAATACTTTCAGAAACGACTTCCTGACACTTAAATCTATACTCGATGTTAACAAATTTCTCTTCTTCAGAAACGATTTCCTTCCCATTGCCAGTCTACATTTTATATCCTCTCTACTTCGACCATCATCAGTTATTTTACTCCCTAAATAGCAAAACTCCTTTACTACTTTAAGTGTCTCATTTCCTAATCTAATCCCCTCAGCATCACCCGATTTAATTTGACTACATTCCATTATCCTCGTTTTGCTTTTGTTGATGTTCATCTTATATCCTCCTTTCAAGACACTGTCCATTCCGTTCAACTGCTCTTTCAAGTCCTTTGCTGTCTCCGACAGAATTACAATGTCATCGGCGAACCTCAAAGTTTTTACTTCTTCTCCATGAATTTTAATACCTACTCCGAATTTTTCTTTTGTTTCCTTTACTGCTTGCTCAATATACAGATTGAATAACATCGGGGAGAGGCTACAACCCTGTCTCACTCCTTTCCCAACCACTGCTTCCCTTTCATGCCCCTCGACTCTTATAACTGCCATCTGGTTTCTGTACAAATTGTAAATAGCCTTTCGCTCCCTGTATTTTACCCCTGCCACCTTCAGAATTTGAAAGAGAGTATTCCAGTTAACGTTGTCAAAAGCTTTCTCTAAGTCTACAAATGCTAGGAACGTAGGTTTGCGTTTTCTTAATCTTTCTTCTAAGATACGTTGTAAGGTTAGTATTGCCTCACGTGTTCCAACATTTCTATGGAATCCAAACTGATCTTCCCCGAGGTTCGCTTCTACCAGCATCGGTATCTACACAAAATCACCCATGTTGAGGTGTTCCTTCCTGCTGACATGCACAAGACAAACGTTCGCTCTTCAATTGCCGTCTACGACCTGGACTCGTATATCCATTGTGTATATTCCCGTACGGGACGTAGACGCATGGTTGACGACATATGGAAGTCTGGGTTTGGCCGGGAGTCGTGCACGGATAGCCGGACAGTAAGGCGACCGCTCGCAATAAGCGAGAAATCCCGGCTCGAGTCCCGGTGCGGCACATATTTTTACTGTCGTCATTCCATTCTACAGCTGATGGTTCTCATTATTCGCAATTGCGAATACATTGAATATATTAGAAAGCGATGTCACTTTGCTTTCTACGCGGTTTTTAGCCACAGGACGTCAACAATCGATGTTGCTTTTCAAGCGGTTGTGGTCCCAGGACAAAAACCGACGCGGATTTCGGCCTCCAGAACAATTGAAACTGATGTCATTTCGATAGTATTGAGACAGAAACCAGCCACAAATTTAAGTTCCTTTATTCAAAAGGCACCGTTACCGGTTGCGAATCATTACGATCCATCGTCAGACAACTTTCACGCTTTCATTACAACATGTGCTGCATTTTTTTACTGATTGGTTATCGTGAAATGTCGGTTTGGAGTACTTGTTTTCATAGTTTTCGTCCAGCAGACTACGTTTGTAGTTTTCGCCGCATTCACATCATTGCACACATAAATTTGCATAATTGAGCGCTTCAGATTTGTCACAGAATGCACTTTCACCACATTCCTATCGTTGCACATGTAAATTTGTATCACTGAGCACTTCAGCTTAGTCACAGAACAGACTTCTAACATGCACCGCACGTTTCCACAGATACATAGTGTTTACGTACGCTATGTGTCTGAAGCGCTCAATTATGCAAGTTTATGTGCGCAATGATGTGAATACGGCGAAAACTACAAACGTAGTCTGTTGGACGAAAACTATGAAAACAAGTACTCCAAACCGACATTTCACGATAACCAATCAGTAAAAAGCGCAGCACATGTTGTAATGAAAGCATGAAAGCCGTGCGACTATTAATCGTAATGATTCGAAACCGGTAACGGTACCTTTTGAAAAAACGAACTTAAAATAAATTTGTGGTTGGTTGCTGTCTCGACGCCATCAACATTTGTCTTCAAATAACAGCCACGGTCTCCAACCATTTCATCATATGACAAAATCACATGATGTCTTTTGTTTTTGGTGCGGTTTTCGGCCTCTGGACAGTTAAAAACCGAATTTTCTCATCTGATGTGGTACGACCTTTCCGTGGTGGATGGCCTTACCTAATTAACAGTGTCACAACTGTTGACCGCCGAGCTTGTGCAGTCATGGACATTGAACAGTACGAATGGTGTAACATGTAACTCATACCATAGCCGTCGTACTGCGATTCATCTGTCATTTGTAGCCGAACACATTTACATTAAGACATTTATAGCGTCATCTATTGGTCAAATTTTCTAAAAAAATTTTTTTGTCCTGTGACGTTCACTCTGTGTCAATAATATGCTGGTCAAATTTGAAGTCATTCTGAGCAGTGGTTCTCTTTCTCCAGCGTTTTGAAACTGGAAGTTAAATTATGGACGTCCTGTATTCAAATTACATTTGTTCAAGTATTTTATCACTATATCATAGATGACAGACTCTCCTGATCCCAAGAGAGAGCTGCTAGACATACGGAGAAGTACATTTTTCTGTAGCAGACTCCTCAATAGTTCCTCTTGGTGAATTCTAAATGGGATACAAACAAATGAGGCGTGGTTCATATTAGCAGTTGATTTATTCCCACACTATCAATCAAGTGTCTCGTGAAGATCGAAGCTGTACAAATGACTAGGAAAATTGTCGTGGTTTAGCCTCATCGATATTAAACTGGTGACACTCCTTCTGCTGTAGTTTATTTTGTGGAACCAAGACTTCACTTGGATCTTGTCTTGAATTGCTGTGTAGTGATTGCCCTTTAATTGTCCTAATAAATACCATTCTTCTCCCCAAATGGAATTAATGTTGGATCTGACAGTGCTATAAAATTCTGTATGTGCCAAATTTATAGTTAAATGTATGCCACTTATTACTGCTTTCTTCGCAAGTTCATTCACTTTTTCATTGTTTCCGACTCCGCAGAGTCTCTTCACCCAAGTCATCTCTTTGAGTTTCCTTTTTCTGTTACACTGAATGCACTGTTCTGTTATATTGCTTCTATAATTATTCAAAGACGCTCTCCATTTTCATGCTGTCATTGAAATGAAAACAGACATAGAATCGATTATTATCAAAGTTTTGTTTGGAATTATGTACATAGCACACTTCACTGCTTCGAGGGCAGCAATTCATTCTGCAGTAATAACTGGGATGTTTTCTGATAACAGATATTTTAGATACTCCGAACAATAAAAGGCACAGCCCATATAGTCGTTGAAAGTTCGCTTGCATCCATCAGAGGAAATGAAGAAATAATCTGGCCATTTATTGAGCAACTCCGCATACATTTTGAGTAAATATTGCCTGATTCTTCTTTGGACTAGCAATTAGATCTGTACGTAAGTGGTATGTTATAGCGGGATAAGCTCTTTACTGGATCAAAGGTTGCTTCGTGACACAATTTTCATTTCTAAATAATTTCATAACTTGTGACTATGGCCTACGGCTGGTGAAATTGTTCGTCTACAATGGAGAATAACTACGTACTTGTGATTATTGAATGTTCATGAGTCGTAGTTCTGTTTAAATAATATACACTGAAGGGCCAAAGAAACTGGTACAGGCATCCGTATTAAATACAGAGATGTGTAAACAGGCAGTATACCGTGCTGCGGTCGGCAACGCCTATATAAGACAAGTGTCTGGCGCAGTTGTTAGATCAGTATATCAGGAATCAGGTAAAACATCAAATCTCCGACATCTCTGCGGCCGGAGAAAGATCTTGCAAGAACGGGACTAACGACGACTGTAGAGAGTCGTTCAACGTGGCGGGAGAGCAACCCTCCTGCAGACTGCTGCAGATTTCAATGCTGGGCCACAAACAAGTGTCAGCGTGCGAACCATTCAACGAAACATCATGGGTATCGGCTTTCGGAGCCGGAAGGGCACTCGTGTACCCTTGCTGACAGCACGACACAAAGCTTTACGCCTCGCATGGGCCCCGTCAACGACGACATTGGACTGTTGATGGCAGGAAACACGTTGCCTGGTCGGACGGGTCTGGTTTCAAATCGTATCGAGTGTCTGCACATGTGCAGGTATGCAGACAACCTCATGAATCCATAGACCCTGCATAACAGCAGGGGACTGTTCAAGGTGGTGGAGGCTCTGTAATGGTGTGGGGCATGTGCAGTTGGAGTGATATGAGACCCATGATACGTCTAGATACGAATCTGACAGATGGCACATACGTAAGCATTCTTTTTGATCACCTGCATCCATTCATCCCCATAGTGCATTCCGACGGACTTTGGCAATTCCAGCAGGACAGTGTGACACCCCACACGTCCAGAATTACACGCCCAGAATTACTACAGAGTGGTTCCAGAAACGCTCTTCTGAATTTAAACACTTCCACTGGCCACGAAATTCCTCAGACATGTACTTTATTGAGAATATATGGGATGCTTTTCAACATGTTGTTCAGAAGACATCTCCAAATCCTCGTACTCTTACGGATTTATGGACAGCCCTGCAGGATTCACGGTGTCAGTTCCCTCCAGCACTACTTCTGACATTGATCTGGTCCATGTCACGTCGTGTTGCGGCACTTCTGCGTGCTCGCGAGGACCCTTATCGATATTAGACAGGTGTACCAGCTTTTTTGCCTCTTTAGTTGGGTTGGGGTTGGGTTGTTTGGGGGAAGAGACCAAACAGCGAGGTCATCGGTCTCTTCGGGTTAGGGAAGGAAGGGGAAGGAAGGGGAAGGAAGTCGGCTGTGCCCTTTCGAAGGAACCATCCCGGCATTTGCCTGGAGCGATTTAGGGAAATCACGGAAAACCTAAACCAGGATGGCCGGACTGCCTCTTTAGTGTAGATCTACCGGTAGCTGTCTTCGTGAGACAAGGTGGAATCTCTCCGCCTAAGAATAAAACATAGCAATCGCCGGGTCAGCATATTCACAGTCCTTATGAACTATGTGGTTAATTAGTCTAATGGATGGCATGTTTTTGAATGCTAGGCAACACGGTTTATGCTGCCGAGCTGGATGCCCTGTTCTCGGTCGAACATGGGGTCTGGTAATTGTATTTACACAGTTTTCTTGAGGCTGAGTCGCCGTAGGATGAAACTGTGGCTTTCCAGTAATGTAATGGCCAGTGGAAATACAGTGTTCAGGCACTGAAAATTTGTTGGCCTGTAGAAAGTGTTCATACATTATTGTTGTACAGTATATATGGTTTGTCCTAAGTAATTTTTACCAGATTAGCAACAGATTTCTTTACTTTCGTAAAAGTAGATCCCAGAAGAGCCTCCGTCTTGGTCGGTGGGCGGAAGATCACGTCTACAATGAGGGGCAGAGACTTTTCTCGAATCTACCATAAAGCGTGCAGAAGAACCGGCTGTAACTCTGTCTAGCTTCCTGACAAAAAAAAAGAGAGTGATCAAACATAAGATAATTCACACATCCGATCACATATTCGGAATCAGGTTACGAATCCATTGACATAAGTCACAGCTTGACCTGAATCTTATTACTAAAGTTAGTGCAAAAAAATGTGAAATACATGGTATCAAACCAATTTTCCCTGGCAATTAGGGACCACAGTGGACTTTTGCGGGCGGGGTAGTCTTCCAAACTCCGGGTTATTCCTGATATTTTAGAAGACGGTGAAAATCCACAAATGCCGGCCGAACCGTTGTTTTGAAATTCATGCCACAGCTACTTCGCAGCAGAGGGACACTGGACCGTCCAGCCCCTCTCAGAAAAGCCACCTCCGCAGTGGCGCCAAAATTTGAGCTATGAGGTTTGACTTTGCTGGCCAGAACAAATTCTGTCTGCCGGTACTGTTAGGTTGGCCACAGGGTCGTCTTAATGCTGGCGGACGCGTACTATGGTGCGGTATTCGAGTTAACAGAAGTATCGAGAGAGGAACTCGCCACCTCAGTTGTTCGCAGTTCCTGGTTGGAGCAGGTCATTACCCTCATTAACTGGAGTGTTGCCTCCATTTTCGCATCCGTGTACACGCTGCCTGCACATGGTAGTAACCTGGACCAAATAGCTCATGTTAGTACGACTTTGGCCCGAAATACAGTCCTGAGCATTTCGGTTGTGATCTCATAGTGATACAGCTGTCAATATCCCGATCGGTAGTTGCGATGTGGCTAAGCATGCTTTCGCTACAAGTAATACATGCCGCCGCTGCCAAGGTTTCAGTCATCTCAGTTCTTTCGACTCCAAATCATTTTAACGTACAGGGTGACAGTTATTGAACTACATGAAAAAGACGTAAATTAGTTACAAACTGCGGTGTGCGCACACTTTATTCAACATGTAAAACTTTCCCTTTGAATGTAAATTAATGGCTGTGGTGGGAAAACTTCTACGTTATTTGATTTTCAAACGCCAGAGGGAAGCTGAACGTACTGAGTATTCGCTTTGCTTATTCTGATCATTACTAAACTGACACACAATATTTTAGCACAACGCTGTCTGACTTTCAATAATCCCTACAAAAGAATAGCCCTGACTAACAATAACCTTCATGAATCACTTACCTCGCAAAAATCTTCGTTACTCGAACTACTGCAATACAGCGAGCGCCAATACTCTCAGCTAAATAAAAGATTCTAACTACTAAAAGATTTTTCAGGAAACATTCCTCACACACAAAGAAAGAAAATATGTTATGTGGACATGTGTCCGGAAACGCTTACTTTCCATGTTAGAGCTCATTTTATTACTTCTCTTCAAATCACATTAATCATGGAATGGAAACACACAGCAACAGAACGTACCAGCGTGACTTCAAACACTTTGTTACAGGAAATGTTCAAAATGTCCTCCGTTAGCGAGGATACATGCATCCACCCTCCGTCGCATGGAATCCGTGATGCGCTGATGCACCCCTGGAGAACGGCGTATTCTATCACAGCCGTCCACAATACGAGCACGAAGAGTCTCTACATTTGGTACCGGGGTTGCGTAGACAAGAGCTTTCAAATGCCCCCATAAATGAAAGTCAAGAGGGTTGAGGTCAGGACAGCGTGGAGGCCATGGAATTGATCCGCCTCTACCAATCCATCGGTCACCGAATCTGTTGTTGAGAAGCGTACGAACACTTCGACTGAAATGTGCAGGAGCTCCATCGTGCATTAACCACATGTGTCGTACTTGTAAAAGCACATGTTCTAGCAGCACAGGTAGAGTATACCGTATGAAATCATGATAACGTGCTCCATTGAGCGTAGGTGGAAGAACATGGGGCCCATCAAGACATCACCAAAAATGCCTGCCCAAACGTTCACAGAAAATCTGTGTTGATGTGGTTGCACAAATGCGTGCGGATTCTCGTCAGCCCACACATGTTGATTGTGAAAATTCACAATTTGATCACGTTGGAATAAAGCCTCATCCGTAAAGAGAACATTTGCACTGAAATGAGGATTGACACATTGATGGATGAACCATTCGCAGAAGTGTACCCGTGGAGGCCAATCAGCTGCTGATAATGCCTGCACACGCTGTACATGGTACGGAAACAACTGGTTCTCCCGTAGCACTCTCCATATAGTGACGTGGTCAACGTTACCTTGTACATCAGCAACTTCTCTGACGCTGACATTAGCGTTATCGTCAACTGCACGAAGAATTGCCTCGTCCATTGCAGGTGTCCTCGTCGTTCTAGGTCTTCCCCAGTCACGAGTTATAGGCTGGAATGTTCCGTGCTCCCTAGGACGCCGATCAATTGCTTCGAACGTCTCCCTGTCGGGACACCTTCGTTCTGGAAATCTGTCTCGATACAAACGTACCGCGCCACGGCTATTGCCCCGTGCTAAACCATTCATCAAATGTGCATCTGCCAACTCCGCATTTGTAAACATTGCACTGACTGCAAAACCACGTTCGTGATGAACACTACCCTGTTGATGCTACGTACTGATGTACATGATGCTAGTACTGTAGAGCAATGAGTCGCATATCAACACAAGCACCGAAGTCAACATTACCTTCCTTCAATTGGGCCAACTGGCAGTGAATCGAGGAAGTACAGTACATACTGACGAAACTAAAATGAGCTCTAACATGGAAGTTAAGCGTTTCCGGACACATGTCCACATAACATCTTTTCTTTATTTGTGTGTGAGGAATGTTTCCTGAAAGTTTGGCCTTAACTTTTTGTAACACCCTATATATATATATATATATATATATATATATATATATATATATATTCGTGACATCCATTTTACCAAATTTCTTTTTCTGACGGACACACGTCCAGATCGTCAGCTCATAGTAACATCTCAGAACTCTGGCATCTCTCTCCCCACATCCATCACTGTTGGCGGCTCACCTCCAACTGCCGAACGCAACGGGCTGTTCACTTCCAACTGCCCAACACTACACTGGGGAAAAACTTCCAACAAAGAGTCCAACCAGCCACAGACTGCACACAGCGCAGTCAGCAATTTTAATGGAGAGCGTTACGTGGCGTTACCAACGTAAAAACCTAAACAGCCTACTCACACATGTAAACGTCACTACAGATATTCGGATTTCAGTTATGACATTTCGATATACCTGCTATCATTGGCAATGATGTGGAGCAGACGAATAGCGAAATTCTGCACGACCCGCTGAAGTGTCGGATCATCGATACTGACAGTGAACTCCTGAATGGCTGTTTTCAGCTCAGCAATGATTTTGGGACTATTGTTGTACACCTTATCCTTAATGTAGCCCCACAAAAAGGAGTCATGTGTTCAGTATCGGAGAATATGGCGGCCAATCGAGGCCGATGCCAGTGACCTCTGGATACACCAGGGCCAGAATGCGGACCTCAAAGCGCTCCTACAGGACATCTAACACTCTCCTGCTTCGATGGGGTCGAGTTCCGTCTTGCATGAACCATATCTTCTCGAAATCAGGGTTACGTTGTACAATGGGGATGAAGTCATCTCCCAAAACCTTCACGTATCGTTCGATAGTCACCATGCCATCAAGGATAATTCCGTAACTGAACACTGCACGCCACACAGTGACCCGTTGAGGGTGAAGAGACTTCTCCATCGCGAAATATTGATTCTCAATCCCCCAAATGCGCAAATTTTGCTTATTGACACCGACCGCGGTGGCCGAGCGGTTCTAGGCGCTTCAGTCTGGAACCGCGTGACCGCTACGGTCGCAGGTTCGAATCCTGCCTCGGGCATGGATGTGTGTGATGTCCTTAGGTTAGTTAGGTTTAAGTAGTTGTAAGTCTAGGGGCTTGATGACCTCAGATGTTAAGTCCCACAGTGCTTAGAGCCATTTGAACCATTTTTGCTTATTGACGAACCCATCCAAATGGAACTGATCTTCGTCGCTAAACCAAATCATCATGTGCATACTAATTCCCATCATGCCGCGCGGCCAACCGTTCGGTTTGAACGTCCTACCGCAAACCGTTCAGAAGTTATGACTATTTTATTTCATATATTTCAATAACTGTCACCGTGTATCTTTCAGTTGACTCTCTCTCTCTAAGCACGGGCTAGACAAGTTACAGATACACTCGTTTGTGTCTCAGGTACATGCTTTGTCTTGACCTGCAGCAAGATATTTTCATGCCAGGTTTGGTTTAATTACAGCTGAACTAACGGTTTTTATACTGTGAAAAGCTATCTCGTATTTCAACTTGTTTTTCGAACAATATATTTCAATTTTTACCAGATCTGTTTGTCTTCTGATCTGTGGAGTTCCCCTGTTGTCTCCTATCAGTGTCCTTAACTATCGAAAATCCCAGCTAGACGAAACGGAGTCTTTTGCCAGACACTGTCAAGATAACAGGGAATTAAGAAGTGAGACCAAGTGTTCTAGCTAATTAGGAATCAGGGGAAATTCACCAGTCTTTTCGCCACCTTCAATTAGTAAAAACAATAGTGTCTTCAACATTATGCCTCTTCATTATTCTGGTAAGTCTTAAAGAAATATTTCCCACATGTGGTAAAAAGAGCGTACATTTTAAATCTGTTTCTTCTTGCTCTTCCTTCAATTGATATGGCACTTTCGTATACAGAGCTCACGTACTTTAATTTTTTGTACATCCATTTACCCTGAATACTGCTTCCAATTATACCAGTTCGCCCCATAGGCTGTGAGTGTGGGGCACTGCAAAGGGCTTACGTAATAAAGTTTTAAGTACGATCATAATTTGCGAAGGATGACGGCAGCTGAAGACCTGCAAGTATAAATCGTTGTGGGTGGACTTAGGATGGACGCAATGCCCTAAAAACCCATCCTCCACAATTCGAACTAATACACCCAAAAACAGTATTCAGCCAATCATCTCCTCTCACGTGGTAAAGCTGATATTTTCGTGAATGGAGTTAAGATGCTCAAGAGACTCCACCAATTTACACTGGCCCTGTGGTCAAACAATGCATGTGTCATCGACGTGTCTCCAGAAGATTGTCGATTTTAAAACTGTAGATTCGAACTTTTTTCTTCAAAAATCATCAGTTAATAAATTAGCTACCATGTGTGAGAGGGCTACCCACGGCGACGTCGCACACCGGCAACCCCGTCCACGCCGTCACGGGACGCGCGCCACGCTGACCGCGTCACCGCCCTACGGCCGTCCTTCCATTGTTCGCACTGGACACAGTCGTCCGCCTACATCCGCGACACAGTAGGAGTACACGTAACTATAGTCCTGATATAAAAAAAGGGGAAGCAACGAGAATCGCCATCGTTGGGAATGTAAATGGCTATGCAATGCTTTGCGACAGGTAGAACGGTCACCAGAGTACATCAGTGTTGTTCGTTTTTAGTGCTGTACGAGGTTTGATGGGGTACATATTGGGCACGAACAGTGACAAATGCTGAGTGCGAAGAGAATTGAGAAGCCGAGATGCTGCATTGTAGGTCTCGGTTATACCAGCTGGCAGAACTGTGCAATATTCAGATTTATGGGGCATTCAGGAGGGAAAATGGCCCTGTGTTGGACTGCATGATAAAGTGAGGGCAGGGATACTCGCCGTCAAGGTTTCTGTTGATCACGTCCGACCAACACAATGGAGGATAGCAGTATATTGCACGAAGCACATCGTGACCACTTCACATCTGTGTCTGCCATCCGAGTACAAATATTCTGTATCATCTCATTCCATTAGATGCAGATTAGCAGCAATCGGACTAGGGGGTTGCTGTCCCTTATGTAGACCTCCATTAACATCACAACACAAACACGCGTTTCGATTGGTGCCGTGACCCGGAAGCGTGAACTGGTGATGAATGGCGTCACATTATGTTCAGGGATGATCCGAGACTATTAACTACCCTGGATGACCAACGATAGCGAGTATGGCGGCGACCTTGGCGTAGGTCCCACTCTCCCAATGTTTTGGAGAGGCTCAGCGACGTTACTCCTGGCGTCATGGTGTAGGAAGCCGTCCGTTAAGACTTCGGCTCACGGCTGGTCGTGGTTGAGGGAAATCTGATGGCACAACAGTGCCTCATGGACGTCCTGCATTTTCATGTGTTATGTCTCATGGGACAATACCGTGGTGCCGTGTTTGAACAGGATAGTGCTCGAACACACGAGTGCGTGATGATGAGGTACTCCCACGGCCAGCGTGTTCCCCAGACCTGTCCCCGACAGAATTCGAGTGGTACCAGCTTGAGCATTAACTTCGGCCCAGTTCCAGCATCCAGAATGTCGTGGACCATTTACAACAGTTGTGGACCGTCTTGGCTCAGGGGTGTCCCACGAGTATATGCCTAACATACGATGACAAGCAGATAGTAGAAGTGGACAGTGTTAAATTCTTGGGACTACAGCTTGATAATAAATTCAACTGGGAGGAGCACACCACAGAACTGCTGAAGCGTCTTAACAAATCTCTATTTGCAATGCGAATTGTGTCAGACATAGGGGATATAAAAATGAAAAAGCTGGCATACTATGCTTACTTTCATTCCATAACGTCATATGGGATTATTTTTTGGGGCAATTCATCAAGCCAAGCTGTAGTTTTCTGGGCACAAAAACGTGCAGTAAGAGTTATAAGTGGTGTGAACTTAAGAACATCCTGCAAAAGCCTGTTTAGGGAACTAGAGGTACTAAGTACTGCTTCCCAATATATTTCTTCCTTAGCGAAATTTCTCATTAAATATGTATCACTTTTCCAAACCAACAGCTCAATTCATCGAATCAATACTAGAAATAAGAATAATCTTCACAAGGATTTAAAGTCACTTAGTCTTGTACAAAAAGATGTGCATCATTCAGGAACACACATTTTCAATAACTTGCCAGCAGCCATAAAAAGCTTAACAACCAATGAAATTTGTTCCATGTAGGCTTTCACGGCCGGCGTCTTTATCAGTAAACTCTTCCGGGCTAAGTTGCCGTGGTCGATCTGTAGAACTTCTTCTCCCTGACGTTTCGTTCTCAACTACGGAGAACATCTTCCGAGGTGAGTCGACGACTGGCTGCTAGGAGCTGGGGCCGCCGCTTATATAGAGATCGTAGGGGGCGCCACCACACGTCACATGGCGTCGATGTGCAGCTATCTCTGGCTATCGTCTGTTCTCTCGATTGCAGGCAATCGATTGTCACGTGATTGATGCAACGTCGACCGCCATATCTTATCCAATTTTAATCCTTCTTCTTTACGATTAAAATTGTATTGATGTTTGTGGATTTCAATTACCTCTCTATACATACGTGTATAATAGTGCGACGTCCTCGCTAGCACGCTTGTTTCACCAAATTTTATGTCGTGATCTCCATCCTTAAAAACATGTTCCGCTACTGCCGATTTGTCGATATGTCCCAAGCGACAGTTTCTTCTGTGCTCCGTCAACCGTGTATTGATGCTTCTTTTGGTAGTTCCTATGTAAACCCTGCCGCAACTACACGGAATTTTATATACCCCTGGGGTGGCGAGGGGGTGACGAGCATCTTTTGTTGATCTTAGGCATTCACTAATTTTCTTAGTAGGTCTAAAAATGGTCTCTACCTGAATCTTGGCTAGTACTTTTCCAATGCGATCCGTGATATTATGGATGAACGGAAGAAATACTTTTCCAGCTGATGGTTGTTGCTGTCTCCTATTTTTAGGCATTTTTCTATTTGGGTGAAGTGCTCGATTAATCTCGTTTTTTGTATAGCCATTTTTCGCAAAGGCCATTCGTAAATGATTTAGTTCTTCTTGTAAGTAGCCTGGTTCACAAATATTATTGGCCCTATCCACTAGTGTTTTTATGACCCCCCTCTTTTGCCTAGGGTGGTGGTTTGAGTTCTTATGGAGGTAGCGATCGGTATGTGTACCTTTCCTGTAGACCTTATGGCCTAAGGTCCCATCCGCCCGTTTGATAACTGATACATCCAAGAAGTTAAGTTGTCCATTCTTCTCCTTCTCCATAGTAAATTTAATCTTTGGGTTGATGCTATTTAAGTGTACCAGAAAATCATTCAAGTCTTCTTCCTCATGATTCCATATTACAAAGGTATCATCCACATACCGATACCACTTCGAGGGGCTTTTTTTGGCCGACTGCAATGCTTGATGTTCAAAATATTCCATGAATAAATTCGCAATTGCGGGACTTAGGGGACTTCCCATGGCTACCCCATCGATCTGTTCATGAAATTCACCATTATACTGAAAATAGGTTGAGGATAGACAGTGTTGGAACAAGGCTACTATATCAGTAGGGAACATATTGGCTATATGGGAGAGAGCTTCATCAACTGGAACCATCGTGAACAAAGACACTATATCAAAACTGACAAGTATGTCATTAGGACCGACAGTAATTTCCCTCAATTTCTCAATGAAGTGTAGAGAGTTTTTAATATGACTCTCAGTTTTGCCTATGTGAGGTTGTAACAAAGAGGCAAGGTGTCTGGCTAGTTCTTGGGTAGGAGCTCCAATTGCGCTGACTATTGGTCTCAAAGGAACATCAGGTTTATGTATCTTTGGTAATCCATATAATCTCGGAGGATAAGCCTCCGTTTCACAAAGATACTTTTTAACTTCTGTAGGAATTGAAGACTGTTTTATCAGACGCTTGGTGGCATTCAGCACATTCGTTGTGGGATCCTTTTTCAACTTCTTGTATGTGCTGGGTTCCAGGAGATCACTGATCTTCTTGTGATAATCCTCAGTATTCATTAAAACAGTAACATTTCCCTTGTCAGGGTACGACGACTGGAGAACCTACGCAAGAAGAAAGGTCAACAACTTTGCTCACTCACTTTTCTGCTACGCTGTCGTGATACCGGTATAGTTCCCAAGTTTTTAAAAGTGAGAAGAATGTTTCATTCGCCACAAGCTAACCGTATTTATTCTCGTATGGAACTGGCATTACTACGTGAGCGGATACATCAGACACGACGAGGACTGGCGGTATGTGATGGCCAACTGCTAAATCTTCATTTACTTATTAGCAATACTATGCAGTTTTGTCATTGGAACAAAGTGGACAGTTTAACATTTAGATCTATGGAGATTAGTGCAGAAGTGTCTTCCAATAGGCAGAAGGACAAGTTTGATCGTCTACAAGAGGGTCGACAGGAAACAGCGATTCCAAACAATTCCCAAACGGTTATTAATTTATCGGAAAAAGAATTGTCTAAGGAAGAACTTTCTGTTCTGTCTAAAGGAGGGAATTTTGCAATAACTCCATCCAAGATTCCTGTGGAGGACATTATTGCTAATATAGAGGCAGGAATTCGTCAGTTACCATCATATTCTGCTGATGAAATTAGAATGGAAACCTACAGGATATTACGCAAAGCTAAGCCACCCAGCAGCAATCTGTCTCAAGGGGAAAGGAAGGCATTGCGGGAAATCAATGCAGACAAGAATGTCATTATAGTTGCCGCTGACAAGGGAAATGTTACTGTTTTAATGAATACTGAGGATTATCACAAGAAGATCAGTGATCTCCTGGAACCCAGCACATACAAGAAGTTGAAAAAGGATCCTACAACGAATGTGCTGAGTGCCACCAAGCGTCTGATAAAACAGTCTTCAATTCCTACAAAAGTTAAAAAGTATCTTTGTGAAACGGAGGCTTATCCTCCGAGATTATATGGATTACCAAAGATACATAAACCTGATGTTCCTTTGAGACCAATAGTCAGCGCAATTGGAGCTCCTACCCAATAACTAGCCAGACACCCTGCCTCTTTGTTACAACCTCACATAGGCAAAACTGAGAGTCATATTAAAAACTCTCTACACTTCATTGAGAAATTGAGGGAAATTACTGTCGGTCCTAATGACATACTTGTCAGTTTTGATATAGTGTCTTTGTTCACGATGGTTCCAGTTGATGAAGCTCTCTCCCATATAGCCAATATGTTCCCTACTGATACAGTAGCCTTGTTCCAACACTGTCTATCCTCAACCTATTTTCAGTATAATGGTGAATTTCATGAACAGATCGATGGGGTAGCCATGGGAAGTCCCCTAAGTCCCGCAATTGCGAATTTATTCATGGAATATTTTGAACATCAAGCATTGCAGTCGGCCAAAAAAAGCCCCTCGAAGTGGTATCGGTATGTGGATGATACCTTTGTAATATGGAATCATGAGGAAGAAGACTTGAATGATTTTCTGGTACACTTAAATAGCATCAACCCAAAGATTAAATTTACTATGGAGAAGGAGAAGAATGGACAACTTAACTTCTTGGATGTATCAGTTATCAAACGGGCGGATGGGACCTTAGGCCATAAGGTCTACAGGAAAGGTACACATACCGATCGCTACCTCCATAAGAACTCAAACCACCACCCTAGGCAAAAGAGGGGGGTCATAAAAACACTAGTGGATAGGGCCAATAATATTTGTGAACCAGGCTACTTACAAGAAGAACTAAATCATTTACGAATGGCCTTTGCGAAAAATGGTTATACAAAAAACGAGATTAATCGAGCACTTCACCCAAATAGAAAAATGCCTAAAAATAGGAGACAGCAACAACCATCAGCTGGAAAAGTATTTCTTCCGTTCATCCATAATATCACGGATCGCATTGGAAAAGTACTAGCCAAGATTCAGGTAGAGACCATTTTTAGACCTACTAAGAAAATTAGTGAATGCCTAAGATCAACAAAAGATGCTCGTCACCCCCTCGCCACCCCAGGGGTATATAAAATTCCGTGTAGTTGCGGCAGGGTTTACATAGGAACTACCAAAAGAAGCATCAATACACGGTTGACGGAGCACAAAAGAAACTGTCGCTTGGGACATATCGACAAATCGGCAGTAGCGGAACATGTTTTTAAGGATGGAGATCACGACATAAAATTTGGTGAAACAAGCGTGCTAGCGAGGACGTCGCACTATTATACACGTATGTATAGAGAGGCAATTGAAATCCACAAACATCAATACAATTTTAATCGTAAAGAAGAAGGATTAAAATTGGATAAGATATGGCGGTCGACGTTGCATCAATCACGTGACAATCGATTGCCTGCAATCGAGAGAACAGACGATAGCCAGAGATAGCTGCACATCGACGCCATGTGACGTGTGGTGGCGCCCCCTACGATCTCTATATAAGCGGCGGCCCCAGCTCCTAGCAGCCAGTCGTCGACTCACCTCGGAAGATGTTCTCCGTAGTTGAGAACGAAACGTCAGGGAGAAGAAGTTCTACAGATCGACCACGGCAACTTAGCCCGGAAGAGTTTACTGACAATGAAATTTAGTTTAAGAGAAGCCTAAAGGCCAACTCCTTCTACTCTATTCATGAATTTCTCAGTAGAACCAACTGATTTAATATAACTTCTGCACAATTTCAGAGCAGTAATGTGTTCATTGTAAATAAGTGTGTGTGTGTGTGTGTGTGTGTGTGTGTGTGTGTGTGTGTGTGTAGGTACAATCTAACTTCTGCACCAGTTCAGTGCAGTAATGTGTTCATTGTAAATAAGTATTTAGTAGTTGTATTACACGTTTATTACCACATAAATAGCCGGCCGGAGTGGCCGAGCGGTTCTAGGCGCTACAGTCTAGAACCGCGGGACCGCTGCGGTCGCAGGTTCGAATCCTGCCTCGGGCATCGATGTGTGTGATGTCCTTAGGTTAGTTAGGTTTAAGTAGTTCTAAGTTCTAGGGGACTGATGACCATAGCAATTAAGTCCCATAGTGCTTAGAGCCATTTGAAACATTTGAACCACATAAATAAATAAAAAACTTTTTTATTTCAAGTTCAGTGCATTAGTATTTGTAAAATGATTCTTTCATACGGCGTTCATTAAAAAATTACGACCATGCCACTTGGGACCTGTGGAATGCTACATTAGCTTATTTGTTTGAGATGTAAACATTTGTCATGTATTATTGTTGTTCTGACATGTTCTATATCCTGGAGGACCTCCTCACTACGGATCAACTGAAATGAAAGTAAATCTAAACTAATCTAATCTAATCTAATCAGGAGAGAATAAACATTTCTGACAGCTTTCCCAACTGGATCAGTGCATTCGTCCAGGCCAGAAAGGGTGCAGCGTCATACTGATAAGTCATCAAATGTTGCCGAGTTAAAATGGTTCAAATGGCTCTGAGCACTATGGGACTTAACATCTAAGGTTATCAGTCCCCTAGAACTTAGAACTACGTAAACCTAACCAACCTAAGGACATCACACACATCCATGCCCGAGGCAGGATTCGAACCTGCGACCGTAGCGGTCGCGCGGTTCCAGACTGACGCGCTTAGAACCGCTCGACCACACCGGCCGGCTTGCCGAGTTATTGGACACGTATTTTCTAATCATTGAAATAACATCTCTTACCCTTCCTACAAGCGAAGTTTGATTCGTTTACTCTTTCCCTTAGGGGTACTTCACTTTTTTTGAACAAGTGTTTATCCTGGACGGAATGGAGGAGAACCCAGGAGCACGCGCAAAGAAACATGCAAACTTTACGAACGGTGCGTTGTTGTACTTCCTTGTCGCTAAACCATTGAGATGTAAGACTCTAGTCATTTGAAATACATTTCCGCCCCCGGTAGCTGAATGGTCAGCGTGACGGATTGTCAGTTCTCTGCGTCCAGGTTCGATTCCCAGCTGGGTCAGTGAATTTTCCCCGCCCAGGGACTGGGTGTTGTGCTGTCATCATCATCATCATCCTATCATCCTCATCGACTGCAGGTCGCCGAAGTGGCGTCAAATTGAAAGACCGGCACCCGGTGAAGGGTCTGCAAGACGGGGGGGCCTAGCCATACGAATAAATAAATAAATTTGAAGTACATGCGTTAGCTTTCCCGTACTGGTCAGTGCAGGTACCGCTTGTGGATAACGGTGCCGCCTGTAGGTCCAAGACTACGTATTTTCTCGGAAGTGGCCATCCAGTAGGGCAGAAAATTGGTAGAGCTGGCCTTCAGAGAGCAGCAAGGCCATCCAACGGCCCCCAATTACTGTCTCAGTAATCAGAAAAAAGAGGTAATTAGGTTTGATTGGCGACGACCATATATGTTAAATTAAAACGAAGGTCAGCGTTGGCCGCAACATTGATGTTTTATTGATAGCAGAATCGATTTTCGATCTCATAGTGATCACAATAATTGTGATCGATTCTCAGTTTTGGTTATTGATAACTTGATACCAGTGTCTAATTTGTACAGCACTGAAGATGATCACTATGAGATCGAAAATCAAGTCTGCTATCAATAAATCGTCAATATTGCGGCCAAAGCTGACCCTTTAATTTAAGGTAATTAGAGTAATACAACCATATTTAATATTAACATTTAGAAGAAACATGGTAAATTAAGATCGGGACAAATAAGGCTGACGAGGGGAATACGCCAAGTGCCATATCCCGATTTCCCAGTAACTTTGCTCACTGAAAGAAGAGTCGAAATAAGCGAACACGTGTCTCGGCTTATGCATAGATACTCATCCGTTTCCTAGAAAACAACGGTCAAAGTTTTCGAGATAATTCAGGAGCCTATTAGCAAATAAATGGTTGAACCGAAACGGTGGCACAGTGGCTAGATTCGCGGCTTCAGTCTTTCGTGCCCCGTGACCGTAACCTGATAACTAATTTTACTTTTGCTTTTTTATTTGTCTACCGAGATAATGTTGATCTATCTAACAGTACTTACGGCTGTTACAAAGGATGATCGTTCTTCGTTCAAGCTAAAAATATTTTCAAAAAAATACGCTCTAAGATATAAAAAACGATGCACCCAGAAATAATTGTCCGAATGCGACGGTAATCAGTAGATGTGATGTGCATGTAGAGACAAACAAATGATTACGAATCCATTTATTCAAGACAAAGCGCTTCACAAACTGAGCAAGTCAGTAATGCATTGGTTTACCTCTGGCCCTTATGTAAGCAGTTATTCGGTTTGGCATTGATTGATAGTGTTGTTGGACGTTCTCCTGAGGAATATGGTGCCAAATTCTGTTAATTTGGCGCATTAGATTGTAAAAATATCGAACTGGTTGGAGGGACCTGCCCATAGTCCAAACGTTCTCAATTGGTGAGAGATCTGGCGACCTAACTGGCCAAAATAGGATTTGGCAAGCCAGAAGACAAGCAGTCGAAAGTCTCAGTCTGTGTGGGCTAAAATGTAAGCCCAGGATGGCATGCCGTGTAGGTCAACGAAACGGTGTGTAGAACACAGTCGACGTACCGCTGTGCTGTGAGAGTGCTGCGGATGACAACCCCAACTGAGAACGTTTGGAGCATTCTGGGCAGGACACTCCAACCAGTTCGAGGTTTTAGCGAACTAACGCGCCAATTAGGTAGAATTTGGCACGATATGACTCAGGACATACAGCACCTCTATCAATGCCAAGCAGAATAATTGTTTACATAAGGGCCAGAGGTGGATCAACACTTTAATTTGTGTAGCTCTTTCTCTTGAATAAATCATCCACTTTTCTCGAATTGCCGGCCCAGGTGGCCGAGCGGTTCTAGGCGATTCAGTCCGGAAACGCTACGGTCGCAGGTTTGAATCCTGCCTCGGGCATGGGTCTTTGTGATGTCCTTAGGTTAGTTAGGTATAAGTAGTTCTAAGTTCTAGGGTACTGATGACCTCATAAGTTGAGTCCCATAGTGCTCAGAGCCATTTGACCCATTTCCTGAATTTTTAATGATTTGTTTGTCTGTATATATGTACACCACATCTACTGATTTCCGTTCCATTCGGTTTATTCTCCCCTGCTGTGTCTTTCTCTTCACTCTCTCTTGCTCGCTCTCTCTCTCTCTCTCTTTCTATTATTATTTTTTTTTTTTGGTTGCAGTGTACTTACGTTCCACAATGAGTCGTGAGTGATTACCCGGTTTGGATGTAGTAACAATAATAGGAAAGTGGAGAGGGTCGTCACACGTGTCCTTGATTGGCGAGAGAGTGTAGTACAAATGACAAAAAATCTTAACTGCGGAACTCTTACGAAATACGTCGTACATTTCTCGACAACGTGCCTGAAAATCCTCAAGACCTTCAGTTTAGAAATCACGAATATTCTTCAGTCCCCTCCTGTCTGTCCAGCAGAGATCGGGCGAATAGAATTATGGAAATAACAACTCGCACAGAAGCAGTCATTGTTCACACTCTCCATCTGCGAATAGAAAAGGCATGTGTGGTTGAGTAAAAAGTATCCTGTCCCATGCAGTTTACAGTGACTCTCAGAGTATATAGGCGAAGATGTGGGTGATTAAGTAGAAAACGAAATAGCGCGAAATATTGATTTTTCTAAAATAATGGACCATTTTCCACAAAAAAAAGAGCTTAAATACTTGAATAAGAGAAAAATTTAAATCACCAAGAAAATACATTTTATTAGCAGTTTGTAATTGAAGACCGATATTCAAACTTATGTACTGCTTTGAAACTATCGATTCATTCTTGTCTTGCAATACAGTATTATATATTATTTCGCTGTTGTGACGGTATTCAGTTTTTAAGTAGCTTTCTACTTTATTATTCTGAACTAAATGATTGTCTTACTAGCGAAACAAAGATTCTCATAAACAGTTCCGTTTTGAATTGATTAAAACAGTATCTCGTGTAGTGTGTAGCAGCTGTTATCTGCAGTGATGCAAGGACGAAATGGTTTCCTGCTTTTAGGAGGGGCGTTCAATAAGTAATGCAACACAATTTTTTCTCTACCAGATGGTTGAAAAATGTGGAATTTGTTATCGGACATCGTGGAATATTCCTTCTTCAGTCCCTAAAGCTCCATGAAGTTCTGAGAGGTGGCGGTGCTATACGTAGCCTTCAAAATGGCATCTGTAGCAGTGATGTGTTCCAAGCATATAGCTGTCACTGAATTTCTTTTGGCGGAAAACCAGAGCATCACAGATATTCATAGGCGCTTGCAGAATGTCTATGGAGACCTGGTACTGAACAAAAGCTCCGTGAGTCGTTGGGCGAGGCGTCTGTCATCATCACAACAAGGTCGCGCAACCCTGACCGATTCCCGCCTGCCGGCCGGCACACACAGGTGTGACTCCTGCAATGTTGGAACGTGCGGACACTTTCATTCGTGTTCATCGACGAATCACAATCAAACACCTCCCTGCACAACTGGACGTCTCTGTTGGCAGTACTGACACACTCGTCTACCAGTTGGGGTACTAAAAGGTGTGTGCCTGCTGGATTCCTCGCCATCTAACAGAAGACAAGGAAAAACCATCTGTAAGGAATTGTTTGCCCGTTACAAGGCTGTTACTGACAATTTTTTGTCGAACACTGTCACAGGTGATGAAATACGGGTTCATCACTTCAAACCGGAAACAAAACAGCAAACCATGGATTGGCGCCAAACCTCCTCACCCTCCAAGAAAAAGTTCAAAGCTGGACCCTAAACCGGTAAAGTCATGGCAACTGTTTTCTGCGAGTCTGAAGGCGTTATACTGCTTGACGCCCTCCCTCATGGTGTACCGATCAGCTCGGAAATGTATTGTGCCATCCTCAGGAAATTGAAGAAACTACTT
The DNA here is from genome assembly GCF_021461385.2 of Schistocerca piceifrons. Lineage (NCBI taxonomy): Eukaryota > Metazoa > Arthropoda > Insecta > Orthoptera > Acrididae > Schistocerca > Schistocerca piceifrons. The sequence continues at coordinate 77,664,304 of NC_060142.1, read as the reverse complement.
CACCGTGTTCGTCGCCACAAAATGCAAACGAAATTCTTCTTTTCTATGACAACGAAGGTCTTACACAAGTCTGCGCACGGAGGAGAAGCTCACAAAACTTCATTGGACTGATATTCCTTATCAGCCATACAGCACGGGTCCCGCACCTTTCGCCTTCCATCTGTTTGGTCCAATAATGGATACACTCCATGGGAAGCAGTACTTGATTGATGGGGAAGTTATTGATGCTGGAAAACGTTGACTCCAACGTCGACCAGTAGAGTGGTACCAGTAAGACGCCGGAAGGCTGTCGCATTGAACGGGGATTTTTGTTGAAAAATAGGGTGTCGTAGCCAAAAGAGTGGGAAATAATAAGGTGTATTGGAATTCTGAATAAAACAGGAAAAAAGCGTTGCATTACGCATTGAACTCACCGCAAATAAGCGGGAAAAAGTCGTTAACATTATACACTGAAGAGCCAAAGAAACTGGTACACGTACCTAATATCGTGTAGGGCCCCCGTGAGCACGCAGAAGTGGCGCAACACGACGTGGCACAAACTCACCTAATGTCTCAAGTAATGCTGGAGGGAACCGACACCATGAATCCTGCGGGCTGTCCATAAATTCGTAAGAGTTCGAGGGGGTGGAAATCTCTTCTGAACAGCACGATGCAAGGCATCACAGGTATGCTGAATAATGTTCATGTATGTGGAGTTTGGTGGGCAGCGGAAGTGTTTAAACTCAAAAGAGTGTTCCTGGAGCCACTCTATAGCAATTCTGGACTTGTGAGGCGTCGCATTGTTCTGATGGAATTGCCGAAGTCTATCGGAATGCTCAATCGACATGAATGGATCCAGGTGATCAGAGAGGATGTTTACGTACCTGTCACCAGTCAGAGTCGAATCTAGACGTACCAGGGGATCCCGTACCACTCCAACTGAAAACGCCCCACACCATTACATAGCCACCACCAGTTTGAACAGCACCCTGGTGACATGCAAGGTTAATGAATTCATGAGGTTGTCTCCATATACGCACTCGTCCATCTGCTCGATGCAGTTAGAAACGAGACTCGTCCAATCGTCCAGTCATCAAATGTCAGTGTTGACGGGCCCAGGTGAGGCGTAAAGCTTTGTGTCGTGCAGTAGTCAAGGGTACACGAGTGGGCCATGAGGTTTTGTTGAATGGTTCGCACGCTGACACGTGTTGATGGCCCAGCAGTGAAATCTGCTGCAATTAGCGGAAGGGTTGCACTTCTGTCACGTTGAACGATTGTCTTCAGTCATTGTTGGTCCCGTTCTTGCAGGATCTTTTTCCGGCCTCAGCGGTGTCGAAGATTTGATATTTACAGGATTTCTGATATTCACGGTACACTCGTGAAATGGTCGTACTGGAGAATCCCCACTTCATCGCTATCTCGGGGATGTTGTGTGCCATCACTCGTGCGCGGACTATAACATCACGTACAGACTCACTTAAATCTTGATAACCTGCCATATAGCAGCAGTAACCGATCTAACAACTGCACCAGACACTTGTTGTCTTACGTAGGCGTTGCCGACCGCAGCGCCATATTCTGTCTGTTTACATATCTCTGAATTTGAACATGCGTGCCTATACCAGTTCCTTTGGCGCTTCAGTGTATTTCACTTCACCAAAGTACTTAAAATAAAAACATATGGTTTTTTTACGTTTTCTTGCGTTTTTCACTTTTTGCCTCGAGTGGGAGGAGAGGAGCCACGCTATGGTATAATGTAGTGTGGGTGTATGTGAGTGGTGATGGCGGACGGGATGGAAGGGGAGTACCTGTGGGAGACGAGATGTGGGTTACGTTTAGTTGAGTTGGGAATGGGGGGGGGGGGGCGATGGGGTTAAGCATAAAGGTGGGGAAACGGCCCCCATTTAATGTGTTTGCACCAGGGCCCCCGTGAATGTACGTTCGCCCGTGCTATTTGGTTGCTAGAACAGAACTTCTCAATATTTTAAAACTATTTTATTCGATTTTTGCCACTCGACTTCGTGTACTTACCTTGTTAGTTGACATTAAAACCCAGTTAATATCGCAGAACATTGGAAAATTAAGGTTTTACATTTGATGTGTGCGCTGAGTTGGCAACCTCTGGTAGGTAATACTAGGGACAGGCGCAGGCGAAATATGGGGCAGGTTTTCGAAAATTCTGATTTCCAGTGTTTTCATACGCAGCTGAATGATTTCACTCATGAAATGGAAGAAGGGGATTGATTCTAGGGAACTTAAGTATGTCAGTAACTTGAAACATTTATTACATTTTCAGCTTTATCTGTCGAGACAGGAGGAAGGAGTAACATAAAATAGTTAGGACAGCGATATTTGGGACACTCACCCTATCACGTATACATGGTGATTTTGCTAAATGGCGAAAAACTGCTGGAAACACCACTGAGAGGCTAATGATCAAAAATGGTCATATGGACACATGGCCGGAAGTTTTGTTCTGAAAGAGCTACATGCACTTGAAAGTGGAAATTAAAGATCTTTGACAATGGCCGCGATAACAGCACCAGCCCGGAGGCCCGCCAGGATGGTATAAGCCAGACATTCTCCTCAACTGCCACTCTCTGTGTCACGATATGTGCAGACCTTATTACCTTCAGTATTACCTCTGCACCGGCGAGTTTGTTCGTCGCATAGGCCACCACGGTGCTGGGATTTCCTTCACGCATCCTATTTATGGATGTGGTTACCTCTACAAGGGCGGTGTCGATAACCTGCTCAACACTGATCTATGGGCTATGGAGGTTTCCCTTGCTATGGTGGCAGCAAATTTACATCATCAGTTCAGGCTCCATGGGTGGGCGGGGATTACTGGCGACCGTCTCGTGCTGCCAGTCATCCTTCCACAGTGCCTCCCAGACGAGGCACACGTACACTTCCCGCAGGTGATCCTGCTATGCTGAGGTGAAGGCTTATGTGGGTACTCCAGAACTCCACAACATTGCTCTCTTCAGCGTAGATCGAAAATATAATTACGGACAGAACTTTCTCGCAGGCCTTTTTCTTCTCGTGTGTGCTTTCAGTCATAAAGACATACTTAATGCAATACTTGGAGTCTGATGACAGTAAGACTGTATTGAACTACACGGTACCCTACCAGAAATAATGTTCTGCCACTCCAAAGTTGATTAATGTTTCTCTCTCAGCAACTCAAAATAGTAACCCACAGAAAAATGGCCTTCCCTGAGAACATTCCTTTTCTGATCTGAAAATAGGGTGTAACAGAATTGTTGCCATTAACACGAATGAAGATGCTGCCCTCTCGTCCGAACAAGACACAGCCAGGACAAAAGCACCAGAGGCGCAAACATGCGAGCTGGTGCCAGTGCCGTAGAGACTCGCCACTTGTGCGAATTCCACCAGCGCCACGGGCGGCGCTGAGGATGAAGATATCGACTTTGCCTCGGCCAATTGCAGGCCGAGTACAATCCGCCAATGACCGGGCGACAACGGACAGAAACCTACACGGAAGACACAAGAGCAGCTCTCGCCCAATTGCTTATACGAGGTGCGGCAATAAAGTAATGAGATTGATGTAAAAAAAAAGTTGCTTACCGTTTTAGTCAAGTTTAGTGTTGTCTCCTTCAAAGTAGTTCCCTTCTGATTGCACACGCTTTTTCCAGCGCTTCTGCCATTGATGGTAACATTTCTGGAACTGTAATATCCTCCATGACCCTCGTCACAGCTTTTTTGACATCTTGTTGTTTGAAAATGGTGTTCCTTGACCACCGTTTTGACTCTTGGAAATAGAAAAAAGGTCGGTAGTACTGAAATTTGTTTTGAGGTTAAAAATTGCTCTACTGACAGAGCAGTATGGGATGGCGCATTATCGTGATGCAGAATCCAATTATCAGCAATGTTGGCACGGACACGAAGAACTCTTTTACGAAGTCTTTCTAAAATTTCTTTGTAGTAATATTGGTTAACTGTTTGTCCAGGAGGCACCCACTCTTTATGAACAATTCCCTTGGAATCAAAGAAGCATACAAGCATGCATTTCACCCCTGCAGGGGTGCCACATCTTGCAAAGAAAATGAGTCTCGTTACTTTATTGTCACACCTCGTAGATCGTCGTCCAGGGTTGACTTAGACAGGGAACATCGTTTAGTAAATGCTTAGTAGTGAACAGAACAGTTGTTGTAAATTACATTTGCTATGTACTGTGAAGTTAACCTACGATTATTTGTACTTAGCCACTGAGGGCCTTTTTATATTGCATTACATGCTGTGTTGCAGACTTTATTAGTCGACAAGTCACAAAGATATGTAAAACTTTTAAACTCATTTGAGTGACTTTGTTACTAATTTGTTGGAATGCTGTAGAACCTTCGTTCTCCTATCCTGTTGCCTGACACTGCGGCTTAGCTGTGTAATAGTGGCAGGGAGAAATTGTCTTAGCGGTGTACTGCACCAGAAGCCGTTTCACGAACTCACAAACTCGGCCTACCAGAACACCAATGGCAACTCGGCCTCTATAGCAGTAGCGACGAGGCCTTTACAAAACTGGCCACCTGGTTTTACAAAAGATACAAGATTAAAATTCTCACACTTCTGAAAAAACGATGTAGCATAGCAGATTTTACCAAAATAATATTTACAACTGCTGGAGATCGAAGGCATGGTAAATGTAATTTTCTGCTTCCAGCCAGTATGTATCGGTACAATCGGTATATTGTTATTAATTACTCCACGTTCGAAAAAACTAGGGACGTATCAGGAAAATTCAATTTAAGATGGGACACTTTTTACGGTTGATGCAATCACATTGTATTCAGAAGTTTTAGAACGTCAGTAACTGGCAAGCTGCTTTCGTGACAATGAAATAAAACTTTGTATGATTTTTTTTTTACACATTCGGTCATCGTTCACAAGCCCCCACTTGATTTCCGAGGCAAGTCTTTAAAAAGACTGTATAAAAATACCATGGTTTATATAAATCATACAAATTAACTTAACAACAGAGTTATATGTCGTGTTTCACACTACACTTCATGACTCCGACCAGGACTCACTAGACTGCCAACATGTGACACACTATCCTCCAAAGTCGCTTCTTCTTCCAATAATACGATCTATTCTCGATTGCTCGATATCTGCCCATTAATCGACCTTGTCCGCTACTCGCTGCTGCTCTCCAGCGGCGGAGACGGGAATGATTTGGGAGCAACTTCCGAACTTACTATTCCGTTTGAACACCCTATAAAATATCTTTTACCTCGATCCTTAAGTGAGTGGACATCCCTTGGAATGCATTTCCGCCTATATGTCCATACTTTAAGGCTTTCATATATTTTCTGCCATTGTAAGCAATTCATCTTTACTGCAATGGGAGAAAAATGAATGAGTGCGCTGCACGACTAGTGAATAAGATCCTTGACTCTGCGTTTAACTTTATGGAAACGTTAGCATCGCTGACCAGAGAAAACCACTCTCATGGTTGTCGGCAGCAACGAGTTAAAATTTCATAGAGTGGCTATAGGTCCGCCATGTTTGAAGCAAATTGAAGTTCTGGCCGCCATGTTTTCTTTAGTCAAGGCATTCGTCTGCTGTGTCCCGCCCCCTTGTAACTGCGTTTGACTTACTTGAAATAGCCCATACTAGCTTTATTTTTTCTAGAACAAGCAATAGACAGCAGTGATTTCAGTGTACACTGACAGCAAAAAGGGATGTTTTTGTCGAAATATGGCTAAATTTTTAGATGTAGATAACACTACAAGACAACTCAAATAAGTCTGTCAATCCACTATAACGTTACTTGTTGCCCATAAATTAATGCAATTAGAGCAGGTACCACCAGAATATTATGGTGAAACTTCTAAACATGCTGTGGGTAACTATTAGAAACAGTAACGGGCGCAGAAATGCGATATTTTTGTCGCTATTTTAAAGTAAACAGTCGAAGCCTCAAAAACCAGTACACTGTGAACGAGAATTTATTTGAAATATGTCTTACAAGTAGTTAACACAAGCATAGTAATTCAATAACAAAGTCGAAGCGTTCTTGGGTGGGGTAATTTCACAAATTTTCGTAAGTAGCTGTACGCCTTGGCAGAATAAAAGTGTAGGGTCAGGGCAAATTTCCTTATTTGCTGAGAATAATGGCATACTTTAGCACTGCACTGAAGTTCCAATAGATCCTTCAACAAACCAACTACATGTTCACTGTTTAACATATCAGAAACTGAACTACATAGCATTCTTCTCAAACCAGCAACTAAAGTCTGTAACTGCACTATTCTTCTTTTGTGTCGTACACTAAGTTGCTTCATTTGCTTTATCCGCTTCTTTAGTCGCACATTCTCTGCTTGTACTCTGTTATATTGTGTTTTCAACTTCTTAGGGCTTGGTAGACAGTAATTGTGGTCAGCAGAAGCAGATGTGGGTCCGACAGGCACTGAAAGAATGTAGTTACATCATAAGTTTATAACAGAGTTACACCATAAGATTATAATAGAAAGTATGTAATTCAAAGTAATAAGAACACGGAGTAAAATTAAATTATTGAATTACTTTGTGCTAATGATGTCACTGTAATAGCACTATCTTGCAAATTGTCGAAAGATCGCTTTCTGGGTTGTGGTCGTAATACTTTATCTTGCTTTTGTAAATGTGGTGGAAAGTTAAAGATAGTAGGTACTGGTTTTGACAAAAGGCGCCTCTGGACATTTGTGTGGTACATATATTTCTCTTCAAAATGAGCTGAACAGAGGTAACTGGCTGTAGTAGGAAACCAGTTTTCTCGCTTCATATTTATAACCCATCTTTTTGTAATTTCCTTATCTTTTAAAGGAAATCTGTAATCAACGATAAATAAATTACTTCCTGCATTTGTCTTAAGCATAATTACAGTTCCAATGCAAATGACTCTTTAATAAACATTAAAATACGTGTGTCGTATTTCGGTACTAATATACTTACTTATAATATGAAATATTTGTTGTTTTATCGCTGCGATTTGTGCAGTAGAACGCTGAACACACAGCAGGGATGTTGACTTCATATTTTGTAACAAAAAAGTCAACTAGAAAAGTTAAATATTGCAGTAATATCACAACAGCTGACACACTTCCAACACAAACAACAGTAACGCTTTCCTAATGTTTTGACTAAGGAGAACATGGCGGCCGAGTTAGCGTTGGTTGCCGCTAGGAGCGCTGTAACTAGTATCTCAGCCACTCTATGAAATTTTAACTCGTTGGTCGGCAGCATGGTGGTATAAGGAGGGGAGATGGCACTATGGCCATCTGCTGTACGTCTGTTTGAAGGCGGTGGGCGTGGTCGGCCGCCACGTTTGATTGGTCAAAAGAGTGACAGGGCTCTTGTTAGAATTGCGTGTTCTTCATATTTAACGTTATCTCTGCGAAATAATTTCAGATGATGTTGAGTGTTACAATGTTTACATGCATAACACAACGTCAGAATAGCTTTTTCAGGCGTTTTCGTTTTGTTTTTAATGCGTTTTGTCCCAGGGACAGGTCTCGTTAATTTAAGTGTTTCTTTTGGATACGAACTTCGAATGATGAAAAATAATAGTGTACAAAGCTCTTTTCAAACTCAAATCATCTTTTACTGTATTTGTGTCGATGTAAACTGAAAGCAGAACCCGAAAGCCATGCTAGTTTACATACTGGATGACATTTCTTACTCGTTTACACACTTATACAAAATTTCATTTGTAAATTCAAACATCGTTTGTGCATTGTCAAGAAAAATAAAGATATGATAGTGCTTTTGTGAATGTCAGCACAGCAAACTTGTACAATGGGATTTTCAGTACCATTGTAGTTTAAACATCTGAACACTATGAAATCACAACTGTTGCTCTGTGTGTGATTATTAATAGCACAATAGGCCTACATGTCAGATGATAATTAGGAAACCTTCCTTTAGTGTATAAGTCAATAAATGTAATTAAGTAGCAGTTTTGATACTAATCATGAACTGTTAAACAAATCTCAATTACACAAATTTGTGTAAAGGACAACACTGCTATTAAAATCACCAATAGTTAAATTAGGATGCCCTGCAAACATGCATGCTCAAATGTCAACCTGCAAGACAAGCTAAACACTTGCTAATAATAGGTATTTATGTGCAATAGTCTGAAATTTCATTGCAATGTATAAAACAATGGAAAAGAGTGAGGCACCATGACTGTTTTAACCTACCTGTTTCTTATTTGCTTCAATGTTGGATAAAGCAAAATATCTTAAACCAGTGCTACACTTGAAACCATTTCTTGCACATAGCATTTAAACTAGCATTACATTTACACAATATTGTTTTATCACTCATCTTTTACAATTACTGTAACATACTGCAGACTTCCATGGAATAAAGTTGCAAAAGTAAAGGATAAAATAGGAGAGAAGCTATAAATGGCATACTATGATGTTTTGTACATTTCAACTCACTAAAACACATTTTAAAATACAAATTATCAAGCTGTGTTCTTGCATTATCAAATCTTCAGTGTTTCAATCTCATTATAGCTCATCCACTAACATTCCATATAATCTTATATGTGAAGTGTGGAACTAACAAAATTTTTGGGAAAGTTATAAATAATGTAGTTTTGAGAAACATTTTAATCTCTTGGGATACAGTACTATATTAATATTGACATTTGGGTTACAACAAAGCACTTACATATGTTCAATGTCCTCAGGTTACACAATATGTTTTGTGCCAATAACAAGACAACAAGACAATTATATCTGGACAGTGTTATAACAAATGTAAAAATTAGAAAGTATGAAATGGGCTTTTTAATATTATGTATCTATCAGAACATGAAGTTGTATGGCTAGAATTGGTGATAAAAATCCCACAGAACAATGTGAAAAAAAAACACTTTCAGATCACAGCTGTGTATCATAGGAGTGGTCCGATTTCCTGGATCAATTTACAAATGAGCCCTTGAGAGCCTTAGTGGTGTAAATCAAGAAACACAATTTTCCTTCTGAAACCACTAAACTGTCATTATAATGAACTCTGTTACTAAATGCACTACTCTTTAAACTACATGTAGCTACAAATTAAGGTAATCATTTAATCATCAAAATACACGTCACAAATAAAAATTGACCAGCCCTTTACAAAATTCACAATGGCTATATATACACCGGAGAAGAAACTGTTTAATACACTGCCACCAGAAGCACACACTACCTCATTAAAATACTTCAGAAATGTTCTCCAAAAGGAGGTAAAGCTTTCATATGTACACAGCTTTAAAAGGGAAAATTAAATAACATAGAGGAAAGAAGTGTGGAAAGCAAAGTTCACAAATTCATTGACCTTTAAAAAGAACTAATTTGGTGTATGCTGTTCTCAATTTTTTTTCATGGAGTGAATCTGTAATACATTTTGCAGCATGTTTCTGACGTGTCAACAGCTACCTTTTCGCAATAGCTTTGATCAGCAGTACCAAGTGATTATCTAATGGGTGCTGATCCTTCATGTACTCTCCCAATTCCTCAAGCACAGGCTTGAACAGAAAAGTGCCAAGTACCTCTGACACACATTTAGTATTAAGATCTTTCACAGGAACCCTCCTATTTCCTGCACTGTATATTCTAAATACTTTTTCAGAACACATACAAATGTCCACGACATCGTCAGATGGTGAAATCAAACCACCTCTACTCTTTCTGTGTATAAGAGAATAGGCAGTATGACTCCCTTCCCCTCGCAACACTGACAAGCATGTTTCACATTGTAAAGTTCTCTCTAAGTGACGAACCACAAATCCTGAAATATAAACAACAATATGGGTTGCCACTTCAGAGAGAATCATTTCAGCTTCAACGTAATCATGATCATGGCTCACCAAATGGGTTTCCATATCTAATAATTGCCTACGTTCAGTGATGAAATTAATTTGTTGTTCTATAGTCTGACCACTGTATGTCAAAATAGGGATCTCTTCCAGGGCTATACGATTGCCCCTGTCTGATTCACGAATTTCATTGTGAATCAGGAGTCTCTTATAGGCAGATATGAACTGTCCAGCTGTTGGATTGTTATTCCACCCACCACGACTACGGATTGCACTAATAAACATCTCCAAATTATCTTGGGAGCACTTATAAATGGGGAGGAACTTCAACAAAGGTGCAGAGGATTGTGGGCCAAGCTTTGTATAGAGGTGCAAGACACTAGAAATACACACTAGGAAGCCAATGAAACCTGTTTTCCTGTTACTGTCCACAACTCTTTGCCCCTGACACACAGTAAGTGTTTTGATGTATGCCTGAGCTTCCATTAAAAATTCTTTATCAACCTTGAAATTATGAACATTCAAAGGCTGCTTCCACTTATTCTGCAGAGGGCTTCTGGAATTTAGTATATCAAACAGGCAGTTGAATATCCTTATAAATTTTACTGTAGCAGAAGCATCTTCAAAGCCTGGTATCTTCATATCGCAGCAGTACTACATTGCGTCTGCCACGGAAGTGCTGAGCAGCTGGGCTGCTAACCTAACTTTCATTTTGTTATTCACAAAATTGATGTGGCTACTCGTAATGCTGTTGCCTAAGTGGAGACCTTCTTTCACTTGTAACTTATGCAGTAGTTTAAATAGGTACCATGAAATTACATTACCTTGCCCATCCCAAAAATGTTTTCTCTCCCCTAATGCATTTCTTACAAGTTTTAGCATATGGGGTGGATCTAACACAAATGCAACTTCAGAATTGTTACCCTGAACAAAAAAGGTGGTCTTTAATCCATCAACGTCAGTATTGCACCCCAAGCATTTGGCCATAGACATATTGGAGGCACAACCGTCACATGAGAGAGACACTACTTGAATGCCACTGGCACTGGCAAGGCTAATGCATTGTTTAACCAAATGAGCTTTCTGCTCCCCAGTTAATCCACATGTCAAAAAATACCCTACTGGTAGCTTCCATGACCCATTAATTGCGACTAACATTAATACAAAGGCCTCTTTAGCTACAGGTAAACTATCCATAGCAACAGAGGACCCCATATCTACGTATCCATAGTACTGTGTTCCATCAAATTCTATGTGTTGCCTGATTGCAATTTCATCCATTAACAAACTGCATAGAATTTTATTAGTCTGGTCCTGATGAGAAGCTTTTGCTTTAATAATGGCAAATGCTTCCGTGGTAAAGCCAGGAGCACGCTTGTGGTGAATAAAAGTTTAATGTTAGAGCAAACGAACGTAGCTCAGGGCTGTAAGTTCTAGGTACACTCTTACAGTTTGCCTTTGCTGCCTGTCGTTGCAACAGCTGCTTGTGCATTCCAGGTATGCTTGCAGTAACACTTGAACTGTCTTCATCTACAAAATGTTTTTTCTCAGTTCTTCCATCACTGTACTCAAACATGCCACTTCTTTTATTAAACGGCGCTGGGATTGATGAAGAACTTGGACTTTCTCCATTTTTTGTCAGCAGCACAGACACATCCCTCTTAAGGTTCCTCACTATTGGTGTTTCTTCAGGATTTACATTCAATGGTGTGGTGGGATTAGCAGGATAAGAAGCTTCAGCCTGAAAGCCACTGGTAGTGGCTTCATCTTGAGTTCTGCATATAGCAGTTCAAATAACTGTACATTTTGATGTCTGCTGCCTTTGTGTTGGTGGTCGTCTCTTCTTCTGTTCCTACAGAAAACAGAGATTGAAAACAAAAACTGTTCAATTACACCTTACAGCCTATTTATAATTATTTGCATTCCATAATGCATTTACAATATTTGTAGATTCTGATTGGGCTTGTTACTATTTATTTGCACTACAATGACAGTACAGAAACACCTGTGGATGTGAGGGGGTAAGAAACCTGCCTTTATAAAAAGCTGCATTTGGGGGGGGGGGGTGTCAATATACTCTCAGTGCAGTAAGAAAGTGCCAATTTGGTGGTTTTGGATCCACTGTATGTTTTGAAATAGTAGCAATATACACTTGAACATATGATACATTAGACAAACTTACACAATTAAGCACTTTTTTCCAATATGATAGTTTGTCACTGCCCATAACAAGAGTAAATGCAATGCTGTAACTGGGGCATTTAACTAGTGTTCTTTCACCACAGACATCAATGCTTACAGGTGTGAAACTATTATCAAAGAATACTGATTCAACATGTTGAATTTTTCAAAATGGATGATTAAGTAATTAACGACCGAAAGAAGTAAAATTAAATATGACAAAGAGGAAGAGCAGATTATGACAGTTATAATCTGACTTAATGTCTGAAGTCTTATTACACAGAAATAAAATTACACAAAACACACAAACTCTCATGAAAAGAATAGAAATTTACGCCCGAAAATGTGATAAAACTATGAAAATATTGTTACATGGATTAACTCCACTGTAATCCGCACATGTTATAGGTTATAGACAAAAACACAACTGAAATTAGAGGCCTAATTAAAACATTCATACTTTCTGGCATTGTACGTTTATTTCCCAGTTTTACAGGAATTCAGAATCAATGTGCTGATTTCACGTAGACTACCTTTTGTAAGTGAGGTGGAAAGGCAGGAAAAATGGATGGTACAGCATTTTCCCTGATCCGAACACTCGAAACTGAAGTTCGGTCAATACCTTCTTCTCGAAAATGCTGGGAACATATTTTGCTCCATTTGTTAGGTATCCAGTCTTTCCTTCGTACCATATGAACCCACAGAGCTCTACGAGCTTCATTGATCGGAAATCTGAAATAAAATAGGAAGAAAACAGTTTCACGAAACGTAAACAAGGCCACACATCTCACGAGTATAAACGACAATATTTTACGAACGGGGCCACTTACGTATGGAACGTGATTCCTTTTAACTTGGTAGCACTATTCCAGCGGTTAGTACACCCGTAAACAACGCAAACCGGCATTATAAAATGAAAAAAACTTCCGCAGCTCTACACAGAAGCACAATCGGAAACGAGTCTTCTGGCCAAACTGCAATGGCGGATCTCGGTTTCTGTCGGCTTCAAGTTTGTGACGTCATGGCAACTCCCCTCCTTATACCTCCATCGTCGGCAGCAATTCAATAAGCTCTGTGACTCGAGTGTCCTGTGAAGTGTATCTTTGTTTCTATAAACTAAAGTGTGTTTTGTACTGCGTACCACTGTGTCACCTATCATTCGCTATCACTACGTATCGGCGTTCACTTTGGGTCAACGCTAGTATAGCGCAAATACGCGTCGCGGAAATATGGTCATCACACCCTCATTGTGTTACGCCGACCGCTAATTCCGTCGAACTCTTGCACACCTCGCTATCGACAGACGCGAACAGTGCTCCGTATGTTATGTGAGTGATTAAAAGTGACAGTGTCACATTGCAGCCTCGTCGCAAATCGCAGGAGCACAACAATTCAAGACAACCGACAATCCGCTTACTGACTTTGTTACGGATCCCAACAGCGTAACGTCTGCCATCGCATTCCTCGACATTTTCACGATCTGTACTACCCACTCGCGCCGACCGCGTCGTGGCCGTGATCGTACGCACTGGACACGTCTCCGCCCGATCTCACCCGGTCCGTGCAGCCGCTTGTATTACCGGTCACCGCCCATCCGCAATTCTCCCCGTGCGTGCGCCCGTATTCCAATCACATTACCGAACCGAGCAGTCGCCTGCTTCACGAATCGCACTACCGCCGTTCCGTATACACAATCCGCGCCTGTGGTTCACGGTCGTCGAACGCATGCCATCGTCACGGACGACATGAATACGTCACTCAGCCACCTTGGCACCCACGCTGGCGTTATCTATGACACCGTTCATCATAAGAATAAACCTCATGTAAACAGTACACTGTGTATTCTCAGAGTTTGCTGGAACCTCATTGGATTTCATTTGACATAGAGCGGAAAGCAAGCTGTCTCGAGTAAAGTACGATAATGAGGATACGTTTTATGCTGTCCGTTACGCGTACATCGACTCAGCGATAATACGGGGCAACAGCTTTACCGGTGCATGTAACTTGGGCAGCACTAGCCGGACAAGTGATCCAACTAGGCTGCAGTGATAGCACAATTTCAGTAAAGGCGTAAAAAGAGACGAGCAGAGAACAATATAGCTTCGAACGTCATTTAATTTTTAAACGGAAGGAAATAGTATGTGTTAAAACTCAGGCGAAAAGCTTCGTAAGTGATCGGACGGAAAACATAACATGCTGCCGATCTTAGCTAACACAGCAATGTAATTAACAACAATAGTGATGAAAATTCCTGATTTTAACGAGGGCAATTTTTATGCATGAGCTATGTGTGACGTAAAAGCGAACTGCTGGGATTTCACCACGCGGTTAAGTATTGAAGCCGCTAAAGGTATGGCAGTCGTCTGGTAATCTCTGAATTCCTTCTATATCGGATTCTGAGGAATAAAATTCAGTAGTGCTACGCTGATAAACGAGGCGATCAGCAACAGGTTACGACGTGCTGCTTTGAATTTCGCCATCGTTCGGCAGTGACGTGTCACAAAGCTTCGTGCATTAGTTCCAGTACGTTTGGCAGCTTAAACACTTGTATGCTATAATATTAGCCGCCTACACAAAGACTTAATTAATATTAAGGTCTAGAACATCTTACAGCGCTCATAAATGGTCACTGTAGCTCAGAAAGATCACGAAGTAAACCATTAAAGATTTTTCTTCGCGGCAAGTTGTTTTATGCTCAGCTGCCTAATTCTAATGAAGGTTCTTGGTGGTGGTGGTTAGTGTTTAACGTCCCGTCGACAACGAGGTCATTAGAGACGGAGCGCAAGCTCGGGTTAGGGAAGGATTGGGAAGGAAATCGGCCGTGCCCTTTCAAAGGAACCATCCCGGCATTTGCCTGATACGATTTAGGGAAATCACGGAAAACCTAAATCAGGATGGCTGGAGACGGGATTGAACCGTCGTCCTCCCGAATGCGAGTCCAGTGTGCTAACCACTGCGCCACCTCGCTCGGTGAAGGTTCTTGGCCATACGTAAGTTTGGTTTGGTTTTGGTTTTGTTTTGCTTTATGGCAACTGGTGTCAGACGCGGCCAAGTCAAAAATAATAGAACACGAAGACAGAGAAGAGTTAAAAAAACGACTATACGTCAGTTCCAATGGACATAAAAGAAGACAGCTAGAAACAGGCACGTGGAAAAGGGGCTAAAAGAGACACCATACAGAAACGAAGGTTAAAAACTAAAAATTTAATGGCTTCCGCCATATTGCTTCGGCGGGTAAAAAGTAAAACGCGATCGACAGCCCGCGCGTCATTTATTAAAACGGGCGATAACTCAGACAGCAGAAACCACTTTGTTATGCCTTTCGGTACCGTATTTACATTTCTGCTTTCATCATAATAACTGTTGCGAAAGCGTGGTGACTGTCTACCCCCTCTTCCTCTACCACGGCCTTGATTATGATAATTAGACCTTGTATTCCGAACCTGCACACTTCTAACATTCACGTTCCCACAGTCATTATTTCTGTTGTTTACATAATCGCTAGAAGGTCTGTTATTATTTCGCATCTGCTCCTCAGCAACAGCTACTCTTTCTACTCGCTCTAAATATTCAGTGAACCTACCCACATTATCTCTAGGTGCGGAAATGATTCTTTTCTGCCAGTAACAAGGCAACTTACTTTCTAGACCCGTAATAATCATTTCCGGTTTCATCTTTTCTGTCAGATGTGACAGCCGAGAAACCCACATTCTATAGGACTCTTTTACTGACTCCCGTCCTGGAGTAAACTTTTTACCACTCTAAAACTCTCTCAAGATATCGTTTTGTTTGTTGTGTGACAAGTACGCATTAATAAATGCAGACTTAAGTTCAAAAAGATTTTTGCATCTTATCACTACGTCAGCTGACCACCGCAAAGCATCTCCTGACAAATGACTTCTTATAAAAGAAATTTTCTCTCGCTCAGGCCGTGCATCAGGCAAAACATCCTCAAAATCATTTCAGAACTCTAACGGGTGAATTTGTTTGTCTGGATCAAAACGTAAAAATTGACGACATTCGATGAAAGCGGCGTCAACTGAAGTCACATGCTGTACTACTAACACTACCAGAGGTTACTCTATTTTCTATGGTTGTAATACTAGCACTTAGTTCTTCTGCTTGTATTTCTACTGCTTCCACTCTGTCAGAACATCTTCTGTTCACATACTCACATAATTTCTTACAATTAGATTTTACTTTCTTAATATCGTTTTGACAAGCATTTACTCTACTAGTTACTTCTTCAAATCTATTAGAACAAAGTTTGGATTCATTGCCTATTCTTTCTGACAACCTCCCTTCCAGAAGTTCATCTGCGTCTTTGAAATCTTTGCGAATTTTGTCAATTTAGCTTTTGAAAGTACTATGCAGTTTATTTAACTGTTGTCCTACTTTTATTTGCAGATCATGATGATTAGCACCAAGTTAGTAATTTAAACTGTTCAGTTTTGAGGTAAATGTAAATGTCGTGTGACTAGGGCCTCCCGTCGACCAGGTGCAAGTCTTTCGATTTGACGCCACTTCGGCGACTTGCGCGTCGATGGGGATGAAATGATGATGATTAGGACAACACAACACTCAGTCCCTGAGCGAAGAAAATCTCCAACCCAGCCGGTGGTTTCAATCTTACTGTTTAGTTCTTTATTACTTCTTAGTTCTTCATGATGCGATTCAAGCTTAGCAAACAGTAACTGCATCCAATTTGGAGCCTCTACATTGCCACTTGGCATTTTCACTGATTTTAAAGGAGTTTCTCGCATTTCCTGACCTGGCTGAATTTCAGACATATTGAACTCAGTTTCATGGTCTGATTATGTTATTAATTATATCTTCTCTTTTTTACCTCTATTTCAATTACTTCGGCATCAGAAAATGGTTCTAACTTTGCAGTATCATTGAAATTCAAATCAGATTCTACTTTTGACAAATCACACTCTGCTTTTCGATTTATTGGTTCGACGGAACCATCCCCATTAAATTCAGTCTCTGGTTCATTGTCAGAGACTGGTTCGGTCTTAACTTTCACATGGTTCTCCATTTTTAGTAGCCTGTTAGCAGCATCTAACAAATACTTTAAATATTCTTGACTTAATTGCTTGACCTCGACGAATGGTGCCAGCACGGTGTACCAGCAAACATGATGCGACGCATCGCGACTTAATGCAGGCAGCAGCAGCAGCTGTGGTGGTGAGGATGGTCACGATCAAGGTTGCTGTGACTAACATTCACAGTTTATTTACCACACTCGCGAGTAAATCTTAGCACTGTTCTCGCACCGGTTTCTGTCTATTTCACTTCGGTATCCTGATAGTGCCTATCGAGACCCGCCAGGGTAGCCGAGAGCGCTAACGCGCTGCTTCCTGGACTCGGGTAGACGCGCCGGCCCCGGGTCGAATCCGCCCGGCGGATTAACGACGACGGCCGGTGTGCCGGCCAGCCTGGGTGTGGTTTTCCACATCCTACTAGGTGAATACCGGGCTGGTCCCCACGTTCCGCCTAAGTTACAAGACTCGCAGACATCTGAAACACATTCACACTATTTCACGATTTACACTAGCAGACAGCTGGGGTACACTGATTACGACCCGGGAGTGTGTGGGGTAGCGGCATGAAGGGCATCCGGCCACCCACTACAATTCACCATGCCAAATTAACCCTGCCGACCCCGCGCACAATGCGGGATAAAGGCAGTAGCAAAAGAAAGAAGAAAGAAAGATCCTGTTAGTGCCTACCGATTTCGTTGTTTTCTACCGATCACTTTCACTGTTCAGTTTTCCCGGACGATGCGCACCATGTGTGGGGCGGCGGGTTGAATAGAAATAAATGATAATCATTAGTTATAGGAGGATATTGAAATTGTTGTAAATATTGCTCGCCGTTTTTTTTTTTTTAAAAAACGAGAGCCTGCAACTATTTCTGTGGACAGCCAGAAAGCGATGGAGAACATACTGACCATAATTCCCAGTCTGCAAGTCCACATACTTGTCCAGCCTAATGAAAGAAATGTTTCTATTCTCTATCTGCTCAAATGGATCAGGACTATAATTATAATAGAAGATTTTGAGTTCTAATTGATATATATATATATATATATATATATATATATATATATATATATATTTGGTAAAGTTTCACATGCACAACATTGTAATATTCATACTGATCATGTTCATACTGGCAGGAAATCTTTCTATCCTAAACAGCACTATAAGCAGTTCAGAGGCGACCTCTATGGTAAGTTTCTACTAAATTGTCTTTCGCTCTGACTACTGATAATGAAAATACATGCTCGCCACAAAATTGGAAAATAATTGTCACCACTTGCCAAGCGGGTTTGTTAACATTTCGGGCGTCACACTAACAGCTACTTTTGCGAAATCTAAGCGATCCGGGACGGTGCACAGTCCTCGCGAGTTCACTTTCTATTATTACTGAAAATAAGTGTTTTGTTATAGCCTGTCTCTGACGTCATCCGAGGCATCACGCACTTCGGCGTTTGACTGAGGTGGATTCTACGGTGACTGAGGGCGAAGTGAAACCTAATCTTGCCTCTCGGCTGTATTTATAAATGTGGTGCAGCAGACGGCCAAGGGAACACCTACCGTCTTCCGACCTGTGCCCACAGTAGCAGCCTCTAAACGGCCGGTTTCTCGGACACACAATATTTAATAAAGATGTTATGCATCAATTAGGAATCTTCGTAATTTTTGCTTGCATGTACGTAAGTTGCTTAAAATCACAGAAAAAGTTTTAGCTCACCTGCATTAAAACTTTGTCTTCTATAATTTTTAGAATGGAACTGACAGTAGAACATGAGCTCTGAACTACAACTTAAACAGACCTTGTATTGGTTGTTATTAACTGATAATGTAAGGAATGAGGAGGTTCTGTGCAGACTCGAAAAGAATATGTGGAAAACACTGATAAGGAGAAGGGACAGGATGATAGGACATCTGTTGAGACATGAGGGAATGACTTCCATGGTACTAGAGGGAGCTGTAGAGAGCAAAAACTGTAGAGGAAGACAGAGGTTGGAATACAGCCAGCAAATAATTGAGGACGTAGTTTGCAGATGCTACTCTGTGATGAAGAGGTTAGCATAGGATAGGGATTCGTTGCGGGCCGCATCAAACCAGTCAGAAGACTGATGACAAAAAAAAAGCAAGGTCCAAAAACTTGTTATAGCTGTATTATTTAATACGTTTCATCATGTGCTGTAACCAAAACTTTCTAGCATTAATGTAACAGATAATTAATCTACTACAAATAAGGACGTTTTTGTTCCAAATTTAGTTTTCAGTAAATTACTCAAAAACTATTAGAGGTAGCGTAATGGGGGCACGTAGTTATTATTTTTATGTTGAACTGAAGCGTCATACAAATTTTCACATTTCTATTTAGCGTCTTCAATTTTTCTTAGAAACACGGATTCTGACAAAAATTTTTGTTTCATCACGTTGAGACCCGCACCAGTTAATTTCGACATACAACTGCACATTATGACCTATTTCTGGCTTCCTAGCTTCATTATTTAGCACCCCTTATTTTTTTCATAAAACGATGTATTTAGGTAAAATATTGACCTAATCAATCTGATACTTGAGAGTTTAAACATTATTACACTAAAGCATATGTTGACAAAGTTTGAAAAAGCAAGTTTAACTTTTAATTTTATTCTTAATTACGGTGCAATACTTGTGTGCTACGCACAGACGTATTGTGGTGACGTGGCGCTACAAGCAGTGAACTGGTTTAAGTCCCGGCACTCTTGCTCGGGTGCTGTACCAAATGAGCATAACAGGCCTCGTGTTGGAAACTCAGTCCCGTCTATGAGGAAACTGGCGCTCACAAGGCGGTAACAGTAGCACAGTCAGGAACAAAAACACAGACCAGAGTCAGCCAACACACGCAAACAGAAAACAGGGATGAGGAAATAGGAACATACAGTACCAGTGATGTGTTAAACCACTCTCATAAAACAGTTGACAGCATTTTGGATACTTTGGAAAAATAGGTCAAAGAAGAGCAAGAAAACGCTATGGATAATAGGGAGCAAGAGGTTTACGGGTTTGAGTCTGATATGGACGAAGATGAGGTAAAAGCTTATATCTTCTATAATGATGGCAATCTGATGGCTAAAGTTGCGGTAGAGGAAGTAGAGTCAGTTTTGCCAAGTTTTAAAGCTTAGGAATTGATGAAGGGGGTGGCAATAATAATGAGGTCAAGGAACCTGATAGCTGCACTGACTTGCTGCAAACTGTAAAAGCTGACGACAGTATTATTGGTAGCAATTTTGCGCAAGGGCGCAGTTGTTCAGAGGTAGAGAATAGTTTAGCTGATGCGCAGCAAATGGAAGTAGAGGGAGTCGTCATGTGTTTCGATTTAAAATTGGTGGACGGGTTTGAAAAGGCAGCTAAAAATGTAGAAATTGATTAACCCAAAACTACTTTAGGTGGAAACAAATTGAGAAGGATTTATTAGAAGATGTTTATGAGAAACCTGTTCAGAGTAAATTAACTCACCCTATTATAAGAACTAACATATCAAAAGTAACAGTTCGCGACGATGTCGCAGCTTGTGATAACAGTACATTGTCATCTTGACAGTGGCAGTGAAGCAAGTGCTTTGTCCCAAGCATTTTTTTTTATTCTATTCCTAATAAGAGTAAATTAACTGTCATGAAAGTAAGTGGTTTGAATACAATAGGTGCTACTGGAAAAGTTTCTAGACTAGTACAGCACTAAGCTTTGTACCCCTTGGTATAGGTGACGAGCACGCGCAGTCTCGCCTGTGTTGTTACCACGCCCGCTTCGGCGACACCGCGTACCTGTCTTGTCAACCTTGCGACTACCCAATCTCGCCTCACGGCCCGCGAGAGGGGCGCCGAGCTGTGAACGATGCGTAAGCCGCCTCGACACATACAAATTCTCCGGCTGCCCGTCGGCTTCTGATGTCGCTCCGAACAAGTGGTTGCACGCCCTCGACAGCATCAGCAGACTATGTTTCCTGGTCGACACCGAATTGTACGAGGGCTATCCACAAAGTACATTACGTTTTGGATTTAAAAATAAATAAAGTATTGGAAAATTTTTTTATTATATACAGATGAAAGACACACTTAAATACTACTCTTCTACATAGTTGCCATTTAAATTAAGGCACTTATCGTAGCGATGGACGAGCTTGGAAATTCCATCGTCGTAAAATTCGGCCGCCTGCGCCTTCAACCACGTGGTTACCTCTTCTTGAAGCTGTGGGTCGTCATCAAAACGCTGCATAGCCAACCACTTCTTCATTGCTGGGAATAAGTGGAAGTCGCTCAGTGCCAGGTCGGGACTGTACGGCGGATGAGGAAACAACTCCCATTTAAAAGATTCGAGAACTTCACGAGTGGCATTTGCCGTGTGGGCCCGGGCGTTGTCGTGAATCAGCAACATCTTTGAGCCCAACTTTCCCCTGCGCTTGTTTTGTATTGCTCTTCTGAGGTTATGCAGAGTTTGGCAATACCTTTGAGAGTTTATTGTAGTGCCTCTTACCAGGAAATCCACAAAAATCACACCTTTTCTGTCCCAAAAGAGGTAACCACGTGGTTGAAGGCGCAGGCAGCCGAATTTTTCGACGAAGGAATTTCCAAGCTCGTCCATCGCTACGATAAGTGCCTTAATTTAAATGGCAACTATGTAGAAAAGTAGTATTTAAGTGTGGCTTTCATCTGTATATAATAAAAAAAATTTCCAATACTTTATTTATTTTTAATTCCAAAACGTAATGTACTTTGTGGATAGCCCTCGTATATCAGCATGGCACCTCACACGTCTATCTTGCCTATGTCTGAAGATTCACACCTTCGCTCAACAGCTCCTAACTGCTGTAGGCGTTCGGGGTATCCAGACACGGACTGTAAAACTCGGCTTCGTTTCATCCTGTCGACAGCGTATGGACACTCAAGAGACACACATCCACCTCCGACAGGACAACGCGTTCTTTGTCTGAACAGCACAGGCAGAACTCGCAGAGGCTCGCTCCACCGTCGAGCACCTCCATTCCTCGTCTGTTGCCTATGCTTGCACACTTGCACCTGTTACCCGACACCTCAAGTCGCCTTATGCAGCTACCCCGACTCACTGTCTACCCAGGTCAGCACATCACTGCCACTCATTCCTTGCCTGCTCATTCGCCACCAGCTGTCATCTGCACTGCGCTCGCGCAACCGCTGCTTACTTCCCCACCCTGCACTTTTGCCTGACATTGCTTGTCTCACTGCAACTGTGCCTGCCCAGTATGCCGCCTCCTGCTCCGCACCCACACCTGCACAGAATGGCCTCAACCATACTGTGCCTGTGCCTGCACAGTAAACCACTGCCCATGCCAAGCCGGTGCCTGCACCCAGCACTGCCTGCTGTGCCACAACCGAACCTCTGGAGCTCGTCGACCGCACCGCACATGAGCTTGCATCGGCCACGCCCGGGCAGCCCAGCTCAGCTGCCATCTGAAGCCGTCGTCTCCCAGGCCGAGCCAACATCTGGACGCGGCACTGCCTCCCTCGCCGCATCCAAACCTCTGCAGCTCACTGACTGTGCTGAGCATACTACCGACCTCCTCGGGCAATGTGGCTCCGGCGTACAGCTCACATCCGACGTCATTTCTGCTGCATGAGACACCGAACACCTGTGCTCACAAACTCTCAACCAACGGCTCCAACCCATGTGAAATATTTTCTTGTGAGCCATCAACAACAAACAGTGCACCGCATTAACACCATACCCAGCCCGCCAGTTACTCAGCGCCCCAGACATCTACGTCCTAATCGTCTCCACACAGCGAAGGCAATGATGGACGAGTTGTTACAAGCTGGCATTGTCTCCCATCAGATAGCAACTGCGTCTCATCCATCCGCCTCATCCCTAAGAAGGATGGCTCCACCAGACCTTGCGGGGACTATCGTGCCTCGTCTGCTTGCACGATCGTGCACAACTACCCAGTCCCTAATATCCGAGACTTTACGCCCTATGTTGTCTGTGCTGAAGAGTTCAGCGCAATTGATTGTTCAAAGGCAAATCTGAAGATACTGATGTACAAAGATGACATTCCCAAGACTGCCATAACGACACCTTTTGGATTTTTTTCGAGTTCCTTTTTATCCCTTATGGACTAAAAAACGCTGCAAAAACTTGGCAACGCTTTATAGACAGCCTGATTTTTAAATTTTCTCTTTTGCTACAAGTATCTGTACGACATCTTCATTTTTTCACCAGAAGACATGGACCCACACTCTGCCCAACTCGAAAATGTTCTCAGCACTTTAAGTCAACAGTGTAGTGATTGACACTGAGAAATGTCAACTTCATCAGCTGCAAGTCACCTTTGGCTGTTAATTATTCCGTCAACTGTCCAACTCCAGACCCCACGAGTTGATTCGTAACATATCACTGCCATCTAATTATTCCGTCAACTGTCCAACTCCAGACCCCACGAGTTGATTCGTAACATATCACTGCCATCTGACTACCACTAACTCTGTTGTTTCCTCGGGACAGCCAATTACTATCGCTACCACTTGCCCCACGCCACTGCCCTGCAGGAACCCTTAACACAGGCCCTCAGAGGCAAAAATACAACCAGTCACAAGAAGCTCACGTGGTACAAGGACATGCAGCGTGTCTTCCAATCGATCAAGGATGATCTCGTTCAGGCAGACACCTCAGCTCACGCGATTCCAGAAGCTCCCTTGTCCGTCAGTACTGACGTTAGCAATTTAGCGATAGGAGCCGTCATTCAGCAAGAGGTTGATGGCTCAAATCGATCCTTGTGCTTCTTCTCCTGTAATCTGACTGAGGCACAGCGCATGTGGTAGGCTTACAACCAGAAGCTAATGGCCACTCACGAGTCCATGCGGTATTTCAAAGGAGATATTGAAGAAGACCCTCTTGGATCGCCGGCCCTTAGTTGACAACATCCATAGCCCACCCAAGGACGAGTGCCTCCGATGTCACCGTCACCTCGAATACATCACGCAGTTCACTACAGACGTCCATCACTTGAAAGGTGCAGACAATGTAGCCACTGCCTACTTGTCATGCATCAGCGCCATCTCCGCCTTGATCGACTTTGACAAGCTCCCACAGGCTCAGCAGGACGACCCTCAGCTACAAGAACTCTTAAATGATGGCTCCTCCACCCTCATCATTGAGCCAACAGTTATCTCCAGTTCATCCCACCCTATCCTCTGGAACACGTCCCAGGGATGCACACAACAGTTTCGAAGAATTATTTTCGACCTGTTACACATCCTTGCTCTCCCCAGTGTTAAACCTATTACATACCTCATAACTGAGCAATGCGTTTGGTCCCATTTAAGGGAGACTGCGTGGGCGAGGGCCTGCATACCATACCAGCGATGCAAAACTACCCTGCACACTCAGCCCCCACTAAGCATCTTTCAGATACCAAAGTGATACTTCCAAGCCATCCATGTGGACCAGGTCAGGCTCCCTCCCCCATCAAGCAACTTCCGTTACCTCGTCTCTGTTGCTGCCTAGGTAACACGGTGGGTAGAGGCTACCCTCATCCAAGACATCAACGCTGAAACAGTTGCCAGAGCTCACCTCTCAACCTGGTTCATGCATTTCGGCTGCTCTGCTTGCATAACCACTGAACAAGACAGGTAATTCGAGTCCTTGCTGTTTGCCAAACTCTGTAAACTATACGGCATTACCTGCTACAGAAACTCAGCCTACCATGCTCAAGCCAATAGGCTTGTCGAGATTGGCACTGCACTCTAAAGGCTAGCCTTATTTGCCACAGGGGTGCCTGGTTCGATGCACTCCCATGGGTGCTGCTGGGTATCTGCATGGTGCATAAACTGTGCCTCACAAACTGAGGTTTTATACAGTGAGACACTATCCCTCCCCAGTTATTTCGTCTGTTTCGACCACCCCCCTACACCAGCCTTGCCTTCCACCTTGGTTGACAGCATCTGGCGCCACATTGCCAAAGTCTCCTCATACCCCTCCTAGAAGTTTCATCTCAAAATACCTGGCCACGTGCGACCACATCATGCTGCATGATGGTACTGTCCATTACGCACTGCAGCCTCCATTTCTGAGCCCATGTAGACTTCTCTGACACAGTCCCAATACCTATGACATTCTGCTTTATGGCAAGCCAGTCACAGTCTCCATCAACTAATTGAAATCTGTCTGCTATCTCATGAACAAGCCCCCTGATATGGACTCTACCATTAGGGCCATTAAGGTGGATCCCCTCCCAAATTCCCGATCCTCCTCCCTCTGCAACTGTGTCCCCTCCTTTCCAGACGCTGCTCGACATCAGCTGCTTCTGCCCAGAGGACCTTAGCCTCACAGTTACAGAAAAGGTAATGGCAGTCAAAGCGGCCCACAATAACTGCACAGTCCCACCTGAGTTCCCAGTGGACCATTTACAGGAATTTCTCACCTTTCCTTGCAACATCGACCCTGTAGCTCTGCATGCATATTTCATTGATGATGGCCACCTAGGCATCTCCACTACTCGCCTGCCCCCTCCTGACACTGAGCTCCTCATGGATCCGAATGATGCTCATGTGCTGGGGCATACCTCTTCCCCACCAGCATGGGCTGTACCAAGCATGCACCCACCCATTTCTGTGACTGTAATCTCTACACACTATACCACACAACCCTCACCAGCACTTACAACCCCCTCCGCCCCCCCCCCCCCAGCAGTTGTTTCCTCCACATCAAACTCCACATCACTGGGGAGGGGAGTGAGGGGCGGGTTCTGTGTGAATGTTAGCATTTTTGGCCAGAGAAAACAACTCACAGTCCTATGGTTGATGGTAACAGTTCTGTTCGCTCTGTCACAGTCCTATGGTTGATGGTAACAGTTCTGTTCGCTCTGTGACTCGAGTGTGTTTTGCCATGTATCCTTGTATGTATCGAGTTTCTATAAAATAAGGTGTGTCGTGTACTCCAAAACATTGTGTCATCTATCATTCGCTATCATGAGGTACCAGAGTTCTACAACTTTATCTATGGTTTGCTTACTCTCCTGTGAGTTGTGCAGCACTGGTGCATTCCTATTTGAGGCATAGTAGCGAGCAGCTGAGTTTTTAGACAAGCAGATTTGATATTCTTGAATCTGAGAGAAATTATCTGGACTACTTTATTGGAAATGTATTATTGACTCTATTGATGAAGAAGGTTTTTTGGAGGAATTTTGGAAGGTAACCAATGCATGCACGAGAACGAAATGTTTGTCGGAAATATTAATCGAAGGAAATGTTTGTCCCTCAGACAACTAATAATACTTACGATTAATGTGATTTCTTTATTTTCATTATGTCACAAATAAAGCAATGTCTGTAATGTTTTTAACAACGAGAGAGTTTTGTAATTGTTAGAGTCTTCTTAAATTTCGTAATTATTACAGCCTTCTTATGTTGTATAGTCTTTTTGACAATAATCAGAGTTTTAAGTTTTCAACAAAGACTTTCTTTAAAGTCCTCTTCCATCATTCTTAGTAAAGTTTTGAGTATTTTGTTATTTGCGCCTTGAACCTTATACCACATGAAGCTGCGGATTGTTTCTGACAGGCAAAAAAGAAATTTTGTAGTGTGAAGATTACTTTTACTGCTGCATTTTCTGACTTCAATTTGCTTTCGAGAACGCCAGTAAAGCAGATATAGAACAACATTCTGAGTATGAGGTACTTTTATTTCATAGCAGATCTCACTTTGTATTCTTGTGAACAAACAGTGCACAGTCAGAATTTTCGGGGATTGTGTTGATTAAGCACATAAATTTACAGTGAACAGTGTAGGTAATATTAAACAGTTATTTTTCTTCTGAGTAGAGCAGTATTTTGTTTTTGTGGAGATTTCAAATCAGAAATTACAGTTCATTTCACACAACTTTCATAATGTACTTCATTGTTGAGTTTCAGTTAAATAGTTTGCGCTGAGTACACAATTAGTTCTTCTTCTATTGGCACTACATCCCAGGATGAGACTTGGCCTCCTCCATAATTTTTCGCCATTCTTTTCTGGACTCTGCTGTAGACCACCAATCATGGCAACCAACTCGGGTAGCGTTTTCTCCAACCTCATCACTCCATCTCAACCATGGTCGTCCTCTTGTTCTTCTTCCTCCAGGTTCACTGCAGCAGGCTTTCCTTGTAGGATCCGTCTCATCGAGTCATATTAAATGCCCAGCCCATCTCAATGTACACAACTTTATGAACTTTACCACATCATCCCCCTTATAGCGGTCATAAAGCTCGTCATTCCTTCGCCTTCTCCAACTCCCATTTTCATGCACAGGTCCAAAGATTCTCCTTAATGTACTTCCTTCATGTGATCTCAGTCTATTTTCGCCCTCCTTTGTAACTGCCCATGTTTCTGAACTATCATGGGGCTACCATCCCAGTTTCCCACACGAATTGGGCTAAGACAATGGTATGGGTTTTCCTGCCTGCTCTTTAATTTGGCACTCGAGAAAGTGGTGCGTGAATCGGATATCTAGACAAGAGATACTGTCAGCTATAAGTCCGTACTATTGTTGGGATATGTAGATGATTTGAACCTAATGAGTACAACATTTAGAGATCTACAAAGTGCCTTCTTAGCTCTACAAATGAGGACAGAATAAATGGCCCTGAAATTAATGAAGGAAAGACAAAGTATATGTATAATGTTACAAATCAATCTTTACAGCTCACAGTAAGCCTTGATGGAATAACTTTTGAGCGAGTGGAATGTTTCAATTATCTGGGTGCAAAGACTGAAGCAAATGACAGCACTTCGACTAAAATTACAGCCTGCGTAAGTGCATCTAGTCGATCTTTTTTTGGAATTCTGCGACATTGTAAATCCACGCATCTATCACGAGAGACTAAGTGCAGACTCCATAAAACGCTGATACGCCCAGTGCTTTTGTATGGTTCAGATGCACAGTGAGTTACTTTTGGCCTTTAATTAGATTAGTGCTTATTACTTCAAATTCAGTGGAAACGTCCCCTTAGAAAAATTTATGAATTATTGAGCTGATAAACCTCTTACATTATTTGCTTTTCAAACAGCTGAACAAAACAGAACGTCCTCAGACATTACTCTCATTACCTATTCTGATCAACACTAAACTGACACACAATATTTTTAGCGCAACGCAGTCTGACTTTCAATAATCCCCACAAAAGAATGGCCCTGACTAACATTAACCTACACCTTTCACAAATCACTTACCTCACAAAAATCTTCGTTACTCGAACTACTGCAATACAGCGAGCGCCACTACTGCCAGCTAAATAAAAGATTCAAACTACTGAAGGCACTAACTACTGATAGGCATAGTTTGCAAATGAAAGATTTTGATAGAGAACAAAAGTCATAATATATACAGCAGTTCATGACACCCAGTCTTACAAATTTGCTGTCTCTGATGGACACACGTCCAGATCATCCGCTCTCAAAACTGCGCCATCTCTCTCCCCACATTCACCACTGCTGGCAGCTCACCTCCAACTGCACAACGCTATGCGCTGT
Organism: Schistocerca piceifrons; assembly: GCF_021461385.2. NCBI lineage: Eukaryota > Metazoa > Arthropoda > Insecta > Orthoptera > Acrididae > Schistocerca > Schistocerca piceifrons. Next base: position 77,635,784 of record NC_060142.1, on the reverse strand, counting down.
TAACAGCCAATTGCCCAACACTACAATAGCGACTATTCCAACAATGCCACCCAGCCACAGACTGCACACAGCACAGCCAGTGATTTTCATACAGAGCGCTACGTGGCGTTACCAACATAGAAACCTAAACAGCCTACTTACACAGTGTTTCACTAAGCTTAACGTTTTGTTTCACGACACTTTTTGCATCCGCTACAAAGGGTCAACCAACTGTCAGTATTATTCAGCATTTGAATATGATATCTAAAACACACTTTACGAGAGGCAACAGTGTTTGGAAAAAGAACGTTCACTATTTTTATCTACAAATAAATTTATACAAAAAGCTCACAATACGGCTTTTTTTTTTTTTTACTCTTTATTCTCTGTTTGTCCTCACTTAACAAAATCGCTGGCCGGAGTGGCAAAGCGGTTCTAGGGGCTTCAGTGTGGAACCGCGCGACGGCTACGGTCGCAGGTTCGAATCCTGCCTCCGGCATGGATGTGTGTGATGTCCTTAGGTTAGTCAGGTTTAAGTAGTACTAAGTTCTAGGGGACTGATGACCTCCACTGTTAAGTCCCATAGTGCTCAGAGCCATTTGAACCATTTTTAACAAAATCACCCGGTATACAACTTCAGTACAAACAAGTCTCTGATAGTAGCAGTCTTTATTGAGGCAACAAGTTTATGTATAACATAATTGTAATGTATTTTGTCAGTTGTAACATTACACACTTTGTAGCTATAAAAACAAAGTCGCCATAATAGACTCGTATTTCCAAATTCAACAGAAATACAAATTATGTTTCGACGACAGACATATATGGATGGGACTCAGAAGCGTCGACTCAGGTGTTGTGATGTTCATCTGGTGGCGAAGTGCGCCCTGAACGGCCTGGGAGCGGCTGTGAGCCCCGGCAGCGGGTCCGTCGACAGCCTGGGCTCGCCGGCCGGTAGGGACACGGCCAGGTCCTGCAAGATGGCGCCCAGGAAGAGGAACAGGTTGTTCTTGGCCAGAGGCATCCCGAGGCAGGAGCGCGCGCCCATGCCGAAGTTGATGACGTACGGGTCCCGCGTGAAGGCGGCCGTCTCCCTGTCGAGGAAGCGCTCCGGTCGGAAGACGTGCGGGTCCCCCCAGTGCTCCTTGTCGTGCATCGCGCACCACAGGCTGATGAAGAACCACGAACCCTACAAGCAGACCAGCCAGTGAGCGCTCGTGCGAAGTGTTAGACTCCGTCAGAGATTAGTGTTTGTTAAAGCTGTGCGAGTTGAAATACGCAGGCACACAACATTAAGTTCACAATATATTTGAAGACTAGTATGGCATGTAAACTGAAGCGCCAAAGAAACTGATATAGGCATACGTATTCATATACAAAGATATGTAAACAGTCGGAATACGGCGCTGCGGTCTGCAACTACTATACAGGGTGTTACAAAAAGGTACGGCCAAACTTTCAGGAAACATTCCTCACACACAAAGACAGAAAATATGTTATGTTGACATGTGTCCGGAAACGCTTACTTTCCGTGTTAGAGCTCATTTTATTACTTCTCTTCAAATCACATTAATCATGGAATGGAAACACACAGCAACAGAACGTACCAGCGTGACTTCAAACACTTTGTTACAGGAAATGTTCAAAATGTCCTCCGTTAGTGAGGATACATGCATCCACCCTCCGTCGCATGGAATCCCTGATGAGCTGATGCAGCCCTGGAGAATGGCGTATTGTATCACAGCCGTCCACAATACGAGCACGAAGAGTCTCTACATTTGGTACCGTGGTTGCATAGACAAGAGCTTTCAAATTCCCCCATAAATGAAAGTCAAGAGGGTTTGAGGTCAGGAGAGCGTGGAGGCCATGGAGTTGGTCCGCCTCTACCAATCCATCGGTCACCGAATCTGTTGTTGAGAAGCGTACGAACACTTCGACTGAAATGTGCAGAAGCTCCATCGTGCATGAACCACATGTTGTGTCGTACTTGTAAAGGCACATGTTCTAGCAACACAGGTAGAGTATCCCGTATGAAATCATGGCGGTGAATCGAGGAAGTACAGTACATACTGACGAAACTAAAATGAGCTTTAACATGGAAATTAAGCGTTTCCGGACACATGTCCACATAACATCTTTTCTTTATTTGTGTGTGAGGAATGTTTCCTGAAAGTTTGGACGTACCTTTTTGTAGCATCCCGTATAAGACAAGTGTCTTGCGCAGTTGTTAGATCGGTTACTGCTGCTGCTACAATGGCAGGTTATCAAGACTTAAGTGAGTATGAACTTGGTGTTATAGTTAGCCCACGAGCGATGGGACAAGCATCTCCGTAGTAGTGATGAAGTGGGATTTTCCAGTACGACCATTTCACGAGTGTACCGTGAATATCATGAATCTGCGACATCACTGCTGCCGGAAAAAGATCATGCTGGAACAGGACCAACGACGGCTGAAGAGAATCGTCCAACGTGACAGAAGTGCAGCGCTACCCCAATTTGCTGCAGGTTTGATTGCAGGGCCGTAAACAACTGTTGCCGTGCGAACCATTCAACGAAACGTCATCGATATGGGCTTTCGTAGCCGAAGGCCCACTCGTGTACCCTTGATGACTGCACAACACGAAGGTTTACGCCTCGCCTGGACCCGTCAACACCGACATTGGTCTGTTCATGACTGGAAACATGTGGCCTCGTAAGACGAGTTTCGTTTTACATTGTATCGAGCGGATGGACGTGTTTGGATATGGAGACAGCCTCATGAATCCATCGACCCTGCACGTCAGCATGGGACTGTTCAAACTGGTGGAGGTTGTGTAATGGTGTGGGACGTGTGCAGATGGAGTGATAAGGGACACCTGATACGTCTAAATACGACTGTGGCAGGTCACACGTACATAAGTATCCTGTCTGATCACCTCCATCCATTCAAGTCCATTGTGCATTTCGACGGACCTGGGCAGTTTCAGCAGGACAACGCGACACCGCACACGCCCAGAATTGCTACTGAGTGGCTCCAGGAACACTCTTCTCCGTTTAAACACTTCCGCTGCCCATCAAACTCCCCAGACATGAACATTATTGAGCACATCAGTTTGCTATTCAGAAGAGAACTCCAGCTCCTAGCACTCTTTGAGGCTTTATGAACAGCCTTGCACGATTCATGGTGCCAGTTCCCTCCAGAACAACTTCGGACATTCTTCGAGTCCATCATGCCATGTCGTATTGCTGTGCTTCTGCGTGCTCGCGGCGCCCGTACACTATATTATGCAGGTGTACCATTTTTTTTTTTTTTTTTTTTTTTTTTTTTTTTTTTTTTTTTTTTTTTTTTTTTTGCTATTCAGTGCAGTATGGCATCTAAATATAAGGGATGTCTTATAATTTCTTACAAAAAAGCTTTAAGAGGAAACATTTTTAGTACACTAGATTTGTTTGGAAGTACAGACTTTCTCCACGAATTTCACTCATGAAATCTTCGAAATCTTCTAGGGTTGTCAGTCCCGTCGTGGCGTCGTGTTGTCTCAGCGTTTCGACGTGTTTCCTACTCGTAATCTTCAGGCAAGACATCAGTTTCATGTCCATTTCGTTCCTCTGTAACCGCTACAGCGAGGGCCCAATGGGTGGGCTAGTCGCTTCGAGAGGCATCTTACGGCGGATGGTGGGATGTGCCCACAATGTGACACTGCATCAACGAAGGACGCATGTCTGTTTTTCAACAGAGAAAGGCGCTATTCCGAACCAACAGGTTCTGCGATTCCGCCATCAAAGAGGCAGCTAGAATAAGAGTACGCGATGATCTTGTCAACTGGGACAGCGACTCCAAGCTAAGCTCCGCATGGGATGTAGCATTAGCAAAAGTATTGAGGGAACGGTCTGAGGTGAAAGCTGTGGAGGCAGTGGAAGGAACACACAAGCAGCCCTGGGATTCGACGTCCGGACCCTAATTCATCCCACTGAGGAGCTCCACCACTGGCCGAGAAATCTGTTTCAGGATCACACGGCTGGTCCACCCATTTGGCTCTCGGGTATAAAAGAACGAATTGGACGTCAACCTGACACTCCACCTGAAAATGACGAGTAGGAATCTCGTCATGACGTTGCAACAATACGATGCCACAGCACGGTTGGTAAACTGAGATGATTTCATCAACGGAAAACAGTGTTTCCATTCATTCGTTCACTCATCATTTTCCATCACGTCATCCCTTAGCAAGGAGAACCAGCATATCCAGGTTCCTAGTGTATACTATAGTAACTATAAATTGTGACTACTGTCAATCTATACAACTTGATTATTATGCGAATGACACTACTTTACTGGCAAACTAGACATAGACACGCATTGCCCAGGATATGTAATACCTGCCACTCAAAGTGATGGGCCCTGTGCCTTGTTGATACTCAAAGCGAACGTAAGCCTCATGGGAAACTGCAGTCGCTTTAAAGTGATGGGCATATTTGAATCACTGGATATCAACGGAATGTGACGAATGAATACGTCTTCGTCTGTGGAAATTATAAAAATCAGGTTTTAAGCTTCTGGTTCTGACTTTTTTGAGTACGACTCGAACAGTTCGAACAGTTTACGTCATGGTTCGGGAAATCTCAGGTTCTGTTTGATCCTTTGATCCGCCTGGGATCTAGTGACTGTTTTTGGTAATACTGTATATCCTCGACCTGCCTTAGCGCTTGTATGGCATTGTGGATTTTAATAACAAAAATAACTGTGAAGCGAGGACTAAAATATCTTCTAGGGTATACCCCACATGTAACAACAACAACTAATCAATAAATAAGAGTTTGCAATTATGTTTCTATCAAATTTTCGAGCTTTCACTCGTCACCGCTCTAGTGTCGTCTGATTGTACTACACTACTGGCCATTAAAACTGCTACACCAAGAAGAAATGCAGATGGTAAACAGGTATGCATTGGATAAATATATTATACTAGAACTGCCATGTGATTACATTTTCACGCAATTTGGCTGCATAGGTCCTGAGAAATCAGTACCCAGAACAACCACCTCTGGCCGTAATAGCAGAATTGATACGCCTGGGCATTGAGTCAAACAGAGCTTGGATGGCGTATACAGTTACAGCTGCCCATGCAGCTTCAACACGATACCACAGTTCATCAGGAGTGGTGACTGGCGTATTGTGACGAGCCAGTCGCTCGGCCACCATTGACCAGACGTTTTCAATTGGTGAGAGATCTGGAGAATGTGCTGGCCAGGGCAGCAGTCGAACATTTTCTGTACCCAGAAAGGCCCGTACAGGTCCTGAAACATGCGGTCGTGCATTATCCTGCTGAAATGTAGGGTTTCGCAGGGGTCGAATGAAGGGTAGAGCCACGGGTCGTAACACATCTGAAATGTAACGTCCACTGTTCAAAGTGCCGTCAATGCGAACAAGAGGTGACCGAGACGTGTAAGCAATGGTACCCCATACCATCACGCCGGGTGATACGTCAGTATGGCGATGACGAATACACGCTTCCAATGTCCGTTCACTGCGATGTCGCCAAACACAGGTGCGCCCATCATGATGCTGTAAACAGAACCTGGACTCATCCAAAAATATGACGTTTTGCCATTCGTGGACCTAGGTTCGTCGTTGAGTACACCATCGCAGGCGCTGCTGTCTGTGATGCAGCGTCAAGGGTATCCGCAGCTATGGTCTCCGAGCTGATAGTCCATGCTGCTGCAAACGTCGTCGAACTGTTGTGCAGATGGTTGTTATCTTTCAAACGTCCCCATTTGTTGACTCAGGGATCGAGACGTGGCTGCACGATCCGTTACAGTCATGCGGATAAGATGTCTGTCTTCTCGACTGCTAGTGATATGACGCCGTTGGGATCCAGCACGGCGTTCGGTATTACCGTCCTGAAACCACCGATTCCATATTCTGCTAACAGTCATTGGATCTCAACCAACGCGAGCAGCAATGTTGCGATACGATAAGCCGCAATCGCGATAGGCTACAATCCGACCTTTATCAAAGTCGGAAACGTGATGGTACGCATTTCTCCTCCTTACACGAGGCATCACAACATCACTTCACCAGGCAACGCCCGTCAACTGCTGTTTGTGTATGAGAAATCGGTTGGAAACTTTCCGCGCGACCGCTACGGTCGCAGGGTCGAATCTTGCCTCGGACATGGAAGTGTGTGATGTCCTTAGGTTAGTTAGGTTTAAGTAGTTCTAAGTTCTAGGGGACTGATGACCTCAGATGTTAAGTCCCATAGTGAACAGAGCCATTGATCCTTTTTTTTTTTTTAACTTTGAGGTATTTACATGAGTGCTTGATGTTTGTCAGTATCTTAGTTTTTTCAAAGGAGGTGTGAAGAGCTATTTTAGCTGCTTGTTTCTTTAGTTCAAGGACTTGTTCCCGTGCTTCTGATATCATTTTTTGCTTATTTTGCTCGCTCGCTTTGTTAGCTCCCTGGATTCTGAATGGCGCCGGCTTTGATCTGATGTTAATTTAGCTGGATGTTCAGCTTTAACTCCTATCCGGAGAATAAATATTTAATCAGATTCCGGTAATAATTAAATGTATAGGAATCATATGAAGGACTTATTTCAATAGTGGTACAAGTCCATTACCCCCACTTTTCTGTCTATAATGCTTCTGACATTAATGGTCGAAACAAACAGAAAGAAAGATTTATCTCTACCAAGAAGTCATATGCTTTAATACGTATTTCTGGTATCTCAACTGCAGATTTTTCAGCGCTCATTTAACTTTGCGACTCTGTATCTCAGAATGAACAAAAGTGGACTTGTGCCACTATTTAAATAGGCCCTTCATATAAAAGTATTATGTTCACATCATGTAAGAGCAATCTGACTAACTGGGGTTTCCTAGAGGAGCCGCCACTCTGTGAGTGTGGAGCAACTCAATGTCCAGCAACATGCACAACAGAAGACCTGCTATATGCATCGCCAAATGCAACAGAGGTCGCTAACTTCTGGGCGGCAAAAATGTAAATAATTGTCTTGTAAATATATATACACACCACATGTAAATATTGTATATTATTTTATACATCGTAAATGCTTCTGACACGAATAAAAAAAATTATGTTCACAGACAATATTTTTTGTTTTTCTGTTATAACAATCGATTAGCCGCTGTGATGACCAAACATAGAAGTGTGTGTCAGTTACTTTGAAAATATATTCTTAAATTCATTTTTCATTTCATTTCAAAAACCAATTCTTTACTTACGAGATTAGTACTCGTAACTGTGGAATAATTAAATACGGAAGCTTTGCTTTTGGTCCGCGTAATTTTCAAGCACCAATTCAGACGCTGCTATATTTTGTCTTTAAATTTCGATAGAACCTGCAATCACTTTCACATTAGGGAGTCCAGTTATAAACTACATATTCTTTTCTGAAAGGAAACAGCATTAAATTTCACGGTCGATTTATAGATTACCAAAAGGACTGTCTTGCAGGATACAATGGTGAGCAGTAGCTATTTTAAAGTTGCTTCTGGAATTGTTTAATAATCTCCGTAAAAGCATTAACAACAGAATCAAAGAAACTATATTTCACGAAAACAGGTCCCAATTTCCTTTTACGTTGCCGTCATTGCTAATTATTTCAAGTCACAATTTACAGAAAGTTGTTTTTCGTAACTTCATTTAAAGACAGGCGGTGACGATGTGTGAATGTGTGTGTGTGTGTGTGTGTGTGTGTGTGTGTGTGTGTGTCTGAGAGAGAGAGAGAGAGAGAGAGAGAGAGAGAGAGAGAGAGAGAAAGTGAGAGATAGAGGGGGGGGGGGGCGGAAGAGAGGGAGAGAAAGAGAGAGAGAGAGAGAGAGAGAAGAGAGATTTTGGTGAAAGTGGTGCAGTGAAAATTAGCTTTAGATAGAGAAACAATATCAAATTTTAATATATAAATTCGTTCTTGGTTTGTAGTAGGTCCTTCTTCTTGCTTTTAGCTCTCGTATAAAATTCTTAGACATTATTTTGTTTTCCAACCTATGTCACTTCTGTTTTACTATTTATTCCAGATATAAATACTGGAGTACGTGATTACACTATTAGACGCATTAATTTTTTATGTTGTTTGCCTTTGAGTCACATAGTGCAAAAATCATTATAGAAGTTACATCAAAAGGTCTTTTACAAAGCGTGGTAGTTGCTAGATTGGTATCATGTTGCATATTTTGCTAATAAAATTACGTTCGAAAACGCTTCGTTCGGGTGCTAGCGTCTCTGAAATGTGGAGGAGGAAGCTGGAAGTTTGGACCACACAAGCTAGGCAAGAGTAGAGGAGGCAATGTACGTTACTGTCACTAAAGACCAGTTTAATTCTCTTACAGAAGATGCTCAAATGACCTCCATCAACTTCGATGCATTTGGTATATTTCCTTGCCGAGCCCTTGGCCGCCTCGCTCACCGGACCTGATGCCATTGAATTTTCATTTCTGGGGGTACGTGAAAACCCTGGTGTACGAGACACACGTAGAGTCATCACAAGATCTTGTGGCACGAATACAAGTGTCAGCTGGAGTCAGGCGAAATGCGTTGGTAGTCTTTACCAGGGTTCGGCAAGGCATCGTCAGGTGATACACAGAATGTTTCGCAGTTTGCGGTCATGTTAAGCACTATGTATATGCGAATTAAATTGGCTTTCTATGACAGTAATGTACATTGTCTCCTTTACTCCTTGCCCAGCTGGTGTGGTCCAAACTGCGTATCTCCTCCTTCACATTACAGAGACGCTAGCACACAAACTCAACGCTTTCGAGTATAGGTTTATTGACAAAATACGGTCATATGATACCCATCTAGCAACAAACACGCATTGTAACATACCTTTCACCCGTATACATAGTCAGCAACATCTATGCAGTGATCATAATCCACTGCGCACGTCGTCAACGACGAACTGGGATTGTTACGTGTGTTTCATATAGTGCCGTTGCTTACATTTTGCGCTATGAGCGTAATTTTAATAATACACGAATTTGTACCATTTTTTCGTATTCCTTTATTATTTACAGCAAATGTGATTAAATGTTGCTACCTATGCAAATCGAAACATGTCAAAGGTAGGACAATTATTATTTCTCATGGGGAACTACAGCTAGTGAATACTTATGGTTATCATCCGAGTAAGAGGCGCTTGATATGTTAAAAAATGAAGATACAGTGAAATATAGAGGTAAGGCTACGTTATGTGGCCGCATGGCCACATATTGACAGAAAAACTGCTATATAAATTCGGAAATGTGGGCTGCCAGTCAATCCATTGAGTGCACACATTCATCAGCAGTTAATAATTATGTATGGCAAATAGAGTTATTGCCTTCTGATTATACAGATATCTAAACCATTATGCGTATTTTAAAGCAGTACAATAGTAAACTGTATTACCATTAGGCCTAACTATGACGTGGAAAATGATAATGTGCGCTTAATAGTTGAGTTTCGTATGGTCGAACGAACGTTGCGCCATATGAGAAAGGAAAAACGGAAGAATTTTGTCCCTAAAAATATTTCATACTGTGACAAATCGCTAATTTTCTGCAAGTCATAGGTACAGATTTTATGTTTTTTGCGTACTGTAAAGTCATTTATTAATGCAGCGGTAACATAATTTATTGAAACAGAAGGGCAGCAGTACGATAAAGTTGAATTCGAGACCTAACATAATAGGACTGACTGTCATTGTTTTGTTATAACAGAAAAAGCAGTATCTAGGTTGTAGTACTTATTACAAACAAGCGAAGCGCCTTTGCTTTTATCCTTGAAATATTTAAGCCAAATTCATTCCAGATACCAAATGCAAATTGTTAAGATCCGTATGAATAGTGTGTACATGATCCATTATACTTTTGAACGAGATCTGTTTGTACTAACGATGTAATGGTGATGACATTCAAAATCTACAGTCTACTTAAGGGCAATTCTCGCACCTTACCATAACCACTTGACTTAGAAGGAAGCGTATGTTGGCTACAAAAATTCTGTTCTGCGCATCTGAATGCTCATTCCACAGATATTCCTACAACTGTGTACCAAAATACGAGTCCTAAGATTTCGATGGTTTCAAATCAGATAAAAGTAACCTTTGGTCTATGAAATACTGTGTCTTTATTTTAGAAATCTTTGATGTTATTTGTGGACCAGAATGATGGCTAAAAAACATAACATTCTTTGAAAAGCCCTATCAAATCAAAAGATTGCCTAATGAGGGTGGCTGCACCTTTTTGAACATCAACTGCGTAAATGTGATGTGTGTGCTGGTGTAAGCTGACGCCAGCACACCGGTCGGCAAATACGCAGCAAGAAGATCGATAGTAGACACTGGATCAAGCGCACCTGCCAGGAGAGAGGCCAGAGACAGACTCGCAAGCAATGAACCGCCAACGACATCTCGACCACAAGTACACTACTGGCCATTAAAACTGCTACACCATCAACATGACGTGCTACAGACGCGAAATTGAACCGACAGAAAGAAGATGCTGTGATACGCTAATGATTAGCTTTTCAGAGCATTCACACAGGGTTGGCGCCGGTGGCGACACCTACAACGTGCTGACATGAGGCAAGTTTCCAACCGATTTCTCGTACACAAACAGCACTTGACCGGCGTTGCCCGGTGAAACATTGTTGTGATGCCTCGTGTAAGGAGGAGAAATGCGCACCATCACGTTTCCGACTTTGATAAAGGTCGGATTGTAGCCTATCGCGATTGCGGTTTATCGTATCGCGACACTGCTGCCCGCGTTGGTCGAGATCCAATGACTGTTAGCAGAATATGGAATCGGTGGGTTCAGGAGGGTAATACGGAACGCCGTGCTCGATCCCGACGGCCTCGTATCACTAGCAGTCGAGATGACAGGCATCTTATCAGCATGGCTGTAACGGATCGTGCAGCCACGTCTCGATCCCTGAGTCAACAGATGAGGACGTCTGCAAGGCAACAACCATCTGCACGAACAGTTCGACGACGTTTTCAGCAGCATGGACTATCAGCTCGGAGACCATGGCCGCGGTTACCCTTGACGCTGCATCACAGACAGGAACGCCTGCGATGGTGTAATCAACGACGAATCTGGGTGCACGAATGGCAAATGAACGAACATTGGAAGTGTGTATTCGTCATCGCCATACTGGCGTATCACCCGGCGTGGCCATTCGTTATACGTCTCGGTCACCTCTTGTTCGCATTGACGGCACTTTGAACAGTGCACGTTACATTTCAGATATGTTATGACCCGTGGCTCTACCCTTCATTCGATCCCTGCGAAACCCTACATTTCAGCAGAATAATGTACGATCGCATGTTCTAGGTCCTTTCTGGATACAGAAAATGTTCGACTGCTGCCCTGTCCAGCACATTCTCCAGATCTCTCACCAAATGAAAACGTCTGGTTAATGGTGGCCGAGCAACTGGCTCGTCACAATACACCAACCACTACTCTTGATGAACTGTGGTATCGAGTTGAAGCTGCATGTGCAGCTGTACCTGTACACGCCATCCAAGCTCTGTTCGACTCAATGCCTAGGCGTATCAAGGCCGTTATTACGGCCAGAGGTGGTTGTTCTGGGTACTGATTTCTCAGGATCTACGCACCCAAATTGCGTGAAAATTTAATCACATGTCAGTTCGAGTATAATATATTTGTCCAATGAATACCCGTTTATCATCTTCATTTCTTCTTGGTGTAGCAAGTTTAATGGCCAGTAGTGTATATAGATCGCCGCAGCTGACAGGAGGGGTCAGTCTCAGTCTCTGTCACTAACTCAGTCACTAGATCGGTAGCTATTCTATTTCGCGTTAGTCAGTTTACATCACCGGCTACGAGAGTGTCCGCCCCGATAGCTGAGTGGTCAGCGTGAAGCATTGCCGTCCTACGGGCCCGGGTTCGATTCCTGGCTGTGTCGGGGAATTTTCTCCGCTCAGGGACTGGTTGTTGTGTTGCTCCACGGCGGCCGGACCTGCCCCGCAAGGGGCCTCCCAGCCAATGACGCCGAACGCTCATTTCCATCACCGGTTACGAGAGTGTATAGCGACCAGAGTACTTCACCAACAGTGAGGCTAACGTGGACTAATATTCAAGAACTTGTACCACAACACATGGACGCTGTTAAAGTTAAGTAGCAGCAATCTGTTTAAGTAAATAAGGTCTGTCTTCAAGTAAATAAAGAAGCATGTTAATACATGTATGCAGTTGTGTTGTAGAAAGAAGATACCGGCCACAAAATAATGTCCTCTCCCTTGCTTTCCATGGTACAAGGTACTACAGTAGCGACAAGGACACAACAATACGTACCTTAGGTATGTTGTAGCCGTGTAGAGTGGTGTCCTTAAGCGCTACGTGTGGGGGGCACATGGGTGCAGTGGTGTTTATGCGGGAAATCTCAGCTATCACAGCCTCGAAGTACGGCAGCCTGAAAACAAAAGTTTGGTCCAAAAGAAGTAAAGTAAACGTTATTAAACGTGATTAGTTCCTTAATTTTCTTCTTTGACTAACCGTGGCCTGTCTTCGAGTGAAATTCTTCTAGAATGGCCGACCACAGTATCCAGCTCCTTCTGCACTTTCTCTTGGACCTCCGGATACAGGATCATGTACATTATGGCGAAGGCCAGAGTGTTGGAAACTGTATCAGATCCAGCAGCAAAGAGGTCGAAGATTATAGCCGCAAGTCCATCTTCTGAAAGGCAAAACAGTCCCGAGATACAAATAAACTGACTCAGCCATTACTGAACAAAAATATATTGACACATTAGCACCTACAGTCAAAATAAAAATTGCTATTTTTGAGAACTACACTCCTGGAAATGGAAAAAAGAACACATTGACACCGGTGTGTCAGACCCACCATACTTGCTCCGGACACTGCGAGAGGGCTGTACAAGCAATGATCACACGCACGGCACAGCGGACACACCAGGAACCGCGGTGTTGGCCGTCGAATGGCGCTAGCTGCGCAGCATTTGTGCACCGCCGCCGTCAGTGTCAGCCAGTTTGCCGTGGCATACGGAGCTCCATCGCAGTCTTTAACACTGATAGCATGCCGCGACAGCGTGGACGTGAACCGTATGTGCAGTTGGCGGACTTTGAGCGAGGGCGTATAGTGGGCATGCGGGAGGCCGGGTGGACGTACCGCCGAATTGCTCAACACGTGGGGCGTGAGGTCTCCACAGTACATCGATGTTGTCGCCAGTGGTCGGCGGAAGGTGCATGTGCCCGTCGACCTGGGACCGGAGCGCAGCGACGCACGGATGCACGCCAAGACTGTAGGATCCTACGCAGTGCCGTAGGGGACCGCACCGCCACTTCCCAGCAAATTAGGGACACTGTTGCTCCTGGGGTATCGGCGTGGACCATTCGCAACCGTCTCCATGAAGCTGGGCTACGGTCCCGCACACCGTTAGGCCGTCTTCCGCTCACGCCCCAACATCGTGCAGCCCGCCTCCAGTGGTGTCGCGACAGGTGTGAATGGAGGGACGAATGGAGACGTGTCGTCTTCAGCGATGAGAGTCGCTTCTGCCTTGGTGCCAATGATGGTCGTATGCGTGTTTGGCGCCGTGCAGGTGAGCGCCACAATCAGGACTGCATACGACCGAGGCACACAGGGCCAACACCCGGCATCATGGTGTGGGGAGCGATCTCCTACACTGGCCGTACACCACTGGTGATCGTCGAGGGGACACTGAATAGTGCACGGTACATCCAAACCGTCATCGAACCCATCGTTCTACCATTCCTAGACCGGATAGGGAACTTGCTGTTCCAACAGGACAATGCACGTCCGCGTGTATACCGTGCCACCCAACATGCTCTAGAAGGTGTAAGTCAACTACCCTGGCCAGCAAGATCTCCGGATCTGTCCCCCATTGAGCATGTTTGGGACTGGATGAAGCGTCGTCTCACGCCGTCTGCACGTCCAGCACGAACGCTGGTCCAACTGAGGCGCCAGGTGGAAATGGCATGGCAAGCCGTTCCACAGGACTACATCCAGCATCTCTACGATCGTCTCCATGGGAGAATAGCAGGCTGCATTGCTGCGAAAGGTGGATATACACTGTACTAGTGCCGACATTGTGCATGCTCTGTTGCCTGTGTCTATGTGCCTGTGGTTCTGTCAGTGTGATCATGTGATGTATCTGACCCCAGGAATGTGTCAATAAAGTTTCCCCTTCCTGGGACAATGAATTCACGGTGTTCTTATTTCAATTTCCAGGAGTGTATAACCACTTTTCTCATCACCAGGAGAAAAATGATGATAACCATATTTTGATCCTTTGGCTTCTACGAATTCACACAGACACTCTCCACCATTGTTCTGAAAATTGAAGTAGAAAATTGAAAATGTTTGAATACAGTCCAATAATCGATTACACGTTGAGACCCAGCCCACCTCGTGGCCAGTAGTCTACAACAACATGGACCGACCGGAGCTGCCATCAGTATAGCTGTAGAGTTTCTTAATGTTTAATATGGACAAATGTCCATAGACTTCTTGAATACAGAATACCGCTAGCTCGGAGTGTGTCGAGCAGCAGTTGGTCATTGTTGATTGGCCATACTTAAATAATTTCGATGAAATACGGTGAAACGCCTACGGATGGTTCAAAGGTCTCTAAGAAGATGAGGTCAACGTGGCAAACGCTGGCAGTAGGTCTTCATTCTCTTATGCGGACTGAGGCTGTGATGCTCGACAGTTCGAATTTCAATTTCAAACTAATGTACACAGAAAACTTTTTACTGACGATTGTCGTTTCGAAAAAACCATAACATAATGTCGGTCTTGACATGCATCCGACAATAGCCCCAACAAAATTAGGGATAATGTGCTGAAGAAAACCCGATAATGAATGACACACATCGCAAGAGAAGAGATGCAGTGTTGTGTAGATGGGATATTCATTTATCTCATTGTTTACGTCATTCATTTCTGTAGTGAATCACAACAAACTAGGCTCAGAAACGCATATACGTAGGGTGCAAACACGATCATCAACGCCGGCATTAATAAATATCAGAGTGCGCCCCGATAGCTGAGTGGTCAGCGTAACAGATTGCCGTCGTACGGGCCTGGGTTCCATTCCCGGCTGGGTTGGGGATTTTCTCCGCTCATTTCATCTCCATCCGGCGCGCAGGTTGCTCGATGTTGCGTGGAATGTAATAAGACCTGCACCAAGGCGGCAGGACCTGCCCCGTAAGGGGCCTCCCGGCCAATGACGCCAAACGCCCATTTTCCATTTTCCATAACTATCAGAGTACTACATGTGATTAGCTTACATTTGTGTAGTTTTGTTGAAAACAGAATCTCATGTTTGAAACAGAAGTAGAATACGTACCTCAGTCACTTCTGTTGCTTGATGTGCATCTGTCCAGCCACTCGATATAGCGTTAGTTAGTGTCATATTCTTCGGGAACACCAGATCGCTGTGCATCATTTGATATTATTCGCAGTTTTATGAGCGTTTGCCCATTTACTGTCAGGAATTTCATCAATATGTTGAAGTTTCTGCAGAGAGACCGCAATTAATGTGCTCGCCACCCTCTTAAACAAGCGAGCATCATAACGCATCAGCCTCCTATTTGGACGAATGAGTCGTGGTTTCGTGAAGTCAAGCCAAGGATGGCTAAAAATTAGGTTTTTGTACCCTTTTATTAGGTAAACATATATCTTGTGACACCTACCCTGGCACAGGCATTTCAATTTGACGGGACTTCTTCTGCTTTCGCGTTAATCTGGCTGACCATTTTATCAAACAGCTTTGTTTGCACCTGGTCTCATGAAACTGAGCGCGACCCGTTCCAGAGCTTTCTACCACAAGTGGTAATTGGAAATCGAACCAAGGACTTTCGCCGTAGTAAGTTAACCACATGACGACGAAGGCGGCACTACCATTTTATTAACTGACTGAAAGTAGTAATCAAATAAAATACGAAAAATTTCTTACCGTCAAAGCTTAATGTAATAAACTCTGCAATTTCGAACACTGACCATATCACAATTCATCATCAGATACCTGCTCACTGCATTATCAGATGACAACGCATTGACTCGTTATTATTCATTGCCTAGTAGAAGGTGTGATGTCGTATCTAGGGAACAAAATTACGCACGATGGCCGAAGCAAGGAGGATATCAGAAATATTAACTACTGCTTTCCAATTTATTTATTTGTTAATGAAATTCGTCATTGAACCGTGGCTGGCTCATGGTAGGCGTTGGACTAAACCTTGGTTGCTATTCTGTGTTCAGTCTCCAGCGGTTATCGCGATTATGCTGTTATACTGTCTTTCCGCGTGTGGCAGCATTGGTGTACTGCCTTTTCTTGTTTGTTCTTGTTGTTTTGTAATTGTATGGCTTCTAGTCGATTTTTAGATTAAGATTGTTTTGCACTTAAGGAGTCAGATGGTTTCGGCCTTCAGCATAATTTAACAACTGTTTTACATAAAGCATTTGGCATTTTTAAAATTAATGTTATTGAGTCTTAAGTGTTGGTCCTTCGGTCGATTTTGAATTTAAGTTGTTTGTTCTTAAAGTGTTAGATTCTTTGGGCCTTCAGCCTGATTAAGGAACTGTTTTGAGATAAGACTTTGCCTTTTAAATCTCTGATTTTAGTTGAGCTTTAAGTTATTGGCTTTCAGCCGTTTTTAAATTGAAGTCGTCTTGCCCTTAAGGCATGAGATTGTACGGCGCATTCAGCCGCTAATTAAGTTCCAAAACTAAAGCTGTGTTTAAAAAAATTCTTGGCTCTTGTAATGTTTGATCAAATAAAAGGTTGTATGTTCTAGTGTAACTGACAGCCGCTTATTTTGGCCCCTTTCCACAACTTAAACTACCTGTCCTGTCCTGCGGGTTTAGCAGGGTCCCAGTCATAAATAATAAATCACCTTTTCAAATCAACAGTGAAGTTCATGGAACCAGTACGAGAAACACACGGTCGAGTCACATTAATATGACCACCACCTATGTTCGACGTCAAAGTGCAATAAGCATTCCCAGACGGCAGGTGGCAGCATTAGCAGCGTAGGGTATATCAAGCATGTCGGTGGGACGCAGACAACAGTGTAGTCGTGACGTCCAAATGCGGATGATCATTGCCTTTCGGGGCGAGGGTGGAAGCGTTTCCTAAGCAGCTAAGTTTGTAAGCAGTTCGCGTGCCGCCGTGGATAAAGTGTATCGTGCATAGCAATATGGCGCTAGCCACAACGAGTGACAAGGCAACTGTAATGCACCATGGGCTATAGATGAGGGGGGAACGACGGCTGCGGGGATGTGCGCAGGCAAAATGATGAGCAGCTGTTGAGCAACTGACCGTCCAGATGGACAAAGGGGCTACCAACACTGTCTTCTCAACGAAAGTACAGCGAACGGTGGTGTGTATGGGCCTCCACAGAAGGTGCCTGGTTCATGCACCCCATGCTGATTGCTGGATCCATGACGAAGCCTGGAATTTGCATATCAGCACCGTAACTTGACGTCCACTGAGAGGCGACAGGTGACCTTTTGAGATGAATCGCGTTTTACGCTCTATTGTACAGAAACCAAACACCCTGCAACAATCGTTGGAAGGATCTAGGCCGGGGGAGAGTGCGTTATGGGAGGGAATGTGGTTTCGTGGCATCCCCTAGGCGATCTGGTCATTCTGGAAGACACAATGGATCAACACACAAGTATGCTTCTAATCTTGGGGACCATGTCCACCCCTAGATCCAGTGTGTTTTTCCTCGACACGGTGTCATCTACCGACAGGACAACGCAACGTGTCACATAGCTCAGGTTTTACCGTACTCCTCCGGCCACCGGGCTCGCCGGATTTAAACCCAGTCGACGATATGTGGAACCATGTTGATCGGACTGTTCGCGCCATGGGTCCTCAGCCGAGAAACCTATTGCAGTTGCCACGGCACTAGAATTGGCACATCCTTGTCGTACCTTCCAGAACTTCACTGACTCTCTTCCTACACGTCTCGCGGTGGTCCACACTGCAAAACGTGGTTATTCAGGCCTTTGATAGATGGTCACACTTATGTGAGCGGGAGGTGTAAACATAAATTTTACAAAGATCTGAAGCCGCTTAATTGGTCTAGAAAGGTGCCCAGTATTCAGGAATACACGTTTTCAGTAACTTGCTAGTAGCCATAAAAAGTTTAGCTGCTAATTAAATTCAGTTTAAAAGCAGCCTTCACGATTTATTGGTGGCGAACTCCATCTTACCCAGTTACGATGTATATATTATTAATAACATCAGATAATGTTAGTGTTATGTAAAAACGGATTTGTGCACATCATCAGTCTAGTACTGTAATCGATGTAAACAAGTTTTGTACACTGATTTTGTTTTTTTATGATGATTGGCTACAACAACCTCAGAATTATCATATACACACTCCTGTATACATTTAAATGTTTTGTGACAAGTGAGTTATTATCATTGTAATAAAAAGTTTTTTCCTGCATCCATGACGAGCATTTCACGAAGAACCTGTGAAAGGAACGTTACCATTTTTTAAAAATGTGATTTGGCTTAATGAAATATTGTATATCCTGGAGGATTTGTGGTGCAAAAATTGTATCTAATCTAATCTAACAAAAATGGGTATGCAAAGGCTATCAGAAATATACGCACTTATCACAGAAGAACTGAATTAGAAATTGCGAATTCAATAGAAGTCAGCTGAACAGTTTATTTCCGACATATGAATATTTATGCTGGACTGGGACTCGAACCCGGATTTTCCCTTTACGCGAAATGTTGGCCTCACCACTTCGGCGATCGGAGCACACCTCCCAGAACAACACAAAAAGCCACATGTCGCCGTGTGTCCACACACTCGCAAAGTTGCTGTTGTCCCCGAACAACGAGAGACTTACTTATTTCTGTCGCGGGCTGTCTAGGCATGTAATACTATTTTGCAGCCATGCGAAATACACACATCAAAAAATGTTTTGCATCACCTCGGCTCCGAGAGTTACGGAACCTGTACAGAAAACTGGAATAGAGTTCAACATAAACATCGTTTCCGCCCTTTTCATTGCCCATGAAAACCACACATTGCATGTTGTACCACCATACAACGAGACCTTCAGAGGTGGTGGTCCAGTCCAGATTGTAGCACGTCCTCTTGCATTGATGCATGCCTGTATTCGTCGTGGCATACTATCCACAAGTTCATCAAGGCACTGTTGGTCCATATTGTCCCACTGCTCAACGGCTATTCGGCATAGATCCCTGAGAGTGGGTCGGCCTCTGTGACCGAGCGGTTCTAGGCGCTTCAGTCCGTAACCGCGCTGCTGCTGTGTGTGATGTCCTTAGGTTGGTTAGGTTTAAGTAGTTCTAAGTTCTAGGGGACTGATGACCCATAGTGCTTAGAGCCATTTCAACCGTTTTCAACAAGAGTGGTTGGTGGGTCACGTCTTCCATAAACAGCCCTTTTCAATCTATCCCAGGCGTGTTCAATAGGACTCATGTCTGGAGAACATGCTGGCTCCTCTAGTAGAGCGATGTCGTTATCCTGATTGAAGTCATTCACAAGATGTGCACTATGGGGGCGCGAATTGTCGTCCATGAAGACGATTTCCTCGCCAATATGCTGCTGACATGGGAAATTAGACGCCTGGACACTTCCCTTGTTGAGAGCCCTTCCTGGCACAAAGTAACAATGCGGACGCGACCGAACCGCGGTATTGACCGCCTAGGCATGGTTTTAACTACAGACAACACGAACCGTGTACCTCCTTCCTGGTATAATGACTGGAAGTGATCGGCTGCCGGACCCCTCCGTCTAATAGGCGCTGCTCATGCATGGTTGTTTACATCTTTGGGCGGTTTTACTGACATCTATGAACAGTCAAAGGGGCTGTGTTTGTGATACAATATCCACAGTCAACGTCTATTTTCTGGAGCTCTGGGAACCGGGGCGATGTAAAACTTTTTTTGGCGTGTGTAGAAGAAATATAACATGTATTATTGGTTGGCACTACGTTGCATGAATGTGGATTCTGGCAAGTTACAACCACAAATATAGTCAGCGATTTTACTAAAATGAATTACTGTGATCAATTGCGCCGTGAAAATTCTCGCGTTACACTGTTCCAACAGTAGCCAATCGAAATTAATGAAATACCTCTTACGTGTCTAACAACCCTACCATAACAAAGGTCAAAATTTTAGTAACGATTGTGGTGTTGCTCACGCTGCTAAATACTGCATTTTCGAGCAACATCAGTCATATTATGTGGAAGGTGTCATTAGAGCACAGTTAATAGTCATTTCATGTAATAATGAAAAAACTAGGCACTCATCTTTTTGTGTTTCCCACGCTGGTCTCGTATTATCATGGCTCAATCTTTGAAAATCTAGGTGATTATGATTCCAAGCTCGGATGCAAAGAGGCCTAGGTTTTATTCTGCTATATTCAAAAGTTTTGTAGATGCGCTTCACAGACCATTCCTGGAGATAACACTTTTGCTGGACAATGGTGATGTAAAAAAATAATCAGCACTCCGAAATTAAGTTACACTTCCTTTTAATTGCTTTTATTGCAATATCACGTGACACACAAACATCACTCCACAATACAAAACATACTTGAAAACATCTTCCTCACAGTCACTGTTAAAGTTCACATTTTATAAGCTGACGACAATATTTATCTTTCCAACATGACGTCCACGACTTGACTTTCTCAACGTCCGACTCTCTAACAACTCAACAACTAACTAACTATCGCTTACGTGCCCAAAAATCAGAGTTGCGTCAAAGATCATAGTGACAAAAGAAAGAATACACATAAGAATAATATGATTGCAATATAAACATGTCGATGTATCAAAAGTGAAATCAAATCTGAATGTTGTCTCAGAAATATGTTAAGTAGTTAACAAAAATACAGTAGAATATTACTGGTATCGAGAGGTACAGGTGAGGTACCATAATGGTTACGTAATTCAAGTACCATTACACGTGGTACACGCGCCTCGACCGCGGAGTTGGGACCGTACGAAGATTTTTTTTTTAATTTTTTTTTTTATTTTTTATTTTTGTCATCAGTCTACTGACTGGTTTGATGCGGCCCGTCACGAATTCCTTTCCTGTGCTAACCTCTTCATCTCAGAGTAGCACTTGCAACCTACGTCCTCAATTATTTGCTTGACGTATTCCAACCTCTGTCTTCCTCTACAGTTTTTGCCCTCTACAGCTCCCTCTAGTACCATGGAAGTCATTCCCTCATGTCTTAGCAGATGTCCTATCATCCTGTCCCTTCCCCTTATCAGTGTTTTCCACATATTCCTTTCCTCTCCGATTCTGCGTAGAACCTCCTCATTCCTTACCTTATCAGTCCACCTAATTTTCAACATTCGTCTACAGCACCACATCTCAAATGCTTCGATTCTCTTCTGTTCCGGTTTCCCACAGTCCATGTTTCACTACCATACAATGCTGTATTCCAGACGTACATCCTCAGAAATTTCTTCCTCAAATTAAGGCCGGTATTTGATATTAATAGACTTCTCTTGGGCAGAAATGCCTTTTTTGCCATAGCGAGTCTGCTTTTGATGTCCTCCTTGCTCCGTCCGTCATTGGTTATTTTACTGCCTAGGTAGCAGAATTCCTTAACTTCATTGACTTCGTGACCATCAATCCTGATGTTAAGTTTCTCGCTGTTCTCATTTCTACTACTTCTCATTACCTTCGTTTTTCTCCGATTTACTCTCAAACCATACTGTGTACTCATTAGACTGTTCATTCCGTTCAGCAGATCATTTAATTCTTCTTCACTTTCACTCAGGATAGCAATGTCATCAGCGAATCGTATCATTGATATCCTTTCACCTTGTATTTTAATTCCACTCCTGAACCTTTCTTTTATTTCCATCATTGCTTCCTCGATGTACAGATTGAAGAGTAGGGGCGAAAGGCTACAGCCTTGTCTTACACCCTTCTTAATACGAGCACTTCGTTCTTGATCGTCCACTCTTATTATTCCCTCTTGGTTGTTGTACATATTGTATATGACCCGTCTCTCCCTATAGCTTACCCCTACTTTTTTCAGAATCTCGAACAGCTTGCACCATTTTATATTGTCGAACGCTTTTTCCAGGTCCACAAATCCTATGAAAGTGTCTTGGTTTTTCTTTAGCCTTGCTTCCATTATTAGCCGTCACGTCAGAATTGCCTCTCTCGTCCCTTTACTTTTCCTAAAGCCAAACTGATCGTAACCTAGCGCATTCTCAATTTTCTTTTCCATTCTCCTGTATATTATTCTTGTAAGCAGCTTCGATGCATGAGCTGTTAAGCTGATTGTGCGATAATTCTCACACTTGTCAGCTCTTGCCGTCTTCGGAATTGTGTGGATGATGCTTTTCCGAAAGTCGGATGGTATATCGCCAAACTCATATATTCTACACACCAACGTGAATAGTCGTTTTGATGCCACTTCCCCCAATGATTTTAGAAATTCTGATGGAATATTATCTATCCATTCTGCCTTATTTGACCGTAAGTCCTCCAAAGCTCTTTTAAATTCCGATTCTAATACTGGATCCCCTATCTCTTCTAAATCGACTCCTGTTTCTTCTTCTATCACATCAAACAAATCTTCACCCTCATAGAGGCTTTCAATGTATTCTTTCCACCTATCTGCTCTCTCCTCTGGCCGGCCGGTGTGGCCGTGAGGTTCTAAGCGCTTCAGTTTGGAACCGCGTGACCGCTACGGTCGCAGGTTCGAATCCTGCCTCGGGCATGGATGTGTGTGATGTCCTTAGGTTAGTTAGGTTTAAGTAGTTCTTAGTTCTATGGGACTGATGACCGCAGAAGTTAAGTCCCATAGTGCTCAGAGCCATTTGAACCATTTGCTCTCTCCTCTGCATTTAACAGTGGAATTGTTACCACCGTTGCTTTTAATGTCACCAAAGGTTGTTTTGACTTTCCTGTATGCTGAGTCTGTCCTCCCGACAATCATATCTATTTCGATGTCTTCACATTTTTCCTGCAGCCGTTTCGTCTTAGCTTCCCTGCACTTCCTATTTATTTCATTCCTCAGCGACTTGTATTTCTGCATTCCTGATTTTCCCGGAACATGTTTGCACTTCCTCCTTTCATCAATCAACTGAAGTATTTCTTCTGTTACCCATGGTTTCTTCGCAGCTACCTTCTTTGTACCTATGTTTTCCTTCCCAACTTCTGTGATGGCCCTTTTCAACTGTACTGCCTACTGCGCTATTCCTTATTGCTGTATCTATAGCGTTAGAGAACTTCAAACGTATCTCGTCATTCCTTAGTGCTTCCGTATCCCACTTCTTTGCGTATTGATTCTTCCTGACTAATGTCTTGAACTTCAGCCTACTCTTCATCACTACTATATTGTGATCTGAGTCTATATCTGCTCCTGGGTACGCCTTACAATCCAGTATCTGATTTCGGAATCTCTGTCTGACCATGATGTAATCTAATTGAAATCTTCCCGTATCTCCCGGCCTTTTCCAAGTATACCTCCTCCTCTTGTGATTCTTGAACAGGGTATTCGCTATTACTAGCTGAAACTTGTTACAGAACTCAATTAGTCTTTCTCCTCTTTCATTCCTTGTCCCAAGCCCATATTCTCCTGTAACCTTTTCTTCTACTCCTTCCCCTACAACTGCATTCCAGTCGCCCATGACTATTAGATTTTCGTCCCCCTTTACATACTGCATTACCCTTTCAATATCCTCATACACTTTCTCTATCTGTTCATCTTCAGCTTGCGACGTCGGCATGTATACCTGAACTATCGTTGTCGGTGTTGGTCTGCTGTCGATTCTGATTAGAACAACCCGGTTACTGAACTGTTCACAGTAACGCACCCTCTGCCCTACCTTCCTATTCATAACGAATCCTACACCTGTTATACCATTTTCTGCTGCTGTTGATATTACCCGATATTCATCTGACCAGAAATCCTTGTCTTCCTTCCACTTCATTTCACTGACCCCTACTATATCTAGATTGAGCCTTTGCATTTCCCTTTGCAGATTTTCTAGTTTCCCTGCCACGTTCAAGCTTCTGACATTCCACGCCCCAAGTCGTAGAACGTTATCCTTTCGTTGATTATTCAATCTTTTTCTCATGGTAACCTCCTCCTTGGCAGTCCCCTCCCGGAGATCCGAATGGGGGACTATTCCGGAATCTTTTGCCAATGGAGAGATCATCATGACACTTCTTCAATTACAGGCCACATGTCCTGTGGATACACGTTACGTGTCTTTAATGCAGTGGTTTCCATTGCCTTCTGCATCCTCATGTCGTTGATCATTGCTGATTCTTCCGCCTTTAGGGGCAATTTCCCACCCCTAGGACAAGAGAGTGCCCTGAACCTCTATCCGCTCCTCCGCCCTCTTTGACAAGGCCGTTGGCAGAATGAGGCTGACTTCTTATGCCGGAAGTCTTCGGCCGCCAATGCTGACTATTTATCAAAATTTAGGCAGTGGCGGGGATCGAACCCGGGACCGAAGACGCTACCCCTAGACCAAGCACCTCATAACGACAGCCTTAGAGACTGTCCCTGTTACACAACGTCGTACAACATGCGGCCGCAGCAGCCTACCTGTGATGATCTTCATGCATTCAACTGTATATTAATGCATGAACAATACACTGTGAGAAATAAACAGCGGGAAAAAGCTTATGCACGACTTTCGCGAGAGGCATACTTTTTTAATCGGAAATATCTTTCTGAATATTCTTCTCACCCCCGGATTCCCTTCGTTAAGACACATGTGTGACTGAGGTAAAAGTAAATACTCAAGAACAGGACAATGTGGGTTGTGTATACTCTTCAGATCGCCGTTTCAAGCTTTAATTGTTACCTGTGGCAAGAAGTGTTTTGAGTTCGAAAATTGTCCGCCGAA
The DNA here is from genome assembly GCF_021461385.2 of Schistocerca piceifrons. Taxonomy (NCBI): domain Eukaryota; kingdom Metazoa; phylum Arthropoda; class Insecta; order Orthoptera; family Acrididae; genus Schistocerca; species Schistocerca piceifrons. Next base: position 77,610,927 of record NC_060142.1, on the reverse strand, counting down.
TTGGCATATACTTAAGCGATGCCATTGGAAGATTCTACTATTACCGTAAGACCCGAAACATGGCGCTGGCCACCTCAGCTCTCTTCTATGACGATCATCAGGCACCAGACAAATCCCGCACTTGTCGGTGAAGAGAACCCTACGCCGTTGATATACAGAGTGACTCAGGAAGAACGTCAAATAATTTGTGAGATGATTCTACATGTGACAATAAACCAAAAAATTCCTATAAACATTTTACATGGTTACAGAATTGGAGTGGGCTGAAGACTACGCACATCCATGAACGATTATGGAGACAAATGCGAACATTACTTACTGAAATGCTGTGTAGCTCTGTGCTGGACAGTATAATGATGGGACAGATGACTGATTCATCCTACAACTGGTGTTCAAAATGTTCCCCAACCATCTCAACGCATTTGTCAGAGCGTTGGAGGGTGTGTTGTAGCCTAAATCGAATATCACCTAGGCGGGCTCTAATGCGGGTACCAGCGTTGGCGATGCGAGCAACAAATTCTTCATGTGCATCCACCTTAGTAGTGTACACATCCCCCTTTAACCAGCCCTATAAACAGATCGGGGTAGGGCAGGGTGATCTGGCAGGGTAGTTAATGGGTCCGCCACGACCAATCCACCGTCGAGGAAATGTAGTATTCAGATACAGTCTGGTACAGTGAATCGGTGATCCATCATGTTGCAGGTGCATCTACCGACGTTCCTCTAACGTCACGTCTTCCAAAGGTCTAGGTAGGTCTTCTATGAGAAAATGTACTTATGTTGCGGCTATCATGTGATTTAACGCCGGCCGGAGTGGCCGTGCGGTTCTAGGCGCTGCAGTCTGGAGCCGCGAGACCGCTACGGTTGCAGGTTCGAATCCTGCCTCTGGCATGGATGTGTGTGATGTCCCTAGGTTAGTTAGGTTTAAATAGTTCTAAGTTCTAGGGGACAGATGACATCAGAAGTTGAGTCCCATAGTGCTCACAGCCATTTGAACCATTTGTGATTTAGCAGGAACACAGGTCCTGTCGCCAGGTCATTGATAATACCATACCAGACGTAAACTGAGAACCTAAATTGGAATTTTGTTTCCCTAGTGTTATGCCAGTTCTCACGAGAATCGCAGGTGCTCATTAAACCATTGTGTGTAAATGTAGCCACATCTGTAAATTAAGCGTATTGCACGACGTCTCTGTGTACAGCCAATCATTCACAAAACTGTTGTCTGTTTACTAAGTCACCTGCATGCAGATGTTGCCCTGGCTGCATATGGAATGGGTACAAGACCACAGAACGGAATGTACGCCACACTCGCATTTGTGGAATACCGAGCTGACGGCTAATGCACCATATACCGGTGGTGGGACTCTGCTGTGCGTTTGCAATAATGTCTTCCTTTTCCTCAACTAACTGGACACCCTGACGTTCGTACGAGGTGCATTCAAGTTCTAAGGCCTCCGATTTTTTTCTCCGGACTGGAAAGAGATAGAAACATGCGCATTGTTTTAAAATGAGGCCACGTTCATTGTCAATACGTCCCAGAGGTGGCAGCACCTTACGGCAGATGGAATTTTACCGCCAGCGGCGAGAATGAGAACTGTTTTAAATACTTAAAATGGCGACGTTTTCCTTACTTGAACAGCGTGCAATCATTCGTTTTCTGAATTTGCGTGGTATGAAACCAATTGAAATTCATCGACAGTTGAAGGAGACATGTGGTGATGGAGTTATGGATGTGTCGAAAGTGTGTTCATGGGTGCGACAGTTTAATCAAGGCAGAACATCGTGTGACAACAAACCGAAACAACCTCGGGCTCGCACAAGCCGGTATGACGACATGATCGAGAAAGTGGATAGAATTGTTTTGGGGGATCACCGAATGACTGTTGAACAGATCGCCCCCAGAGTTCGTATTTCTGTGGGATCTGTGCACACAATCCTGCATGACGATCTGAAAATGCGAAAAGTGTCATCCAGGTGGGTGCCATGAATGCTGACGGACGGCCACATGGCTGCCCGTGTGGCATGTTGCCAAGCAATGATGACGCGCAACGACAGCATGGATGGGACTTTCTTTTCGTCGGTTGTGACAATGGATGAGACGTGGATGCCATTTTTCAATCCAGAAACAAAGCGCCAGTCAGCTCAATGGAAGCACACAGATTTACCGCCTCCAAAAAAATTTCGGGTAACCGCCAGTGCCGAAAAAATGATGGTGTCCATGTTCTGGGACAGCGAGGGCATAATCCTTACCCATTGCGTTGCAAAGGGCACTACGGTAACAGGTAAATCCTACGAAAATATTTTGAAGAACAAATTCCTTCCTGCACTGCAACAAAAACGTCTGGGAAGGGCTGCGCGTGTGCTGTTTCACCAAGACAACGCACCCTCACATCGAGATAACGTTACGCAACAGTTTCTTCGTGATAACAACTTTGAAGTGATTCCTCATGCTCCCTACTCACCTGACCTGGCTCCTAGTGACTTTTGGCTTTTTCCAACAATGAAAGACACTCTCCATGGCCGCACATTCACCAGCCGTGCTGCTATTGCCTCAGCGATTTTCCAGTGGTCAAAACAGACTCCTAAAGAAGCCTTCGCCGCTGCCATGGAATCATGGCGTCAGCGTTGTGAAAAATGTGTACGTCTGCAGGGCGATTACGTCGAGAAGTAACGCCAGTTTCATCGATTTCGTGTGAGCAGTTAATTAGAAAAAGAATCGGAGGCCTTAGAACTTGAATGCACCTCGTACTTCAGGGAAATGTCTCTGGTATTCTGCCTCAGCTGCACGGCTACTGCCATTACAATGCTGTTACACAAACAACATGTCTTCGTATTCTGCATGAGTGAACATATGCAACATATTGGTATTCACAGACACAGTGGACACTTAGTCACGGCATTCACATGGTGTCATTGACCCGACCCAAGCTTGACAATGGGTACGCGTGCAGCTGTTACCTCGGTGCGGCGTCACAGTGCTTCTATGTGCTAGAGAGCCACTACACCTCTTACAGGAAGGATAAGTCATATGTACCAGCATTATTCTGTCCACCACGCCGCATTTCGGTAAGTAATATTCACACTTGTCTTCATATTCATTCATGGATGAGTGTAGTCTTCAACCCACCCCAGCTCCGTAACAATAGAAAATAGGATATGACTTTTTTGGTTTATTTTCACATGCAGAATCACCTCAAAAATTATGTGACATTCTTCCTGAATTACGCTGTAGGATCACTGTCAAACACTGTCACAGCGCACTTTCAGGAGGAAAGGATTTTGGGACTCGATAGGATGCTCACAGCAGGTGACTTAAGGATACCCAGGGGTCTGATTAGCACAATTTATTTGCGATCCGACTAATTACTACATTGAAGGCCAATTCCAAACATGAAAAACAAACGGTGCAACTGGCTGCACAACAGAAGTCAGTGTCTGAGTTTGCGCAGTGAGAGCTGACAGAAATAGCATGCATTAGCAGCACTGTGAGGTATGAACTTTGATAGCAGCACTCCGAGTAAGAAAAACAGCTTTGTCGGAGTGCACTCCAAGCTGGCAATGAGCGACACGGAGTCGTCGCCCCATCGATCTGACAGAGAACTCTTTCTGAAGACAAAAACATTGGTTTGAAAGGACTGTGGTGGCGCACTATTTCCACCTTTCTATAGTCGGCCCGCAAATCCACCAGCACTTAACAAGCTTCAGCCGATCTGATGAGTGGCTCTCTTTGTCCAACCACATTCAGATCACTCCTCTTCTACTCAGTAGGTATTTGATGTATCTGGACTTTACATTAACAAACGCCAAGTTTGGTAGCAACAGCATTCAGCTGAAAGCTAGATGTTACTGCCCATCCTCTTATGGCCAGCAACAAAAGTGTTTTACCCCACCTGACCCTGCCAAGAGTCTTCTCGTGAGTAGGGTCAGCTGTGGTACCACTCTCGCCTGTGTAAACCCACTGACTTTGCAGTTCTCATGGGCAATTATCAAGCTTGCTGGCTCTACTAAGACCTGCCGATTTGTGGCCATCTTCTACTATGACGCCTTACAACAGCGTCTGGAAGTTAGGTGGAGTTACTAGTTAACTTTCTCCCCTGGAACAGCTGCCCAGAGCGTCCGCAATTCACAGCCCTCTACCGTCACTGTTTACCTCTGCTAACCCCAAAACGCTACCACTTCTGCCTGTTGTCTGCATTGTATCTCAGATTTCTTTTCACGGAATGCCCTTGCTGGCTGCCAAAAGCCTTAACCATAACAATGTACAAGTCATTACATCGTCAACATACGACAAAGCACCTAAATTAAAAAAGGCATCTGCTTTACTAACCAGTGAACGTGGGATCTCCAGAGTTCTTCATTTCCCGCAAGTAGACGTCGATGAAATCTCGTGGGTTGTCCTCGTCTAGAGTTTTCATGTGCTCGTGTATAGCCTCCTAGAAACACAACCACAAAATATATTGATACTGAAAATATCGACTTTATTCCACAATAGTCAATAATCATAGTAAATACTTGATTGAAAGAAAAAATAGTGCTTCCAGTAAACCTAGAATTTTCCGTTCACCTTTCCTTAAAACGTTGTAAAATTGAAAAGATTTCTTACTGTAAAACTTTTTAGCGCTGTTGCATGTAGCTGGTTCAATAACATTGCCAAGACATCTGTGAAATTCACTTCTTTTTGTTGTTGTTCTTGTTTCTGGCATTCGATCTGTGAACCATACTAACATTGCTGTTTTGTTTGAGTATCACTAGGAATGCGGTGCATATAATTTTTCTATCCAGCGTTCACTGACAATGTTGCTGTTGCTACAGAACGAGTTCATACTATTAATCATAAATCCCGTGATGAAGTGCGTGCATAGACACGCTAGATTCGAAGCCTTATTAACAAACAAATGCTGAACGCTGTCAAAACAACCGTAACGACGGTTTTGCAAACATTCAATGACTAATAAATTGAGATGTTAACTGCTGAATTCTCAATAAACGCTAGTAAGTTTGAGTCCTACCTAAAATTATTCAATGGAACAAAGTCTTTCGTCCAAACGCTCTTTGACTAAGATGGCATCCGAAAGGAAGATGATGAACTGAAGACAGAAATAGTGCTCCTTCGAAGACCACAACAAAATTTCTTCGTGCGACCGTCGCAAGGATGCAAAAATCACAGATACAGAAGGAAGTGAGTGCGAAATTGAGAAACGGCTCAAATCGCTCGGAAGAGACCTAACGGACTGCCCTTTAGAGACAATACAGAATGCACGGACAAACTAGCCCCTGTTTTACTGATGGGGCGTGGAAGATGACTGGGTAAAGGAATAGGTTGTTTCGTTGTATAAGAAGAGCTGTAAGACCGACTTGTAAAAGTCTCTGCCACTCAGGTGAATTTCACGTAGAGTTATCGAAAATACAATGTTCTCGTGTATGATAGCTTTCCTGGAGACCGAACAGTTCCTACGCAGGAATCAGTACGGTTCCCAAAGGCACCTGTCGTGTGAATTCCATCTTCCTCTGCTCGTTCATGACATCTGGAAGGCAATAGACGGCAGAACTCAGATTGCTGCCGCGTTTGCCGGCCGCAGTGGACGAGCGGTTCTAGGCGCTTCAGTCTGGAACCGAGCGAAAGCTACGGTCGCAGGTTCGAATCCTGCCTCGGGCATGGATGTGTGTGATGTCCTTAGGTTAGTTAGTTTTAAGTAGTTCTAAGTTCTAGGGGACTGATGACCTCAGATGCTAAGTCCCATAGTGCTCAGAGCCATCTGAACCATTTTTTTTGCTGCCGCGTTTCTTTACACCCAGGGGGCATTCGACACAGTTCCCCGCCATCGACTAGTACATAAAATGAGTGCAGATGGGAGAGTCTACCAAGCAGGAGGTAGTATTCTTTCTTAATATCAGCAGCGAAAGTAGAGTTCGGTGTTCCTCAAGGCAATCTGAAGGTCCATTTCTATACACAAGACAAAGAAATTACCTGACGGATAATGTGCGAAATCCGACAGGGCTCCTTGGAGGTGTAGACCAGAGAGATGACAGCGTCGAAACTTGCCATGGATTAGAAAGACATCTGATCACTGCCAGGCGCAAAGATTGGCTTTTGACTCGAAACACGCTGTCTGAGAAAAAAGGAAGGAAGAGCATCCGGCTACCTTGTAAGGTGTCAGGCAAATCCAACACCTTCCATGAAAACCCTGACATGATAAGCAAATCCAGTAGTATGTCACATAGCTCCGAATAAATCGTGACATTAAATTAACCAAAGTAATACGAGTAACGAGTGAGCAAATGGAATACCACAGACGAACACAAGAATGCCTAAATGCATGTCATACCTTCCCACCGTGAGACAGACGCAGTTCCGAGGGGAGAAACGAGAACAGAAGCCGAGAGCAGAACCGTGTCAAGATGGAAGGCCCTACGATAAGGGACGGACGGACACCCTCGTCGCCAGCTAACTGCTAGGACTACACCACCCGCAAGTTTTAGCGTGAGACTTTTTCGCGTCTCTGTTACGTTAGGACCACCCCCCAGCCCATGATAAAAGCTAGAGCCCTCCAGAAGAACAGTATAGATCTTACGATAACACAAAAAGGGCTACACCACCCGCAAGATTTTAGTGTGAGACTTTTCCGCACCTCTGTCGCGTTAGGACCACCCCCAGCCCATGTTAAAAGCTAGAGCCCTCCAGAAGAACAGTATAGATCTTACGATAACGCTAAAAGGACCACGCCAGCTGCAAGTTTTAGTGTGAGACTTTTTCGCGTCCCTGTTGCAAACTTTAAAAACATTGCCCCACCGCGGAAAGCATAACGTTTCTCATTGGATAGACAGAATTTTTGTAGGCGGAGCTTAAGGTTAACATTGAGACCCTGATTGGTCAGATGAAAACACAGCCAGATAGTTTTTTTAAACCAACTTCGGTAAATTGTAGTAAGGAGAAGTTAGGGAAGAGTTGCTTGAGAGTTGCTTCCGAGAGGGCGAGCTGGACGGAGCTGCGCCGGCCGCCGCCCCCTGACGAACACCGACAAGGTAATGAATGCACGCGATGCCGCACAACAGCGCATAAAGCTTCACTCAGAACTGCAGAAGTCTCATCTGTTACACCCCTTTTTGCGTAATACTAGTGTCGATCGTCAATTAAAGCTCATGGTGTTCACATTTGCCACTTGAAGTAAAAATCTGAAACGCGATGACTTTTCTGTTATATAGCTATTGAAAAGCCACATCAGCCACTGTAATTTACGACAAGTTAGATAAGTAATTAAAGATAATTGGGGGTCACTGTAGACCATTTTGATAATTTGCTTTTTTGTGAAACTTAATTTAAACCTAGATTATAGATGTGATATGGCATAGGTCATCCTTCGATCCATTGTATAACTTGGAAACACATTCAGGGAATATTCGTTCACATTTTTGTTGAACGCAGTTGGTTTTTACCATCCTGTATTAAAACATTTCCTTTTATCAATAGTGCAATTTATAAACAATGTTGTGAGTAGAATAAAATTTCCAATGGTAAACTTAACTGATTTTTCGACGTTATTTTACCAGCTAAATAAAAATAGGAAAGCCTTGAACCCCTTCCACTAAATTTAGTTAGTATTAAGATTCTTTTACAGGGAGTGCAGTGGAGCTGACGCTGAAATCATTAAGTATTTGGTTATATCATCGCTAGTCTCACTGAACTCTTCTGAATTCTACATGTCATGTGTGGTCTGGCGTCTCCTTACCAGCAACAGGTCCCAGGTTCAAATTAGTCAATTCCCTAAAAAACACGCTCAGAGCGTCGTTGCGCGAAAGTGGTAGGGAGACACGATATAGAACGAACAGACACCACGCAGAATGTTTAGAACCTCTACCACTAACATTGCCAAATCAAGATTAACACGCCTACCATTTAAAAACAATGGCGAAAGGCTAGCAAAAAGAAGAAGAGTCACCGGCGTGAATCACAGGTGTCTGCAAGTTTCTGATCAAAGTGATACAATGTGAACGAACAAACAAGTCTAGTTGCGAAGAGGACTAAGGCCACACTCGTATTTTCATGAAATAATTTTCGTTGCTTCAGTCACTTATTAATATTTATTAGCAAGTCCGCCGTGAAATACGACGCACTCGGCGGCCGAACTCCCTCGGATGGGGCCTCCCAGCCAACAGTGCCACACGCTCATTTCATTTCGTTTATTAGCAAGACGCGTTTTAGTAGTCTGCTGCTATCATCAGTTGCATTACAGTTACATGTATATTAATCTGAAGTTTGGTAAGAATTATTTGCTCAATGTGACAATGTGCATCTTAAGACAGTTGTATATTTAAATCATTTCATTCGACCCTTTACTGAAATTTTACTCGAAATTCATGTCCCTGGTACATGGAGAACAGTAATAATACACTAATGGACATTAAAATTGCTACACCAAGAAGAAATGCAGATGATAAACGGGTATTCATTGGTCAAATATATTATACTAGAACTGATATGTGATGACATTTTCACGCAATTTGGGTGCATAGATCCTGAGAAATCAGTACCCAGAACAACCACCTCTGGCCGTAATAACGGCCTTGATACGCCTGGGCATTGAGTCAAACATAGCTTGGATAGCGTGTACAGGTACAGCTGCCCATGCAGCCTGAACACGATGCCACAGTTCATCAAGAGTAGTGACTGGCGTATTGTGAAGAGCCAGTTGCTCGGCCACCATTGACCAGAAGTTTTCATTGGTGAGAGATCTGGAGAATGTGCTGGCCACGGCAGCAGTCGAACATTTTCTGTATCCAGAAAGGCCCGTACAGGGCCTACAACATGCGCTCGTGTATTATCCTGCTGAAATGCAGGGTTACGCAGGGATCGAATGAAGGGTAGAGCCACGGGTAGTAACACATCTGAAATATTACGTTCACGCCGGCTGTTGTGGCCGAGCGGTTCTAGGCACTTCAGTCTGGAACCGCGCGACCGGTACGGTCGCAGGTTCGAATCCTGCCTCGGGCATGGATGTGTGTGGTGTCCTTAGGTTAGTTAGGTTTAAGTAGTTCTAAGTCCTAGGGGACTGATGACCTCAGATGTTAAGTCCCATAGTGCACAGAGCCATTTGAACCATTTGTAACGTCCACTTTTCAAGGTACCGTCAATGCGAACAAGAGGTGACCGAGACATGTAACCAATGGCACCCCATACCATCACGCCGGATGATATGCCAGTACGGCGATGACGAATACACGCTGCCAATGTGCGTTCATCCAAACACGGATGCGACCATCATGATGCTGTAAACAGCACCTGGATTCATCCGAAAAAATGACGTTTTGCCATTCGTGCACCCAGGTTCGTCGTTTAGTACACCATCGCAGGCGCACATGTCTGTGATGCAGCGTCAAGGGTAACCGCAGGCATGGTCTCCGAGCATGATAGTCCATGCTACTGCAAACGTCGTCGAACTGTTCGTGCAGATGGTTGTTGTCTTGCAAACGTCCCCATCTGTTGACTCAGGGATCGAGACGTGGCTGCACGACCCGTTACAGCCATGCGGATAAGATGCCTGTCATCTCGACTGCTAGTGATACGAGGCCGTTGGGATCCAGCACGGCGTTCCGTATTACCCAACTGAACCCACCGATTCCATATTCTGCTAACTGTCATTGGATCTCGACCAACGCGAGCAGCAATGTCGCGATACGCGATAGGCTACAATCCGACCTTTATCTAAGTCGGAAACGTGATGATACGGATTTCTCCTCCTTACACGAGGCATCACAACAACGTTTCACCAGGCAACGCCGGTCAACTGCTGTTTGTGTATGAGAAATCGGTTGGGAACTTTCCTCGTGTCAGCACGTTGTAGGTGTCGCCACCGGCGCCAACCTTGTGTGAATGCTCTGAAAACTAATCATTTGCATATCACAGCATCTTCTTCCTGTTGCTTAAATTTCGCGTCTGTAGTACGTCATCTTCGTGGTGTAGCAATTTTAATGGCCAGTAGTGTAAATATATCATCACTTAAAGCTTTCACATTCATATACTTACATTCCACAGACTCTTAACTGCTAAGATTTTATTTCAGTTGCTAAGATAGTAAAAACAATGAAAAAACAATATGTGTGTGTCTGTATATCATAGCGCGTATTAAATACTTCAGTATGATTATTTTGTATTTCTTATTTATCCAAATAACATAACCGAATAATCAGGAAACTCAAAGTAATCAAAATCTTCAATATGTGCCATGATACAATATTTATAACTAGCCTGCTGTACCCGGCCACGCTTTGCTGTAGCTCAGACTGCTTAAATGGAAAAGAACGAAAATCGAAAGCCCACGTTTCTAGTACGTATGCGAATTGGATACACGACGTTATCTCCTTCTCTCCCCTGTCTGTCCACATCCCCTCCCTCTTGCTTTGTCCATCTTCTCCTCCTCCTGTCTCTGCCCACCTTCTCCCCCCCCCTGTCCCCCCCATCTCCTCCTGCCCCTCTCTCTCCCCCTTTACCGGTCCATCAGCTCCTCCCCCTTTCTTTTCATAAATCAATAAGCCACAAATACAACTTTCCTGTTTGCTAATAACTATCATGCATTTTACAACGTTTCCCTATTATTAAATTTATAAAAATTATGTATCACGTAATTTAAAAAGTGTGGTAATAGAAACACGTTCGTATACCAGTAGAACGTTGTGTCAATATTTCAAAGCAATCGGCCAAGAACTTTCGGAGATTAACGATTTTGAACAAATCAAAATTTACATTTTTATACCGTTTCCCCCTTTATTACAAACGGGTTACACATATACCTGATGGCGTTCCAGTAAGTATATTCGAATGCAATGTTGTGTCAAAATTTCAAAGCAATCCGCGAACAACTTTCGTAGATTTGGGATGTCCAAGAAACGAACATTTACATTCTACTTATGTAGATTTATAATTCAGTCGCTGACCTGAATGAATTCCACAGAACACGGATAAATTTAAATACACTAGTATTTGATGGAAGAATGCTTAAGGACGAGTCATTCACGCACGAATTAGGCCGCTTACGAAACCCTCTCGTTTATAATGATCTTGTCGATGGGATGTAAAACGCTAACATTGCTTCCTTTCACAAAACCCTCGTTCGACACCTGTACAGATTTGGATTAGTTGAGGACGTAAAAAAATTCACAGAAGAGCAGCGCGAACAATTCTCAACTTATGGGGCAGAAGATGTTACAAGAGAGATGACTGCATCGCGAAGAACCTTGTTCATGAAATTAAGAGACCCCACGTTCCAAGACGATAAAGCAAACTTTCTACAAAGAAATCCCCGTAACAGTGACTCAGAACAGTTTATAACACATAGGAGTACTTACATACAAAAACCATGTATCCAGAGGATCTGTAGGCTCATCCACGTCCAATTCACAGACACCTGCTCAACTCCACCTACTGCTTGACACCTAGCCGAGCATGTTATGAGCTTTGCCTCGAAAGGGTTCTTCAACACTTAGGCGCAATTTTTCATTAGTCTTGTACTGACGTTGGGCCGCACTGGACTTGACCAATCCCCATAATGAAATTCCTGAAGTGGTGAGGTCCGGACTTCATGGTGTACATTTCGATGGGGCTCAAGCACCCTGGACATCAAGGAACTCATGCAACTGAATAGCAAAGTACACTGAAGCTCGGTCCTACTGTCACTGCACGTGATCCAAGATTCCTCATGTCTTCAAGGTGATGTAACCCTGTTTGCAACATGTTGAAATAAGAAGTCCCATTCAGGTACCCTACACAAAAAATTATCCTTCATAGAAATACGGTCCGAACAGATATCGTGATGACATCTCAGCCCTTATCATAAACACGAGGCGGATTCCTTGCCAACTCTCGCACATAATGCGGATTTTCCGTAAATCAGAATACTGCACTCCACTTTTGCGAACTGCGATGTATGGCACGTTCTTAAGAAAATAACGCTCCTGCGCCAGACATGACGCTTGGTAAATGTGTCAACAAAGCACGGAAGAGTGCAGCTCACTGCTCCATGTCATTGCCAGACAATTTGCTCACAAACATCGGTCTCAACCCTTTCATTTTGAAATATTTTAATGTGGTCATGCATTGCTGACCGCGGTACTTGAAGTTGAGCTACTGTTTCACGAACTTATTTCTCTGTGGATTGCTCAGTAGATCAAGCGACTGCGGACCACGGTCCGTCACTCATCTCACTTTCACTGCGGGGCCTGCCTTTGACAATGAATGAAACAATAGTTGTTGCTCCCAGTCAATCAAGGTTGCTATACGAGGCAGGGCTATCTCCAAACGCACTCATTAAGTGCTCTCATTTTTTGCCCTCTCTGTGGACGTTCATACACCAACACACACGTTACTAATCGCTCCTTATCAGGGTAACTTTTTCCGCTTACATCAGCCATGACTGCACAACTGTAACTATACAGTACTGTCAAAAATACTTTTCGTTAGCTTCAAAGTGCGAGCAGCAATAAAACAAATACATATTTTCCCTGTTGCTCAAAGTCAAGAGGGTATGAGGACTTTTGGGACGCACCGCACTTTCTCCATCTCGTATCTTGCGTAATGACTAGGATGTTAAAATTATAGAAATCCTGGCTCACACAGTGGGTAACGGACCGCCGTTCTTCGCAGGAACTATCCGCAAATCGCAGAGCGAGAGTGTGAAAAGCGATACTACTACGCACTGCACACTCTTCATTACTCCGAGTCAACTTGAGCCTTCGATACCTCCCGGCAACATTGAGTCGTTACGTACTACTGTTTTAGTGGAAAACATCATTCACCAGCCACAGATTAAACATTGTCTCTGGCTGCCGTAGTAACGAACGAAAACAGTTATTACAATTAACATGAACTTGGAATTATTGATGAATACATGATCCTTTCGAATATAGCGCTCTTGTCAGGTGTGTTACTTGCTTTGAGAGATCGGGTCTCAGTTTGTGCCTTATAGTGACGTTAGTTTATTAACACTTTGTTTTATTTCGATACCGCATTTCACTGATTGCCGCTACTTTTGACTAGGTGTATTGACATCGATTTTTGTATTGCCATCGTTTTTTTGGCTATTTTATAGGTCTCAGGAATTTAAGTCGAACTATATAGGTCAACTGATGTTTTCGATCTGCGTTTCGTTGATGCTCCCGATTTTTCGCTATGTGTAATGGTACTGTCTTTTGGCTTCCACGTCACGTTTTCGTTACTTGATTCGTGCATCTATAGAATGGGTAGTAAGGAACGACCTGAAAAACTTGTAGGGCTGTTGCAAGGTAGTTCGTGTTGAGAAATAACTGTTAAGACAAAATTCGATACGTTGCGCCGTTTCCGATTCAGTTAGCTGAAGTTAGCTAATCGGTTGTTGCGCCCGCAAATTCACGCAGCCTGTGAGAGGCAGTATCGCCAGGCGTGTTCTTCATTTGGTTTCCTGAAACTGTAGCTTTTGCTCTCCCACCTGAAATTGATCACCTCCGAAGAAGGCACACTGTAACTGATGAACAGTGTTTTTTATTTAATCGTATGGCTAGGGCCCCCGTCGGGCAGACCGTTCGCCGGGTGCCGGCCTTTCAATTTGACGCCACTTCGGCGACCCGCAGTCGATGAGGATGATATGATGATGATGATGACAGCACAACACCCAGTCCCTGGGCGGAGAAAATTCCCCGACTCAGCCGGGAATCGAACCCGGGTCCAGAGGGTTGGCAATTCGTACCGCTGACCATTCAGCTACCGGGGACGGACATGAGAGTTTTAACAAGTGGTAACTCACGGACCCTCAGGTGTCTGTGCATTACCGTATTTTAGTGGATGCAAGCGCTGGAATTTGCGCAAGCGACCTGATGCTAGTTAAAACGGAAATGGCGCGATGCATCGAATTTTTTCCCCAACAGTTATTTGTGAGCATAACCTAGCCTGCTACTCGCTTATAAGCTTTTCAGACTGTTTCTGATCACCCTGTGTATACTGGAGGTTAGTGCTGTAAGTGCAGATATTTTTATTGGTGACTAATGACACTGTAATGAACAACATTGTATCAGTATTTACTTCATTTGCAGACTAAAACGAGTAATTATAGATATTACGAGTAGTACGTTTTTATGTTGTCTAGTACCTCAAAGTACGCAAGGCACAAGTAAGTCTGCGCAGCAGGTCGGGTATTAAAGTTTGGACGCCTGCTTGCAAAATGTTTATACAGATTGACGCAAAATGTTTATACAGGCAGAAGCAGTTATGACTGTGCAGAAAACGTCAGGTAGTAAATTATGTGTCGGGTTTTGGGAAGACCCTCAGACACAGAAAACACAACTAACACAATGAAGTGGGTATGATTACAATATGTGTACCTGTAGTCCTAACATTTCACACTTCTAGAGATTGTAGATGGGACTCGTTACAAACCTCAAGGATGGTGGAGAAGGATAAATGTACAAATTTGAGGTAAGGGCCCTTTTATCGGAAACAATAGAGTCGAAGTTATAAGCGAAAACCGTTCTGATACCTCTGACAATGGAATACAGGTACCGGTATTGTTGTTGCTAAGATTGTAGGTTAGGTAACCCTCAGAAGTGGTAATATGGACCAAAACAAGAAAAAATGTCTAGTAAACCTGAGACCTAAAATCTTAAGAGCTACGAGCGTTTTTTCAATTGAGGCGTGTTTCACAGAAGCGAACATGAACAATTGCTCAAAGTTCCTCAGGTATTCATTTGAGAGCCCATGTTTCCTTGACTTTTTTCTTGTTTTGGTCCACACTACCAACTATGAAAGTTGGGCACCCTACATTCTTAGCAACAACAGTACCGGTACATGTACGCTGGTGTCTAAAACTAAAGCAATAAACGGAAATTTTGCAAGGTTGTGTTTATTTTACCGCAAAACAAAGTAAACAGTTGATAGTGAAGTAGAAACAGTGTAAAGAAAACAGAAAGTAAATAACTGCAACGTGCATAACAGCAAGCAAAAATGTTCCGCGTTTTTTCAACTTAATTGATTTGCTCATACATTCTGACAACTGGTTAATGTGTTCAGTACGGAGCGTGACCACTTCTGGTTGCAGTAGAGGCCTGACAAACGACGGGGTATGCTGTGAATGATGTCATCAATCTCATGTTGGGGCAATAACGCCCATTCTTTCTGCAGAGCTGCTCGCAAGTCTTGGAGACTGGTTGGTGGATGCAACTCGTCTCCCTAGTGCATCCCAGACATGCTCCATGGAATTCAAATCGGGAGAGCGAGCAGGCCGCGCCATGCGTGCAATATCTTCCAAGAAAATATCAACCTTATGAGGTCGAGCATTATCTACCGCATTTGGGAGGACGACGGTTCAAACCTGCGTCCGGCCATCCTGATTTAAGTTTTCCCTGATTTCCCTAAATCGCTTCAGGTAACTGTCGGGATGGTTCCTTTGAAAGGGCACGGGAGATTTCCTTCACCATTCTTACCTGATCCGACGGGACCGATGACCTCGCTGTTTGGTCTCCTCCCCCAAATCAATCAATCAGTTAATCGAGCAAAAAAAAAAAAAAAAAAAATTACCCGTGGTCTAGGAGTAGCGTCTTTGATTCATAATCAAAACGTCTTCGGTCCCGGGTTCGATCCCCGCCACTGCCTAAATTTTGATAAATAATCAGCATTGGCGGCCGAAGACTTCTGGCATAAGAAGTCAGCCTCATTCTGCCAACGGCCTTGTCAAAGAGGGCGGGTGTAAGTTTCGAGGGCAAAGAAATATAACAAAATGATCTATAGAGACGCAAGATACGCTCTTTTTTTTAACTTTTTAGTCGTCTTCATTTCTTCTCTTGTCTTTGTTGTGTGTAGACGGACATCTTGCGAGTGCTGGCAAATGTAAGCATATTTGTATTAATTAAGCAGATAACATATTGATTTAATATTATTGTGCGCTTTTAATTTGTAAGAGGTGATTTCGATTTCATGTCCGCCTTCCTTTGAATTAACCTGCATTCGAGTAATTTACAGTTCAACAATCGCAGCGGCCGATGCAGCCAACGACACCACTACGTGGCGATATTAACTTATAAAAATTAGCGGAAGCGAAAAACTCCCCCGTTATTAACATAATATACATTTTTCTCCACAGCCGCCCGATGTTGCAGAAAATACGTAGCTTTAAGATTCTTATTTCCAGCACCACAGCCGAGAGCCAGAGCCAGGACTCCGACTACAATGCAATGGTTAACGGAGGTAAGGACAAATACTATAGCGTCTAGCGCGTGTGTGGGCCGTAATTGTAATTAATAAGTAAAGATTTTTTGCTCTAAAGTGAACTGACTAGCCGAGGAAGTTAACAAGAAAAGTTTATTCCATGGTTCAATTTATATTTTCATGCTTTAAAATTCAGTGAGTCTAACGTTCATTAACGTAAAAAATAATTTCCACTCAAGTTTAATATTGTTAAAAAAAAGAGAACTTCACAAAAGCATTTAATTGTTGTTGTGTACATAGTTCCGCGTAGTCAGCGCGTACACAACTTTCCCACTAGAGCGCGCCCTGCTAAGCACAACAGCGCAGGCGCAGCGCTCGTCCATCTCCGCACTACGAGATGGCGCTGCCATAGAGACGGACCAAATTCTGCTTCCGCCAATCCGCGTATTAATATGTAACGCAGCCAATGAGATTGCTGCTAACGTAGAACCTTTTCTCCTCGTGGATCACACTCGCGCAGTGATACCTGAACGCTCGAGGTATTATAACGAGTGACAGACCTCCGACTAGTCAGTCTGCATTAGTCTGTACCAGTCTATAGTTAAGTTTCAGTCTGCGCCTAATAAGATTATCATATTCCTGTACATAGCCATGAAGAGAAATGTATAGACACTTTTGTCAAGTATCACAGATATGTGAGAATAAGATTAAAGTAGCAAGGCCAAAGGAACTTCTAACAACCCTACCACGCCAAAGGTCAAAATTTTAATAACGATTGCGGTGTTGCTCACGCTGCTAAATACTGCATTTTCGGGCAACATCAGTCATATTATGTGGAAGGTGTCAATAGAGCACAGTTAATAGTCATTTCATGTAATAATGAAAAAACTAGGCACTCATCTTTTTGTGTTTCCCACGCTGGTCTCGTATTATCATGGCTCAATCGTTGAAAATCTAAGTGATTATGATTCCAAGCTCGGATGCAAAGAGGCCTAGGTTTTATTCTGCTATATTCAAAAGTTTTGTAGATGCGCTTCTCAAACCATTCTTGGCTATTAAATATTTCAAAGTTAGCACAATAGTGATGTAAAAAGAATAGTCAGCACTCCGAATTTAAGTTGCACTTCCTTTTAATTGCTTTCATTGCAATATCACGTGACACACAAAACATCACTTCACAATACAAAACATACTTGAAAACATCTTCCTCACATTTTATAAGCGGACTACGTTATGCATCTTTCTAACATGACGTCCAACACTTGACTTTCTCAACGTCCGACTCTCTAACAAGTTAACAACTAACTAATTATCGCTTACACGCCCAAAAATGAGACTTACAAGTACGTCAAAGATCATAGTGACAAAAGAAAGAATACACATAAGAATAATATCATTGCAATATAAACATATCGATGTATCAGAAATGAAATCAAATCTGAATGTTGTCTCAGAAATATGTTAAGTAGTTAACAGAAATACAGTAGAATATTACTGGTATCGAGAGGTTCATGTGAGGTACCATAATGGTTACGTAATTCAAGTACCATTACAAACTTCAGATTGTCAATTGTAAATAGCATCCAGAATCAAGTTCAGTAAGGTTTATGATTTTTATTATTTTAATAAATGTGTGTGAAAATTAATCAAGTTCTGTTTGAAGTTGGTCACAAGTGAATCTGATACTGTAAGCGTGCAAGTGGCATTTCTATCGTCTGACCTAACGGCAGAAGATAAACAAACCACGATAAGACCACGAGACATATTGCTGACACTCGCCTACTTCGTTAGAGCGACAAGTCAAATAATCTGATGGTGTGGGTACCGAAGGTCTTACAGTACGCACACCACAATTGTAAATCAAAAGTGAATGAAATATTTTGATTAAGGCTCACCACGTAAGTCGGCAACAATCACCATCATCAACAAATTTTTGTGGTAAATAATATATTGAATTACGACGGCCGACGGACGCGAGAACGGGGAGCCCTAGCCATACGATTGAATGAATAATTTTGGCTTGCGGAGCACAGTTTACCCGTATGAAGCCGTACAGCTCCCTCCTGGACTGGACCTCCTGGTCGTAGCCCACGAGCCTGGGGGCGAGGGTCCTGAGCACGGGGAAGATGCGGCCCAGCGTGGCGCCGGTGGGGTTTCCAGAGCGGAATGTCCTCTGGACGCCGTCTATCAGCTGTCGCAGGCGCGCGTCGTGACGCTCATAACGTGCGCCCGCCGTGATGGCCCACAGGATGTTCACCATGTGCACCGGGAACAGCTCCGTCACCTGCCCAACAATACAGTACCTAGAATGAAATTTTCACTCTACAGCGGAGTGTGCGCTGATATGAAACTTCCTGGCAGATTAAAACTGTGTGCCGGACCGAGACTCCAACTCGGGACCTCTTTGCCTTTTGCGGGCAAGTGCTCTACCAACTGAGCTACCCAAGCACGACTCACGCCCCATCCTCACAGCTTTACTTCTGCCAGTACCTCGTCTCCTACCTTCCAAAACTACGAGAGCTTCTGTAAAGTATGGAAGTTAGGAGACGAGGTACTGGCAGAAGTAAAGCTGTGAGGATGGGGCGTGAGTCGTGCTTCGGTGGCTCAGATGGTAGAGCACTTGCCCGTGAAAGGCAAAGGTTCCGAGTCTCGGTCCGGCACACAGTTTTAATCTGCCAGGAAGTTTCAATACAGTACCTGACTAGAATGAGATTTTCACTTGTGAGCATGTGGGTGCTATTCTGTCATTCTGCGCAACAGATTAATCTGAGATGTACCCTTTACTCTGTGGCTCCTGCAAGATGCAATGTCCACCCCCACACTACTACAGAAGTCAGACAGACGCTCCTAACGTTCTAAAGAGAAATGCCTGAAAAACTTTCAGCAATAAATATCTTCTGGAGTCGTCCGCTGTAAGGAAATGACACAAAAATTCACAAAATTTCGTACGTAACTAGTGGGATACTTGGGTACTGGAGTAGTGCTAGTTAGTGTAAGAAAAATATGAAACTAACCAAAATATTAATTATTTTTGCAAAAATTCTGAGAAATCACAATGGCACTTTTACTTATGAACTGAACACGTTAATTCCGGGTTCTTTTCGGAATGTGCAGTTACCTCTTAAGGACAGGATTCGCTAATGAAATTTCTATACAAAGTTTAAGATTGTTATTGACTTGGCAGAATGGCTGAGAGCCGCACCTACTCAACTTGAATAATTATCCATTACAATGTTGCCAGGTACAGTCGAGGCTGTCGCGTGTGAAATGCAGTGAAGTGTATTGTCATGGAGGAAATATGGGGCTCGCAATAGCTGTAGCTCACAATACCGTAAGCTGCGATGACTTCTGTCTGCGCCCTCGCTGCTGACAAATAAGATAACTCCCGTTCTATCTGGACTGACCTTCGCCAATCAAACTCTCCCTATACCTTGATGAACTCAAGGATTCCTATTCGCCCCTAGTCTAACTATTGGCGTGGTACACCAGTCGGATAACCAGTCCACCACAATGCCACTCAAAAATTCGTTCGCAGGCGTTTAACTATAACTCTGTCTGTTCACACCGCACAATAAGTGTGGCTGCCAACACAGTGGACAATGTTTAATCGCAAGGACTCAATATAGTCGCACTCCGATTCACTCTTGACAGAGGTGCTCTCCCAGTGAAGTACTGAGGAGAGACTTGTACCTCGCTCTTTGAGTACACGTACGAGTGCACACGCTCTCGTTACGTGTTCTCGCTCCAAGAGCGACAACAGAACGGCCCCTCTCCACGCCAGACGTGAAGGGGTATATCGTTCAGTCTCTTCCATTACTCTTTCAGCTCAAGGAATCAGAAATATCGTCTGACAATCAGCATTGCTCTTCTAAAACGGGAGAATGACGTTTCGTTTAAGGCAACCAATCCGGAAATCTGTAGCATTGGCGTTTGGCGTTTGCTGTCTCCCTGTGAAAATCTCTGAAACTGCGTGCTATTTGTAAAGAATGCGTAGGCTGGGCGCTCCCACACAATGTAGAGGAATTTGCTTTTAAGTCAAACACGAGGTCGTTCCTCCTTTCACTCGGGCAAACTCTGTCCACTCCACGGGCGGCCGCCGGCCGACGTAGATAGCTCCCTGTGAAAACCTCTCAAGGGACCGGCATCCTGGCGTCTGAGCTACTCAAGCATGATTCACGCCCCGCCCTCACAGCTTTACTTCTACCAGTACCTCGCCTCCAACCTTCCACAGAAGCTCTCCTGCGAACCTGCAACTCTACGATTACTTATGAAAGTCCACAGTAGCCAACGATAGTTTTACAATTCTAGGCATGAGGAGGAGCCGACTGACCTCAACAGTGTTGTTGCGGATGGAAGACAGCAGGTCCTCGACCTCCTCCAGGATGCGGCCCTCCATGCTGAGCTTGCCGAAGCCGAAGTCCCGCAGGTGGCGCAGAGTAAAGCGCCGCTGCTGCACCCAAGCCGGACCGTCGTTGAAAAGCATACCTGTTGTTGTGGACCGACGCACAGTGATTACCCATTATGATCTCTACATGCGTTTACACCTTAGAAAAACTGTAAACACTTCTAGACAATAGCTGATCAGCATCCATGATTTACCTCCACCATTTTCAGTAATGTCTACATATTTGTTTGTCTCGCTTTGTACAGTACACTATCGGCCATTAAAATTGCAGCCCCATCAAAGTGACATGCAACAAACCTCATATTGGCATCAAGTGCACTATATGCAGGGATATACAGGATTATTTTGTTAAAGGAGAACAAACGGCAGGAAAATATCCCTTAGACGAAATGAAGCCAAGAAATCATATGGACATGTAGCCAGAAATGCTTTCCAAGGGAGGTGGAGATAAAAGATCTTTGACTGTGACCTCGGTATCAGCGACGGGCAGGTGGCCCGCCAGCGTGGGGTCAGCCAGACTGTATGAAACTTTCTCCACAACTGCCACTGCCGTATCACTTATACTGCGTACAGGCCATATCAGTCATGGACTTGTCCCCGCGTAGACGGATTTGTCGCTGGTTCATCGCACAGGCCATCGCAGTTTTTTTTTTGTTATGGTTTTAGGGCGCAAAAGTGCTACGGTCATTAGCACCCGGTCTGTGACTTAGGAAAAGGTAAGAAAACCAAATTGGAAACCAGCAGCAATGGGAGCGAAACTCAAAAAAATGGGGAAAATAAAAACAGAAGGAAAGCTTAAAAAACCACTATAGAAGGGGGGCTGTGTGTCCACAAAAAGAGCTTCAAATGACAGACGTCATCTCACCGACACTAATAAACTCGAGAACGCGATCGGCTGAGCGCGTGTCATCTGCTAAAATGGAAGATATATCGGGCGACAGCTGTAGACGGGCACGTAACGGAGTAAAATAGGGGCACTCGAGTAAAAGGTGTCTCACCGTCCACACTTGAGAGCAGTGGGGACAAAGCTGGGGAGGATGGCCACTTAAAAGATGTCGATGGCTAAAAAGACAGTGCCCTATCCGGAGTCTAATTAAAATTACCTCCTCCCGACGACGAGTTCGGGAGAAAGAGGTCCAACCACAGGGAAGAGCTTTCACGTCTTGCAATTTATTATTGGGAAGTGTCGACCAACGTGCGTGCCAAAAAAGAGCAACAAGACGACATAAAACACTCCGTAGATCGGCGAAGGGAACCATGCGAACAGCAGGCTGAAGAAGAGAGACTGCAGCCTTGGCCGCTATATCGGCCGCCTCGTTTCCACAGATACCAACATGTCCTGGAATCCAGAGGAACGCCACAGAGACGCCCCCCCCCCCCAAGTGGAGGCAGTCCTGAATCCGGTGGACCAGAGGGGTGGACAGGCGAGAGACCTTGGAGACTGAGGAGAGAGCTGAGCGAATCCGAGCATGTAATATACTTTATCCGCTGATGGCGACGGATGTATTGGACAGCCTGGAGAACAGCGTAAAGCTCCGCAGTAAAAACCGAACACTGGTCAGGAAGCCGAAATCGATTAGGGGTGTCGCCAACAATATAGGCACTCCCAACACCAAATGATGTCTTCGAGCCATCAGTTTAAATAAATGTGGCATCCTTCATTTGCGCGCATACAGCAGCAAATGCCCGACGATAAACAAGAGAAGGGGTACCATCCTTGGGAAACTGGCAAAGGTCACGGAGCAGGCTGGTCCGTGGCCGGAGCCAAGGCGGTGCTGTGCCCCAAGTTGTCAAGAAGGTTTTAGGAAAGTGGATGGAAAGAGAATGGAGCAGTTGACGGAAGCGGACTCCCGGTGGTAGTAGAGAGGAAGGGCGGCCTGCATACCCTAAATCCAAGGAGGCGTCGAAAAAAATGTCATGGGCCGCATTAGCAGGCATGGAAGACAGATGGCGTGCATAACGACTCAGAAAGACAGCTCGCCGATTGGACAGTGGAGGTTCGGCAGCCCCAGCATAAAGGCTTTCCACAGGGCTGGTGTAAAAAGCTCGAAACGCTAAACGTAATCCACGGTGGTGGACAGAGACGCCGAAGAATAGACGGCCGAGCGGAGGAGTAAACTATGCTTCCACAGTCCAATTTCGAGCGCACTAAGGCGCGATAGAGGCGGAGAAGGACCACTCGGTCCGCTCCCCAGGAGGTACCATTCAGGACACGGAGGGAGGCCACACAGTGTTGGGATTTCTGGCATCCAACCTTGTCACGGACGAGGATACCTTTATGAGGGCTGGTATCGTCGACATTCACAATACCGACAAGGCATATGGAGAGTTCCCATGATATGGTGGCAGCGAACCATCTGCACCAGTTCAGCCTCAGTGCGTGGGTGGGGATTGTTGGCGATCGCCTAGTGGGACCAGTCATCCTTCCACAACGCTTTCAGCCGAGACACGTCTGCAGTTCTGCGAGTGACCCTTCATCCCCTACTGGAAGACGTGTATCTGGCTGTACGAAAGGCACTGTCGCTACTATTTGACTTTGCCCCAGGTCGCTGCTCTCTTGAGTGACGAACTGAATCACTAGTACGGGCAGAAAATTTTTTCCTGCCTGGTGTGTCCCCATCTCTGCTTTTGAATCTCTGAAATCTACACTGTTACAGATCTTTTATCTCAGCCTTCAACTTTGTGTACCTCCCTTGGAACGAATTTCGGCCAAACGTCCATATGACCTCTTCTGCTTCCTATCTCGTTAAGGACTGTTTCCTACAGTTTGTTCCTGTTAAGGGAAGTTTAATGCAGTGACATTTTGAAGCAGAAAACGCAAGTGGCAGTGCCGTAGCATCTGTCCAGACCAGTCATCGCCACAAAGGAAGAGGAAGTAAGAAAACTAGTCCTTTAAGTCTGGTCACAGATTCGAACTCCACATAAAATTCCGAGTAAACTGATACCTAACTCAGACCAGTCGGTAAATTAATTAACAATTCATCAAACATGTAACGAATTGGTCCTACTAAATTAATTTTGCCAAGTCTGCAGAGATTACTGAGGTATTGTCTACATAGATTAGCATCGGTTGGAGGGACAGGACAAATTTAACATTCGACATTTAATTAATATAGAAAACACCCAAGATGGCGAAATCTAGCTTGGTTTTCTGGTCGTTATTTCGAATCATCGTTGAAGCCACGGGGTGCCGGGAGGACACGCCGTTCTCCCGCGTTCTGAGAATTCGCGCCAGTTCAGGTCATTCATCTTGAGGGCCGGAAATCGACCACTCCAGGCGACCAGGGTAGCAGGAACGGTTCCACCTCTCACCCGTGTTAGGTTGGCTACAAGGACCTTTACGCGTACCGTGGAGGTGTACCGTAGCTCATGGACCGAGTCTGCTACATGATGGAGCAGCTCTCCAGCCCATTCCGGTGCAGTTTCAACAGGAGCACAACAATGCGATGTTTAGTGCACGGCACTTGTCGCCATTTAATGGTTAGTGCTTCCCATTACCTTGGTAACAGCCTAGGTTAGTCATCCGCGAGCCACTCGTGATGTTTGGAGTTATTAATCACATCGCAATCTTAATGGTTACGGCTGTATTACAGCTATGTCAGCGAAGCAAGATACTGGTCCTGCAGATCGACAGTAGCGTCATAAGCTGTTTTTGCCGAATAGTTTTACTCGTGTCATAAGCGTGGACCAATTGTTAGTTTCTTCTGTTATAGTGACACCCGTTATTTCATTGCTGTGCTCTCTCTGGAGACCGGTCTTTACTCTGAAGACAGTTTTGTTGTGTGAGCTTGAGTACTTTCAACTTGTCACACAGAGAGTCTATAGCTCGTCCAATAGCTACATTCTGTGAGAGATAATCTATGGAAACTTGTGACACGGTTTCACTTATGTGTTTATTTTTCAATATATATTTTTCCAGATTATTCCGAGTTTCACTGATTATAGCTTCCTTACTGTCCACTTTTATAAATCCCTTACTAGGCGATGAAACACTTGTTGTAAGAAACGAAGTCCGACGCCTGGGACAGAAGATCCGCAGGTGAGAAATCTGCTAGGGAACAATATCACGCGGTGCTTCTTTGCTAATCTGCTACAGTTACATCTACCGAGACGCATGCGTTGCAAAAGTAACTCTTTATAAATGATCAGCATTTGAGCACAGCCAAAAAATTAGTAGGGGTAGCAATATAAGCATTTTGTGTATGAGGATAGATTACACAGAAAACTTCTTGCTGAACCAACACTTGTTGGCATTCAAAAGTGGCAGGATCGTGTCTTGTGGAGACTGTGATATTGCTGCTCGCATCAGGATCCCACGACTGTCAGTAGGATTTGGAATCAGCGAGTTCAGGACGGCCATTCCTTAATGGCGTGCATGGCCTCTACGGCCCCACATGACTAGCGCTTGTAAGGGCAAAGACATCGTTTGCTCGGCCATGCCGGGTTGTATACCCAAGTCACACACACCTCGAGTCACGAAGTGGACTTGTTTCTAGCAAGACGAGAAACCACACAGACGGCATGACATGGACTGGACAACACAGACTGTCAGTATGCGGACAGAACAGCAGAGAGAGGTGTACTGGCAGTGGTGCGCCCATCAACAACACTGTACACACAAGTGACACCACGCGGACTATTCATATGAGCCCTGGTTCTGCATACAGCGTGACGATGGACATATCCACGTGCGTAGCTTCTGAGGAGAAAGAAAGTTGCCAGATTGCTTTTGGAACAATCAGCACTTGGTGCGATGCTAATGGGCGCCATTGAATACAGTACACAACACTGTAGCGTCTTTACTATTTCCTCGTGTCTGCCGTAACATCTTTCACCTGAAATATCTCTGTGTTAGATATACATCCCGTGTGCTCTGCTCGTCTATTGTTTATATCAGCATGAAGTCTGAATGCTCCCAAGCCAAAAATAATAATAATAATAATAATAATAATAATAATAATAATTGACTTCTCTAGCTGAGACCTAAGGAATATTTTCTGCGATTTTGCTTTCCGAAGCTCAGGGTATGGAACACGTGATTCACAGTTTATGGGATTCGTATCCCTCTACACGAAAGAGCCTCGTACCTGATTCTCGTATTCCAGACGCATTGTTTTATTCCGTTTGACATCTTTCTGTGTTCCTCAAATTGCTGAGGAGTCGGATTTAATTTGTACCACCTCTATTGTCCGTCATTAGTTGTAAGCTAGTTTTCAGTATTCCCTCTTGGACTGAGAGTATGTTTAAAGTAAATACCTGAATACCTCCCAGTAGGATGATATTATACGCTATATTGCAAACTGGTACTTAGGTCCATGGTTTCGTGGTGAACACATGCACGCATTATTACGCGTTAATAGAAACCGGTTGGTATAATAAACCATTTGTGAAGCAGGAGCATTTTTCACAGTTAAAATGTAATCATGTTGGTTGCTGTGTAAGTTCGCACCGTTTTTGCTTTGCACGTCGTTATTCCAGTAGCTGTGAGTTTATCTATCGGTTGTCATACCTTATTTTTAGTTCACTGTTGATATTTTAGTTTACATATTGTCATTTTGTCATTTGGAGAATGCGAGTGCGGCTGTGAACGCTAGAAAATGGAGTGACGAGTGGAGAAATCTGAATATTTCCCACATATTCTTCTGCTTGAGTTCAGTACAGGGGTGACAGCAGCGGAGGCTGTCAGAAACGTCTGCACAGTGTGAGGGATAATGGCGTTGGACAGAGCACGGCAAGAAAATTTTTTCATGGTTAACTCTCCACATTCAGCAAGTGCTTTGGGGTTTGATGAAGGTTATTTAAACGCATGACAGCGCAATTATCCTCGTCAGTGTACACGAGAACTGGAAAATGTGATGAACTGTGGCCATTCCACCATAATAAGACCCCCGCATATAGAGGGTAAAGTTCAATAATCGGGTGTATGGGTACCGCATCCTCTAAGCCCAAATAACAAAAATCAGCGG
Source organism: Schistocerca piceifrons (assembly GCF_021461385.2). Classification (NCBI taxonomy): domain Eukaryota; kingdom Metazoa; phylum Arthropoda; class Insecta; order Orthoptera; family Acrididae; genus Schistocerca; species Schistocerca piceifrons. Next base: position 77,584,391 of record NC_060142.1, on the reverse strand, counting down.
CTGCACCTTCGCTTACTCGTCATCAATTGGCTCTTGAACACAGCGACAGTCACTATCCTATACCGTTACTGGCAATGATTAATGATATCCTTATGCTAACATAAAGAAAATAAAGGAATGGTAGAGTCTAAATTAAGCAGCAACTCACTGTACTTGTGCACATCCACAAAAGATAAAGTTATGCTTGTGGTGAGCGACGGTGTGTTGTACTGTGAACTGCTTCCCCAAGGTGTAACCATCATTGCCGACATTTACTGTCAACAACTGACATGTCTTGCAGATACAATCCAAGAACAAGTAGTGATGCTACTTCGCTGTAACGCGCACCCTCATTGTGCTAGACTGGCAAAGAGTATTACACAGTAATTGGATTGTAAGGTGCACACACCTTATTCATCTGATCTTGAGTCCTCAGATTTTCACCTTTTCTAGTCTCGGTCGAACAACCTTCAAGGAACTTGCTTTCCAGATGAAAATGCGCAAGAGCATGGCTTGACGAGTTCTTCTAGTCACGTGACTTCTACAGCTGCAGCATCGAAACGTTATCTCAGTGTTTGCAGACTGTTGTAAATAGTAAAGGAGAGTATATTGTTGATGACTAAACTCTCTGTTATGTATATTTGTTGTGTATATTAAACTTGTAAACAAAGTTATGATCTTATGCACAAACCTAATATTTAGCAAAGTAAGAATATCGTTAGGAAGTTCTAATCCTATAAAAAGGAACAGCTCTACTAAATTCTCACTGGCCTTTAACAAGCGATACGGAATGTGACAGTCACACAAAAATTAGTGTAACCTACGCCAATGCAAGACCTACGTCCGTAGGAAGGATTCTGGGAACCTGCAGTGCATCTTTAAGGGAATCCCATACACGTCGCTACTGCTCCAATACTGAAGTTTTGTCCAGTGTTTGGAGTCCTTATCAACATGCATCACAACAGACATGAAACGATTTCAGAGACACACTGCTAGCATCATTATAGGTTGGCAGAGTCAAAGTGGAAGTGTAGCAGAAAAGTTTGGGTAACTTATATGGGGATCGTTGGAAGAAAGAGAACGTAGTTCTCGGGAAATTCTGTCGAGTACATTAAAGAGTCTTTATTTCAAGAAGACTGCGCAACCTATAAGCTACCATCATGATGCACAGGCATCATGAGAAAATGATAATAGATGTTAGGCCAAGTAAAAGGGCTCAGTAAGCACTTGGAAGAGAAAAGTAGGTTGATAATTTTTCCTCGCACTGTCCACACACAGATGAGCCAAAACATTATGAAATTTTCCCACCACTAAGCTGAATGCCACCCGCTGGCTCTGCAGTCACGCGACGCTGTAGGAAAGTTAAGTACACTGGTGAGCGAAAACTTAAGGACGAAAGTAACTTTTGCATGGTGGCTAACTGCCAGGTAAGTCAGCGATGAAACTCGGACCTAGTGTAGAAAGAACTGTACAGTACAGTAGAGAAGAAAACTGAAAGCAGTGCATAATGAGATGAACAGAATATTCAAAGACAGTAATAATTACACTCAAGTCACCACAATTCATGGTGATCCCCTGGGCGTTGCAAGGGGTGGTACATGATATTTAATAGGGTTTGTGATCACTATTGACAATAATGCATGCTCTGCAACGTCTCACATGTTGGCCATGAGACTGGTAATAAGTTTTTGTGGTAGGGCGTTCTATTCCTCCACCAGCGGCATTGACAACTGCCAGATAGTAATTGGAGCATGTGGACATGCTGCAATACATTGCCCCAACACATCCCACATGTGCTCAATGGGATTTAAGTTGGGGGATGGGAAGGCCAGTCCATCTGCTAAATATTCTTTCGTTCCTAGTTCTCTTCCACCTGCACTGTCCAATGCGGGCATGCATTACCGTAGATAAGAATCACATTAGGGCTGAATACAACACTGAAAATATGCATATAGGGAAGAAGCACTATGTGACAGTAACACTGACTGATGAGTGTATGTGCTCAAAGATCTGGTCATTACACCGACGCAACATCATGCCTCCACACAGAATAGCACCTCGACCACCAACATGATCAAGAATGCTGGACATAGCCTCAGATGACGAGAGGAGAGGACACACAGCCCACTGAGGAACATTGTTGTTTCCATAGTCCAAATGCAATGGCATGGGGAGGTGTGATGCTGCATGGGTGTACTAGCAGCAAAATCTTTGTACACAATATACTCGCTGGTCAGTGTTACTCTGACATTGTACTCCTACCCAATACGTGTCTTATAAGGTGTGCATGTGGCGACAGTGCACGGCCGCATCCGACTGCGAAGGTTCAGGAGCTCTTAGAATGAGAGGATATGCAACGGATTGAGTGTCCTTCCCATTTCCCCTTGAGTATGTATGGGACGTGTTGGGAAGACATGTAGCAGTACATCCACATATAACAGCGACCATCCAGGAGTTTCCACCTATGCTGGCGGAGGAATAGACAGGAGCTCTTAGAATGGGAGGATATGCAACGGATTGAGTGTCCTTCCCATTTCCCCTTGAGTATGTATGGGACGTGTTGGGAAGACATGTAGCAGTACATCCACATATACCAGCGACCATCCAGGAGTTTCCAACTATGCTGGCGGAGGAATAGACAGGAGCTCTTAGAATGAGAGGATATGCAACGGATTGAGTGCCCTTCCCATTTCCCCTTGAGTATGTATGGGACGTGTTGGGAAGACATGTAACAGTACATCCACATATACCAGCGACCGTCCAGGAGTTTCCAACTATGCTGGCGGAGGAATAGACAGGAGCTCTTAGAATGAGAGGATATGCAACGGATTGAGTGCCCTTCCCATTTCCCCTTGAGTATGTATGGGACGTGTTGGGAAGACATGTAGCAGTACATCCACATATACCAGCGACCGTCCAGGAGTTTATAACTATGCTGGCGGAGGAATAGACAGGAGCTCTTAGAATGAGAGGATATGCAACGGATTGAGTGTCCTTCCCATTTCCCCTTGAGTATGTGTGGGACGTGTTGGGAAGACATGTAGCAGTACATCCACATATACCAGCGACCATCCAGGAGTTTCCAACTATGCTGGCGGAGGAATAGAATGCCCTACCACAAGACCTTCTTACCAGCATGGTAGAACGTTGCAGAGCATGAATTGATGTCAGTGGTGACCACACACCCTATTAAGAAGCATGTTGCTCCTTTTGCAAAGCCTGTAGCACCATCATGAATTGTGGTAACTTCAGTGTAATTATTGTCTTTGAATAAAAGTGTCACTTCTGTTCGCCTCATTGCATATTTTTTTCAGTTGCCGTCTATACTATCTGCAGAAGGTTTTTCTACATGTAATCCAAGTTTCATCAAGTTATGTTACTTGGCAATTAACCGCCATGCGAAAGTTACTTTCGTCCTTATGTGTTGCACGCCAGTATATACAGGGTGGTCCATTGATCGTGGCCGGGCCAAATATCTCACGAAATAAGCGTCAAACGGAAAAAGTACAAAGGACAAAACTTGTCTAGCTTGTAGGGGGAAACCAGATGGCGCTATGGTTGGCCCGCTAGATGGCGCTGCCATAGGTCAAACGGATATGAACTGCTATTTTTTTTTTAATATGAACCCCCACTTTTTATTACATATTCGTGTTCTACGTAAATAAATATGAATGTTCTAGTTGGACCACTTTTTTCGCTTTGTGACAGATGGCGCTGTAGCAGTCACAAACATATGGCTCACAATTTTAGACAAACAGTTGCTAACAGGTAGGTTTTTTAAATTAAAATACAGAACGTAGGTACGTTTGAACATTTTATTTCGGTTGTTCCAATGTGACACATGTACCTTTGTGAACGTATCATTTCTGAGAACGCATGCTGTTACAGCGTGATTACCTGTAAATACCACATTAACGCAATATATGCTCAAAATGATGTCCGTCAACCTCAATGCATTTGGCAATACGTGTAACGACATTCCTCTCAACAGCGAGTAGTTTGCCTTCCGTAATGTTCGCACATGCATTGACAATGCGGTGACGCATGTTGTCAGGCATTGTCGGTGGATCACGATGGCAAATATCCTCCAACTGTCCCCACAGAAAGAAATCCGGGGACGTCAGATCCAGTGAACGTGGGGGCCATGGTATGGTGCTTCGACGACCAATCCACCTGTCATGAAATATGATATTCAGTACCGCTTCAACCGCACGCAAGCTATGTGCCGGACATCCATCATGTTGGAAGTACATCGCCATTCAGTCACGCAGTGAAACATTTTGTAGTAACATCGGTAGAACATTACGTAGGAAACCAGCATATGTTGCACCATTTAGATTGCCATCAATAAAATGGGCGCCAATTATCCTTCCTCCCATAATGCCGCACCATACATTAACCCGACAAGGTCGCCCAATAGTGCCCAATAGTGCATATTATGCCGGTTTACGTTACCGCTGTTGGTGAATGACGCTTCGTCGCTAAATAGAACGCACGCAAAAAATCTGTCATCGTCCCGTAATTTCTCTTGTGCGCAGTGGCAGAACTGTACACGACGTTCAAAGTCGTCGCCATTCAATTCCTGGTGCATAGAAATATGGTACGGGTGCAGTTGATGTTGATGTAGCATTCTCAACACCGACGTTTTTGAGATTCCCGATTCTCGCGCAATTTGTCTGCTACTGATGTGCGGATTAGCCGCGACAGCAGCTAAAACGCCTACTTGGGCATCATCATTTGTTGCAGATCGTGGTTGAGGTTCCACATGTGGCTGAACACTTCTGTTTCCTTAAATAACGTAACTATCCGGCGAATGGTCCGGACACTTGGATGATGTCGTCCAGGATACCGAGCAGCGTACGTAGCACGCGCCCGTTGGTCATTTTGATCAACACGATATCGACCTTTTTCGCAACTGGCGAACGGTCCATTTTAATACGGGCAATGTATCACGAAGCAAATACCGTCCGCACTGGCGGAATGTTACGTGATACGAAGTACTTATACGTTTGTGACTATTACAGCGCCATCTATCACAAAGCAAAAAAAGTGGTCCAACTAAAACATTCATATTTCTTTACGAACTACACGAATATGGAATAAAAAATTCGGGTTCCTATTTAAAAAGACGCAGTTGATATCCGTTTGACCTATGGCAGCGGCTGGTCCCGGTGGAGGTTCAAGTCCTCCCTCGGGCATGGGTGTGTGTGTGTTTGTCCTTAGGATACTTTAGGTTAAGTAGTGTGTAAGCTTAGGGCCTGATGACCTTGAAGTTAAGTCCCATAAGATTTCACACACATTTGAACATTTTTGAACCTATGGCAGCGCCATCTAGCGGGCCAACCATAGCGCCATCAGGTTTCCCCCTTCAAGCTAGACGAGTTTCTTTCTTTGTAGTTTTTCGTTTGATGCTTATTTCGTGAGATACTTGGCCCGGTCACTATCAATGGACCACTCTGTATAAGTAGAGCACACGCGAATGGGGATCATTGTAGCGATGATATGGGCCGAAATCCTCTGACATAAAGCCTTTAAGGAATGGTACAGTCATATAGCCTGTAGCGTGGAATGAGGATCTCGGAAATGCCCGCTGATGACCTTGCTGATGACCTTGCTGTTTATCACCCTCCGCCATAAAACATCCTCATCAGCGGAAATGCCGATCTTGATCGACTCTTTGTGCGCTACTGCCCTAAGCATCTATGGAAAGCGGTAGAAGGAAAACATACCACGAGTATACGACAAGATTCTGAGGACCTCGCCTGATCATAGAATTTGGTGGTCGAAAGGATGCACGCTCTGTAAAGCATGATAGGCGACTATGTGTGTCAGATCCAACGAGTACAATGCTGGTGCAGACATGATTTGAAGCATTAAGTTCGGACGAACCCTACAAGTTACCACATTGAGTCAAAGACATCATAAATTACGAATCCAGTAGGCACAGCATCAACAAGTGTGGACATGTTGTTGGTCAGATGAATCACATTACACTAGGTCGGTAGTCTTGTCAGTATACGCCGTCATCGAGGCGAAAAGGAGATCGAAAGTTGCTCTGCACTGTGGTTGCAGACCATTGGGGCAGTATTATATTATGAGGGAGATCCACCTGCGCTTCCATTGCAACTGTGGTAGTAATTGGAGGTACCATCACTGTGGACCATGTCAACATTACTACGGTCACCTTGAATTGCTTCATGATCCGTGTGATCAGCGATGACGATGGCATTTTCCAGCAGGATAACTGTCACTGGCGCCAGGCCAGAATAATGCTACAATGGTTTTAGAAGACTCACAGTGAGCTCACATTGTTGTCTTGTTCACTAAATTCATCTGATCTGAACCTGATGGAACACATGTGGGATGGTATTGGTCACCAGTTCGGCATCCACGAACCACTGACCCATAATTTATGGGAAATGCGTGGCCTACGTGTAGAGATATGGTGCCACATACATCCGGAAACCCATCAGTGAGTTGTCGAATAGATTCCACGCACGTTCATTGTTGTATAACTTTCCACAAATGAACCAAACTGTTACTTAGGTACTAAGCTCATCAGTGGATATACAGGGTGAAAAGTGTTTAAACCGACAAACTCTGGGAGGTTGTAGGGGACATCAAAACAAATATTTTTCCCTAATGCCATTTCTTCCTATGAGGAGTATTTTAACCGGTAGAGGAAGATTTCTCTGGTGGCAAATTAATTAAACCAACAAACACTTTTCCATTTATTTATGACCAAGAGACAACACATTAACACAACCCAATTTCAATTACAGTATACTTTCAAAAATGCCTCCATTGACACGTAAACAAAGGTTACACCGTCGGATCATATTCTGTCTGACACGGGCAAAAACCCCAGGAGTGTCCTGAATTGTTCCTGCTGCTGCTACTATTCGGGCAACCAGATCCTCTTCTGATGCAACAGGAGTAGCCTAAACAAGGCTGCGCATCTCTCCCCACACAAAAAAGTCCAGAGGGGACACATCTGGGGATCGAGCAGGCCATGGTACCGGAGCACCTCTACCAATCCACGTTTCTGGGAACCGTCGGTCTAGGAATCGACGCACACGACGACTGAAATGTGCCGGCGCCCCGTCATGTTGGAACCACATGCGTTGTCTTGTAGGGAGCGGGACGTCTTCCAACAATACCACACGCTGTATGTAAGTCTGCAGGTTTTCGTGGCCGTTGTCACTGAAGTTAAAATCTTCTGTGTTATTAGGCCGCGTCATGTTTCTTCTAAAAAGTTCGACGTTTCGACCCCTCTGCTGGGATCTTGCTCAGGATCTTTTGGTGTCCACGACTGCTAGTTCTGTTGTTCTAGCAGTAGTGGACACCAAAAGATCCTGAGGAAAATCCCAGCAGAGGGGTAGAACATTTTAGAAGAAACATGACGCGGCCTAATAACCCAGAAGATTTTAACTTCAATTCCACATGCTGCAAGACAGCTTCCTCAAATTGCAGCGTTCTTACCGTGCGACGGCGTTTCTGTCCAGGTAATGTGCTAAATGACCCGGTCTCACGCGGACGTTGGTACACAGCAGCAAAGGTCATATGATACGGGATACGGCGATTAGGATAAACACTCCTGGAAATTGAAATAAGAACACCGTAAATTCATTGTCCCAGGAAGGGGAAACTTTATTGACACATTCCTGGGGTCAGATACATCACATGATCACACTGACAGAACCACAGGCACATAGACACAGGCAACAGAGCATGCACAATGTCGGCACTAGTACAGTGTATATCCACCTTTCGCAGCAATGCAGGCTGCTATTCTCCCATGGAGACGATCGTAGAGATGCTGGATGTAGTCCTGTGGAACGGCTTGCCATGCCATTTCCACCTGGCGCCTCAGTTGGACCAGCGTTCGTGCTGGACGTGCAGACTGCGTGAGACGACGCTTCATCCAGTCCCAAACATGCTCAATGGGGGACAGATCCGGAGATCTTGCTGGCCAGGGTAGTTGACTTACACCTTCTAGAGCACGTTGGGTGGCACGGGATACATGCGGACGTGCATTGTCCTGTTGGAACAGCAAGTTCCCTTGCCGGTCTAGGAATGGTAGAACGATGGGTTCGATGACGGTTTGGATGTACCGTGCACTATTCAGTGTCCCCTCGACGATCACCAGTGGTGTACGGCCAGTGTAGGAGATCGCTCCCCACACCATGATGCCGGGTGTTGGCCCTGTGTGCCTCGGTCGTATGCAGTCCTGATTGTGGCGCTCACCTGCACGGCGCCAAACACGCATACGACCATCATTGGCACCAAGGCAGAAGCGACTCTCATCGCTGAAGACGACACGTCTCCATTCGTCCCTCCATTCACGCCTGTCGCGACACCACTGGAGGCGGGCTGCACGATGTTGGGGCGTGAGCGGAAGACGGCCTAACGGTGTGCGGGACCGTAGCCCAGCTTCATGGAGACGGTTGCGAATGGTCCTCGCCGATACCCCAGGAGCAACAGTGTCCCTAATTTGCTGGGAAGTGGCGGTGCGGTCCCCTACGGCACTGCGTAGGATCCTACGTTCTTGGCGTGCATCCGTGCGTCGCTGCGGTCCGGTCCCAGGTCGACGGGCACGTGCACCTTCCGCCGACCACTGGCGACAACATCGATGTACTGTGGAGACCTCACGCCCCACGTGTTGAGCAATTCGGCGGTACGTCCACCCGGCCTCCCGCATGCCTACTATACGCCCTCGCTCAAAGTCCGTCAACTGCACATACGGTTCACGTGCACGCTGTCGCGGCATGCTACCAGTGTTAAAGACTGCGATGGAGCTCCGTATGCCACGGCAAACTGGCTGACACTGACGGCGGCGGTGCACAAATGCTGCGCAGCTAGCGCCATTCGACGGCAACACCGCGGGTCCTGGTGTGTCCGCTGTGCCGTGCGTGTGATCATTGCTTGTACAGCCCTCTCGCAGTGTCCGGAGCAAGTATGGTGGGTCTGACACACCGGTGTCAATGTGTTCTTTTTTCCATTTCCAGGAGTGTAGTTGTTGATAAACCCGCTGTGCAGCTCGTCCATTGTGGTGCGTTACGTCGTACGCACCAACCGTATCGGTGTATTCACTGCAGGTGTATCGCTCCATTAGTAAACAGAGACAATGCACTACTACACTGGTGGACAGCAGTTGCCTACAACTGATGAGCGTAATACACCTCTAACAACTGGAGAGCGTAATACGGCCTCTAAAACTGACGAGTGTAATGTGGCCACCACCGGTTTAAGTAATCCTCATAGGATAAAATGACATTAGGGAAAAGTATTTGTTTTAATGTCCCCTATAAGCTCCCAGAGTTTGTCGGTTTAACTAATTTTCACCCTGTACATGTAACACTACACTTGGCGTGAAAGAAAACTAGATTACTGAGCAGTGAATTGGAAAACGAATGTAGCGTGTGTGAGAGCAGAGGGTGGTGCTGACCGAGGCGCTGGTTGAGCGTGCGCTCCCGCAGGTCTGGATCGTCGGGCCGGCCCTGGAACTCGTCCCGGCGCAGCGTCTCGAAGACGGCGTCGGCGCCGCAGACGGCGACGGCGGGGACGCTTCCGGGCAGCACGAGCCCCACCACCGGGCCGTACTGCTCGCGCCAAGCCTCCAGCCGCAGGTGCGGCTTCGCACCAGCCAGGGACAGGACACTGCCCAGCACGGGCAGGCACGGAGGGCCTGCCAACACGACCACAAGTTCGTGTCACCACTCACACGTCACACAGTGTTACAATTAAAACAAAGTTAAAAGTTAAATATTCATTGTCAGGAATTACAAGCAGTTGACTGAAGAACAGCGTTATGCTGTCCGGGAGGCACCGCATCGATTTGAGGCACTCACGGCTAATTACTGGTAAGCCACAACGAGTAAATTTTGCAGGAGAGACAATTGTAGGTTCAAAAAATTCCGTAAGGTAGGTGATGCACTTAACAAGTACACCTATTGTATTATACGGTACTACATACATTATGATATTCTTCCCACATGAAACAAAACATTTTCCACTACTGTGCATACTGAATAACAGTATAAGCAATACATCTACTTTTGTGGCTTCTCATTGTACACTACTGGCCATTAAAATTGCTACACCACGAAGATGACATGCTACAGACGCGAAATTTAACCAACAGGAAGAAGATGCTGTGATATGCAAATGATTAGCTTTTCAGAGCATTCACACAAGGTTGGCGACGCTGGTGACACCTACAACGTGCTGACATGAGGAAAGGTTCCAACCGATTTCTCATACACAAACAGCAGTTGACCGGCGTTGCCTGGTGAAATGTTTTTGTGATGCCTCGTGTAACGAGGAGAATACCATCACGTTCCCGACTTCGATAAAGGTCGGATTGTAGCCTATCGCGATTGCGATTTATCGTATCGCGACATTGCAGCAGAATATGGAATCGGTGGGCTCAGGAGGGTAATACGGAACGCCGTGCTGGATCCACACGGCCTCGAATAACTAGCAGTCGACACGACAGGCATCTTATCAGCATGGCTGTAACGGATCGTGCAGCCACGTCTCGATCCCTGAGTCAACAGATGGGGACGTTTGCAAGACGACAACCATCTGCACGAACAGTTCGACGACGTTTGCAGCAGCATGGACTATCAGCTCATCACAGACGACCCTTGACGCTGCGTCTCAGACAGGAGCGCCTGCGATGGTGTACTCAACGACGAACCTGCGTACACAAATGGCAAAATGAATCCAGGTTCTGTTTACAGCATCGTGTTTGGCGACATCGCGGTGAACGCACATTGCAAGCGCGTATTCGTCAAAAAAATGGTTCAAATGGCTCTCAGCACTATGGGACTCAACTGCTGTGGTCATCAGTCCCCTAGAACTTAGAACTACTTAAACCTAACTAACCTAAGTACATCACACACATCCAGGATTCGAACCTGCGACCGTAGCAGTCGCACGGTTCCGGACTGCGCGCCTAGAACCGCGAGACCATCGCGGCCGGCTGTATTCGTCATCGCCATACTGGCGTATCATACGACGTGATGGTATGGGGTGCCATTCGTTACACGTCTCGGTCACCTCTTGTTCGCATTGACGGCACTTTGAGCAGTGGACGTCACATTTCAGATATGTTACGACCCGAGGCTCTACTTTTCATTAGATCCCTGCGAAACCCTATATTTCAGCACGATAATGCACGACCGCATCATTTTGCAGGTCCTGTACGAGCCTTTCTAGATACAGAAAATGTTCGACTGCTGCCCTGTCCAGCACATTCTCCAGATATCTCACCAATTGAAAACGTCTGGTCAATGGTGGCTGAGCAACTGGCTCGTCACAACACGCCAGTCACTACTCTTGATGAACTGTGGTACCATGTTGAAGCTGCATGGGCAGCTGTACCTGTACACGCCATCCAAGCTCTGTTTGACTCAATGTCCAAACGTATCAAGGCCGTTGTTACGGCTAGAGGTGGTTGTTCTCACTACCGATTTCTCAGGATCTATGCACCCAAATTGCGTGAAAATGTAATCACAAGTCAGTTCTAGTATAATATATTTGTCCAATGAATACCCGTTTATCATCTGCATTTCTTCTTGGTGTAGCAATTTTAATGGCCAGCAATGTAATTTTGTGGCTTGCCATTCTATATCAACAAAGTTTCAGCGCCAACATTTAGCTTTGCTGATCACAATTCACGTTGTTCTTAGCTTAATCTAAGTAACTGCTATCAATTAATTCAGGATCATTAATTTGTTCTCTGGCTTCGTACTGAGTCACGGATAAATAATATCCACGATGCACCGTAGGTACAGTGAGTCCTCAAAGTCTCTTCACAATGGCGGCCTCGTGTGTCTCGCTTTGCAAGGCGTGTAAGGTTGGCAGCACATTTAACGGTGCGACCTGAGGCGCATTTCCAGGCTCGTGCGAATCCCGCCGTCGGAGGTTCGAGTCCTCCCTTGGGCATGGGTGTGTGTGTCGTCCTTAGCGTAAGTTAGTTCAAGTTAGATTAAGTAATGTGTAGGCCTAGGGACCGGTGACCACAGCAGTTTGGTCCCGGAGGAACTTACCACAAAATTAAGCCTCTCCTGCACGTGTTCCGTGGACCTGCAGGTGGTAGGGTGCTGATAGTCGTGCCACGAGTGTGTTGCAGCTGTTAGGTTTGTTGTTGGCGAATTCTTGTGTGAGCTGAGTGTATTGAGAATGCTTACTATTGGAAAGAGAGCATTTTTAGTGTAAGAGGAGGAAAGTTTCCAGAGAAGGTGAGGCGGCAGTTTAGATTGTGTTTTTCAGATCCTGACACTGTATGTGATTCAACTCGCAAATTCCGAACAACAGGTTCAGTTCATGATGCACCATCAACTGGTAGGCCCACAGATTTAACAAAACGGAAGCTTGACGACATTTTAGACATCATGTTATGGAGTCCAACTCAATCAGTGAGGAGATTATCGCAAGAGACTAAAGTCTTTCATACAACAGCACGTAAGGCCATAATCAAAGAACCACATCCGTATAAAGCTAGTGCTGTGCAACAGTTGCATTGTATTGACCATGTGAAGCGAATAGCGTATTGTGAACAGTTTCAGCAGTTTGTTACTGGCATGGAGTTCTGTATTAGATCGAAGCTTTTTCACTGGCGAGTCTTGGTTCCACCTACCTGGCTACATAAGTTCCTAAGCTTCACGAATTTGGTCGTCAGAAAATCCTCATACCTTAAGAGAAACGCCACTGCCTGCCGAGGAAACTGGAGTCTGGGCTGCGATAGCGTGAGCGACAATTACAGTGCTGTTCTTTTTCGATACCACCGTCACTTCCGATGTGTATCGCTCCCAAATAATTTATCCATTTACTGCCCTACTGAATGAAAATCAGCTCAGTAATTCATTTTTCCAACAAGACAATGCTACTGCTTATGCGGCACACCAGACCCTACCACTTTTAGATGTAATCTTTGGAGGCAGAGTAATCACGAGTCCACAGCTCGTGGTCGTGCGGTAGCGTTCTCGCTTCCCACGCCCGGGTTCCCGGGTTCGATTCCCGGCGGGGTCAGGGATTTTCTCTGCCTCGTGATGACTGGGTGTTGTGTGATGTCCTTAGGTTAGTTAGGTTTAAGTAGTTCTAAGTTCTAGGGGACTGATGACCATAGATGTTAAGTCCCATAGTGCTCAGAGCCATTTGAACCATTTTTTGAGTAATCACGAAAGGTGTCTGACCCCTGCGCTCACCGGATCTGTCTTCACCTGACTGTTTCTCTTGGGATGTGGCTAAAAATTCGTGTATCATAATAACCCAAATACAATAGATGAACTGAAGACAGAGATAATTTATTGCCTGTATTCGATTACACGTGAAACATTGGTAAATGTGTTGAACTATATCTTCAAGAAAGAGAAAAACATTTCCAGCACCTACTGTGATATTGGTAAGTAAGGTGTATTTAATTGTAATTAATATAATTAATTAATTTCATTGTTTTGATTATAATAATGTTGAATCCCATCTCCAAACATAACTGCAGCCACGAGCAGTGAATCGCAGCCTCCAGCTTACACAGCGACATGAATGTGGTGCCAACCTTGTGTGCCCTGCAAGGCGGGACACGTGGAGCTCACCGCTGCGGAGAGGCTTTCCATATGCACTGTCCATAGTGTGTTTCCATGAGGTCTGACAGCTTCTTATGCTGTACGGTAATACGCCTACGATATTCTGTTAAGATATAAATCCTTGATGTCTTCTTGATATTCATTTCAAAGAAGTCACTACAAACAGTGTGCTTCACGAAAATTGAATTTGGATTTGACGCCAAAACTTTGAGCACTGTAGCTTCTGAAAAGTTAACAGAATGTCCATCCAGTGCTGTTTTTGTGCATTAGCAGTTAACTCTTCATCCTTACAGAAGAAAGAAGTGCAAGAATTACCAATATCTTGAATCCACAAAACTGCGCTGAACACTACAGAAATTTAACATCTAGATAATGGCAAGCCACAATAACCCCTATAGCAGGCACCTACTGAATCCCAGTTCAGGTATAACAATAGTTTACAGTTTATGGGCTTGACGCAAAAGTCTTAGAAACTGTCCCATATTTCATGGTTCCCTTAAATATTAGTATTAACACTGTACTACACTGTCATTATGGCTCACATAGTCACATGCTAGGATATTGTATGCCTCATAAATGCGTTTTATTGATGCTTAACTGTGATGATGATGCAATACCACGCTGATTTGGCTGATAATCCACATCTACAACACTATCATCTCACAAAACAATCAGCTTCCGTATTACTTCCACAATACTTTTTTTTCATCCGAACAACTCGTCCTATATGAACTTCCTGGCAGATTAAAACTGTGTGCCGGACCGAGACTCGAACTCGAGACCTTTGCCTTTCACAGTCAAGTGCTGTACCACCTATCACGATTCACGACCCTTCCTCACAGCTTTACTTCTGCCAGTACCTCGTCTCCCACCTTCCAAACTTCACCGAAGCTCTTCCGCGAACCTTGCATAACTAGCACTCCTGGTAGATACGCTATTGTGGAGACATGGCTTGGCCGCAGCCTGGGGGGTGTTTCCAGAATGAGAATTTTCACTCTGCAGCAGAGTGTGCGCTGATATGAAACTTCCTGGCAGATTAAAACTGTGTGCAGGACCGAGACTCGAACTCGGGACGTTTGCCTTTCGTGGGCAAGTGCTCTGGCTAAGCCACGTCCCCGCACTACCCTTTCTTCCAGGAGTGCTAGTTCTACAAGGTTCCCTGAAGAGCTTCTGTGAAGTTTGGAAGGTAGGAGACGAGGTACTGACAAAATTGAATTTGTGAGGATGGGTCTTGAGTCGTGCTTGGGTAGCTCAGATGGTAGAGCACCTGCCCGCGAAAGGCAAAGTTCCCGAGTTCGAGGCTCGGTCAGACACACAGTTTTAATCTGCCAGGAAGTTTCTTATCAGCGCACACTCTGCTGCAGAGTGAAAATTCTCATTCTGGAACTCGTGTTATTTCCTCTGCGAGTCGCCATCTTGGCTGTGGCTTACCATACTAAATCACAAAAATGACGTCCCGTGTCTTCGTGCAACACATAAAAATTGAGTATGTGCTGCTATGTCTTGGTATTCTGCCTGTTGCTTGCCATCCCCTAACAGAGAAGAATAAGGTACAAATCTCCATTTCGCTCAGTGTATGGCTTGCCATATCCTAGACGCAACCGCTTTATTTTTTATTTATATATTCTAATTGTCTCTGTAGATGACTCTTTTCAGCCAGTATAGGTCACTTTCATATCTGGGTACTGGCCATAGGTGCGGTTTTTCCAGTGCTTTTCGAGTTGGGGAAAAATGGCATAAATAGATGTGCAGCGTCTAAGTGAGAGTGGCCACCGTTGGCATTCAAGCCGCTGCTGCATAGGCGGTGAGCGTCTCCAAGGTCACACACAGCAGAATGCGCGTGAGCCTAACGTAAAAATGGTACGAAGCTGCAGGCGCTTCAGTGGTTAACAGGCGGCTGCTGTTGCTGGGTTTTGCAAACACGCTGCCTGAGTTTCTTTCAGTAATTATACTCCTGCCCATACACTTAGCCCTTAAAACACTCATTTTTATAATACACAAACGCTGTACGCACACTCAGTCAAAAACAAACGAGAGGAAAACCAAGCACAATACAAAAGAACCACGTGCACTCGTTCACGCTCGCAAGGAAACCACTGCGAAGAAGTAAATCACTACTAACAGCCCCACGTAGGCTCCAAAGAGCAAGTTACTGGTTTCCTGTGCTGAGCAAGCTATAAGAGATGGGGGATCTTCGCTAACATTTCCACAGGCTTTAACGTTTGCTGCAGAAAGCATCCCGGTCTACGTCCCTGCAGAAATGGCAACTACCTGAGTGGTCGCGAGGAAGGACAGGAAATCGCGTATGTGTTACAAATCACAGCGATTTAGAAGTCACAGATATCACAATGACAATTTAACAGAATCAGGCTGTCTAGTTGTGACTGAAATCGCAACTAAAAGTAGCATTTGACAATGAACGCGCCGGCCGTGGTGGTCGAGCGGTTCCAGGCGCTACAGTCTGGAACCGAGCGACCGCTACGTCGCCGGTTCGAATCCTGTCTCGGGCATGGATTGTGTGATAGGTTAGTTAGGTTTAAGTAGTTCTAAGTTCTAGGGGACTGATGACCTTAGAAGTTAAGTTCCATAGTGCTCAGAGCCATTTGAACCATTTGAACAATGAACGCCGTGTGCCATCTGTTGGCTGAATTTCGTAGCTCTCTTTTGTATCCCGCCTGGAAGGCGGCGCGTGGTTAGGAGCAAGAAAAGGTAATACACGTCGGTACTGCAAGAAAGTAAGAGTGGTTTGCTGGAGCCTGAATATACACAGAGGCGTACATAACTTTGTACAGATAAGCAGACTCAAGCTGAAGCGAAGTGTCCCGGCCCTCGGTTCTTGATCAAATGGCTGAAACTGGAGCGGGAGCTCTTTGAGCTCTCCCGCTCCGGCTATGAGTGCGCTGTCGTCGGTGACCCGTAGTGCCAACTTATGAACCTATGCCGTGGCATCGTTGCTATCGATACCACACTCTGCGAACCTTGTGTCATGCTGTCAAATCTAGCTGCGATTTCAGTGACAAATCACAAGTAGAGATCGCAAGTAGCAACTAGTCAACGCCGTTATCATTCGATTCCGTCTGCCATCTGTCGACTGATGTTCGTATTTCGTTGTAAGATCCCTGTGTCTCAGACATATATGTATAACTTATACATGGTCGAGGTAATGGGCCATGTAGCTAATTTGCTCTGAGAAAAGTTTTATAGTTGGTTGAGCATTGGTGGAGCCATCAAATGTGAATGCCACATACAGTACAGTCTGGAATTTTCGTACCATATTTAAACACACTTTTCATCACAAAAACTGAAACTGCAGTGTAATTCCAGGAAACATTTGGCAACATGGTTAGAATCCGTATTCTAAACATGAACTGTTACCGTATTGTGTGACAATTTTTGTTATGATTCTGAAAATCACACGATTAATATTTTCACAGTAGCTCCATTGATACACAATTAAATCCAAAGGAAGAACAAACCCAAAGGTACTTACTACTAATTTTCGTTGAGATGAAATTTTTCCTGTGGACGCGCGTAACTTCCGTATATCATATAACAGTTTAGACAGAATCGTTGAAAAAATTGACAGTACCACCTCACGTAACTTTTTGTTACTTAGGTTGCTGAAACATTAACCTTAGGTGCCGGGGCTGCAGCCACTATAACACTACCGCCTACTATTAGATTAGTGATATGCTGACAACGTCATTCCTGTGAAAGGATTTTTATTTTATGACCGTGTAATGGCAAGATGTTGAACAGCATTTGTTTTACTAAAGATTTCTATTGAAAGAAAGCAGTAGTAAGGTAAACGGGAATTGAACCAGGGTTCTATTAGTAATCAAATAAACTATAATTACGTAAAAGGAAACCTTCGTCAGCGTAATTACGCCAATTTGTACCCAGTACCAGCATGTTTCATAGAGAAAGTTAACTATTGGGGTTGACTTTACTTGATATTGAACTCCTGTTTTGCTGATAAGATACCAGATAGTAGCATAGTTTGGCAAGTAATGAACCAGTGAAACTTCCTGGCAGATTATAACTGTGTGCCCGACCGAGACTCGAACTCGGGACCGTTGCATTTCGCGGGCAAGTGCTCTACCCTCTGAGCTACCGAAGCACGACTCACGCCCGGTCCTCACAGCTTTACTTCTGCCAGTATCTCGTGTCCTACCTTCCAAACTTTACAGAAGCTCTCCTGCGAACCTTGCAGAACTAGCACTCCTGAAAGAAAGGATACTGCGGAGACATGGCGTAGCCACAGCCTGGGGGATGTTTCCAGAATGAGATTTTCACTCAGCAGCGGAGTGTGCGCTGATATGTAACTTCGTGGCAGATTGAAACTGTGTGCCCGACCGAGACTCGAACTCGGGACCTCTGCCTTTTGCGGGCAAGTTCTCTACCATCTGAGCTACCGAAGCACGACTCACGCCCGGTCCTCACAGCTTTACTTCTGCCAGTATCTCGTCTCCTACCTTCCAAACTTTACAGAAGTTCTCCTGCGAACCTTGCAGAACTAGCATTCCTGAAAGAAAGGATACCGCGGAGAAATGGCTTAGCCACAGCCTGGGGGATGTTTCCAGAATGAGATTTTCACTCTGCAGCGGAGTGTGCGCTGATATGAAACTTCCTGGCAGATTAAAACTGTGTGCCCGACCGAGACTCGAACTCGGGACCTCTGCCTTTCGCGGGCAAGTGCTCTACCATCTGAGCTACCGAAGCACGACTCACGCCCGGTCCTCACAGCTTTACTTCTGCCAGTATCTCGTCTCCTACCTTCCAAACTCTACAGAAGCTCTCCCGCGAACCTTGCAGAACTAGCACTCCTGAAAGAAAGGATACTGCGGAGACATGGCTTAGCCACAGCCTGGGGGATGTTTCCAGAATGAGATTTTCACTCAGCAGCGGAGTGTGCGCTGATATGAAACTTCCTGACAGATTAAAACTGTGTGCCCGACCGAGACTCGAACTCGGGAGAGCTTCTGTAAAGTTTGGAAGATAGGAGACGAGATACTGGCAGAAGTAAAGCTGTGAGGAGCAGGCGTGAGTCGTGCTTCGGTAGCTCGGATGGTAGAGCACTTGCCCGCGAAAGGCAAAGGTCCCGAGTTCGACTCTCGGTCGGGCACACAGTTTTAATCTGCCAGGAAGTTTCTTATCAGCGCACACTCCTCTGCAGAGTGAAAATCTCATTAATGTACCAGTGATTTATCCTGAACTACACGGGAGGAGTATTTATGCGTTTAGGCAACAACTTGCTCTCAATAATACTTACTAACTGTACACTACAGTAGGAATATAATAATAATTATAGGAAAATGATTACTACTAGCGGAACGCTACTGACATGAACAAGAGGTTCTCTTGTCAGTTTAAGTATAGGAAATTACTACTATTCAAATACTTATGAAGTAATGGTATCTTTTGTACTGATCAATATTTGCATTCTCAAGAAATATATACTAATGGCTCAAATGGCTCTGAGCACTATGGGACTCAACTGCTGAGGTCATTAGTCCCCTAGAACTTAGAACTAGTTAAACCTAACTAACCTAAGGACATCACAAACATCCATGCCCGAGGCAGGATTCGAACCTGCGACCGTAGCGGTCTTGCGGTTCCAGACTGCAGCGCCTTTAAGCGCACGGCCACTTGGGCCGGCAAAATATATACTACTTTATACACTGAAGCGCCAAAGAAACTGGTATAGGCATGCGTATTCAAATACAGACATATGTAAACAGGCAGAATACGCGTATATAAGACAACAAGTATCTGTCCCAGATCTGTTACTGCTGCTACAATGGCAGGTTATCAAGATTTAGAAGAGTTTGAACGTGGTGTTATAGTCGGTGCACCAGCGATGGGACACAGCATCTCCAGCCAAAGATGAAGTGGAGATTTTCCCGTTGACCATTTCACGAGTGTACCGTGAATATCAGGTAATCCGGTAAAGCATCAAATCTCCGACACCGCTGCAGCCGGAAAAAAAAAGATCCTGCAGGACCAGAGCCAACGACGACTGAAGAGAATCGTTCAGCGTGACAGAAGGGCAAACTTTCCGCAAATTGCTGCGGATTTCAGTGCTGGGTCATCAACAGGTGTCAGCGTGCGAAACATTCAACGAAACATCATCGATATGGGCTTTCGGAGCCAAAGGCCCACTCGTGTACCCTTGATGGCTGCACGACAAAAAGCTTTACGCCTCGACTGAGCCCGTCAACACTGACATTGGACTGTTGATGTCTGGAAACATGTTGCCTGGCCGGACGAATCTCGTTTCAAATTTTATCGAGCGGATGGACGTATACGGTATGAAGACAACCTCATAAGTCCATGACCACTGGTTCATCAGGGTACCGATCAAGCTGGTGAACGCTCTGTAATGATGTTGGGCGTGTGTTGTTGGAGTGATATGGGACCCCTGATACGTCTAGATACAACACTGGCAAGTGATACGTACGTAAGCATCCTGCCTGATCACCTGCATCCATTCACGTCCACTATGGATTCCGACGGACTAGGGTAATTCCAGCAGGACAATGCGACACCCCATACGTCCAGAATTGCTACAGAGTGGCTCTTCTGAGTTTAAACACTTCCGCTGCTCACCAAACACCCCAGAAATGAACATTATTGAGCATATCTGGGAAGCCTTGCAACGTGCTGTTCAGAAGAAATCTCCACTCCATCGTACTCTTACGGATTTATGGACGGCCCTGCAGGATTCATATTGCCAATTCCCTCCAGCACTACTCAAGTCCATGCCACGTCGTATTGCGGCACTTCTGCGTGCTCGCAGTGACCCTACACAATATTAGGCAGATGTATCAGTTTGTTTGGGTCTTCAATGTGTTATTTAGTTCAAATGCAACATGCGACACCTGGACCTAGTATAGTTTGAATAATTGTAGCCAGTAGCTAATTCTTGATTGCTGTTATTGTAATATGACATTTAAATTTGGCTCAATTATTAGCATGGGGACCCAGAAACTAATCTACTGGAGACTCATATCGAGACTGAAAACTTTACTCACCACTCAAAATGGACAGCACTGTTAACTACGCAACATATAAAATTGTAAACACTATTATTTAAAAAATCTTTGAACTAAATACCTTAAGTCTTCTCTTATTAATTGCACTTCGATGAATCTTTAACTGCACATTTATGCAAACTATGTGGAGTATTTCAAAACTTATACTCACTAAACAATTATGTGCTTTACAACTCCACAAAATTTCCCAACTTTTGTTAAAGAAGATAATTGCTTTACAGTAAAATAGGATACCCGGATGTATCGTAGCACTTGGCATGGAATCTGTCTAGGTAACTGACTAACGATAAAACACAGTGGCTCAACACAACGTTTACAGAACACAAACTTGATACTGGAAACGAAACCACATAACTGGACCATGCAATTATGCAGCAATTATACAGTGGTGGCAGCGACGATCTCCTGAGCTATTGAAAAAAGGCGACGAAAGTATCCATTGCTCTTCCTGTGCAACAAGCTCTGAGAGTTCTCTTCTTAACGTCGGAGTTTCATAGCACAGAGCTAACCAGAGTATGCCATGAATAACAAGCATCATTATTTCCCCATACGAGACCACATCATATAATCTTGCAGTTCTTCTCGCCCCTTTCAGTTCACAAGATGCGCACCCATATCCTGCTAGCCACCGACTGACTGACTCAAGCCACACAGGAGCCTTGCAGTTTGACCGCCAGATCTACCGTTTCTGTTCCTGCCTAGCCAGGTCCGTTGCTCAGCGACTTCCCTCTAAGTTTTAATGATTAACAAACTTACTTTCCCTAAGTATGACCCAGTATTACAAATAAATTTTTAGCTTTTTACATTCTTTTACGGCACGTTACTTTTGGTATTACACCTGAGGATCAATTATAATTACATAAATTATCAAACATAATGAATAAAACTATTAAATGGGTGTTACCTCAAAGAGTATAGTTATATAGAAGTCACATTAAGTAAAACCAGACAATGAAGTTAGATAAGAACATTAAAGGTAATATCGATAATTGTGTTACATCCCTGCCCCCTCACCGCTCCAGGGACTTACTTCTCGCCCCGGAAAAGCTAAGAGAGAGAGAGAGATTGGGGGGGGGGGGGGGTAAAGGGTAAAATGGTGACATAGCTTTCTGACTTGACAAGTTCTTAACGATCGCTGATCGTCTGCCGAGCATGTAATTGCTTACATGTGGGTTAGATAAGGACCAAACCGTCCAGGGCCGCCTCTAATATTGGCAGCTGTTATCTGCCCTGTCGATTTGTTGCTCAGCCCCATAGTTCACCCCGATAAATATCGGTAGAAGTCGATAGTTTTCGTGATTGCAGCTGCTGCCAACGACAGCAATCTAACGTTTTTTTGTGTTATGCAAGCCTTAATTTCTCTCATATACTGCACCACATTATGATTTCTCCTAATCAATGTGTTAAGTCCTTCAACAATGTATTTTCTTTATTTCGAATATCACTGTAAATTTTCATTTAAAAGTCGCCGACATCGGAACAGCTACCGCTACTGACAATATCAGCAATCAAATGAGTTACTATCAGTATTATAACAGGTTTAATTTAACTATATTGCTCGAAATAAACAGCACATTTGAACATGAACGTCTTCATGCACCGAAGTGACAAAAGTCGTAGGATAGCGATATGGATATGTACACATCGCGGCAGTATCGCGTACACAAGGTACAAAAGGGCAGCGCATTGGCGGAGCTGTCATTTGTTCTCAAGTGATTCGTGTGAAGAGGTTTCCGACGTGATCATGGCCTCACAAAGCGAATTAACAAACTTTGAACGTGGAATGGTAATTGGAGGTAGACGCATGGGACATTACATTTCGGAGATTCAGCATTCCTAGATCCACAGTGTCAAGAGTGTGCCGAGAATTTCAAATTTCTGCCATTACCTCTGACAACGGAATGGCTGATGGCCTTCACTTAACGACCGAGAGCAGCGGAGTTTGCGTAGAGTTGTCAGTGCTAACAGACAAGCAGCGCTGCCTGAAATAGCAGTAGAAATCAGTGTGGGACGTAGGACGAATGGATCCGCAAGGACTGGACGCCAAAATTTGGCGTTAATAGGCTATGGCAGCAGACGACCGACACGAGAGCCTCTGCTAACAGCACTACATCGCCTACAGTGCCTTTCCTGACTCGTAACCACATCGGCTGGACCCTAGACGACTGGGAAACCGCAGCCTGGTCAGATAAGTCCCGATTACTATTGGTAAGAGCTGATTGTAGAGTTCAAGAGTGGCGCAGTCCCAACGAAGCCATGGACCCAGATTGTCAACCAGGCTCTGTGCAAGCTGGTGGTGGCTCCATAATGGCGTGGGCTGCGTTTTCGTGGAACAGACTGAGTCCTCGGTTATCTTTGGCTAATTGGGGAGCATTTGCAGCCATTCATGGACTTCATGTTCCCAAACAACGATGGAATTTTTATGGATGACAATATGCCACGTCACCAGGTCACAATTATTCGCAATTGCTTCGAAGCGAATGATCTGGTGACCCAGATCGCCCGACGTGGATCCCATAGAACATTCATGGGACATAACCGAGAGGTTAGTTCGCGCACGCAATCCTGCACCGGCAACACTATCACAAGTGTGGGTGGCTATAGAGACAGCATGGCCGAATATATCTGCATGGGACTTCCAATGACTTGTTGAGTCCGGGCCACGTCTATTTGCTGTGTTGAGTCCGGGCCACATCTAGTTGCTGCACTACGCCGGACAAAAGAAGATCCGATACTACACTCCTGGAAAAGGAAAAAAGAACACATTGACACCGGTGTGTCAGACCCACCATACTTGCTCCGGACACTGCGAGAGGGCTGTACAAGCAATGATCACACGCACGGCGCAGCGGACACACCAGGAACCGCGGTGTTGGCCGTCGAATGGCGGTAGCTGCGCAGCATTTGTGCACCGCCGCCGTCAGTGTCAGCCAGTTTGCCGTGGCATACGGAGCTTCAAAAAAATGGTTCAAATGGCTCTGAGCACTATGGGACTCAACTGCTGAGGTCATTAGTCCCCTAGATCTTAGAACTAGTTAAACCTAACTAACCTAAGGACATCACAAACATCCATGCCCGAGGCAGGATTCGAACCTGCGACTGTAGCGGTCTTGCGGTTCCAGACTGCAGCGCCTTTAACCGCACGGCCACTTCGGCCGGCCCATACGGAGCTCCATCGCAGTCTTTAACACTGGTAGCATGCCGCGACAGCGTGGACGTGAACCGTATGTGCAGTTGACGGACTTTGAGCGAGGGCGTATAGTGGGCATGCGGGAGGCCGGGTGGACGTACCGCCGAATTGCTCAACACGTGGGGCGTGAGGTCTCCACAGTACATCGATGTTGTCGCCAGTGGTCGGCGGAAGGTGCACGTGCCCGTCGACCTGGGACCGGACCGCAGCGACGCACGGATGCACGCCAAGACCGTAGGATCCTACGCAGTGCCGTAGGGGACCGCACCGCCACTTCCCAGCAAATTAGGGACACTGTTGCTCCTGGGGTATCGGCGAGGACCATTAGCAACCGTCTCCATGAAGCTGGGCTACGGTCCCGCACACCGTTAGGCCGTCTTCCGCTCACGCCCCAACATCGTGCAGCCCGCCTCCAGTGGTGTCGCGACAGGCGTGAATGGAGGGACGAATGGAGACGTGTCGTCTTCAGCGATGAGAGTCGCTTCTGCCTTGGTGCCAATGATGGTCGTATGCGTGTTTGGCGCCGTGTAGGTGAGCGCCACAATCAGGACTGCATACGACCGAGGCACACAGGGCCAACACCCGGCATCATGGTGTGGGGAGCGATCTCCTACACTGGCCGTACACCACTGGTGATCGTCGAGGGGACACTGAATAGTGCACGGTACATCCAAACCGTCATCGAACCCATCGTTCTACCATACCTAGACCGGCAAGGGAACTTGCTATTCCAACAGGACAATGCACGTCCGCATGTATCCCGTGCCACCCAACGTTCTCTAGAAGGTGTAAGTCAACTACCCTGGCAGCAAGATCTCCGGATCTGTCCCCCATTGAGCATGTTTGGGACTGGATGAAGCGTCGTCTCACGCGGTCTGCACGTCCAGCACGAACGCTGGTCCAACTGAGACGCCAGGTGGAAATGGCATGGCAAGCCGTTCCACAGGACTACATCCAGCATCTCTACGATCGTCTCCATGGGAGAATAGCAGCCTGCATTGCTGCGAAAGGTGGATATACACTGTACTAGTGCCGACATTGTGCATGCTCTGTTGCCTGTGTCTATGTGCCTGTGGTTCTGTCAGTGTGATCATGTGATGTATCTGACCCCAGGAATGTGTCAATAAAGTTTCCCCTTCCTGGGACAATGAATTCACGGTGTTCTTATTTCAATTTCCAGGAGTGTATATTAGGAGGTTTCCCACGACTTTTGTGACAACTGTGTATATGCCTACCAGCTCCGCAGATTGTGAATTAACTGAAAGAATAGGTAATGAGATAAAATAATGCTCCTTAATGGTGACGAAAAATCAGTTGGTATGGGAGATTGGAATTCAACAGTGGGAGGAGAAAAATAGTAGAAGAATATGGAGTACGGGAATGGATTGACGGGCAAAGTTGCCTGGTGGAATTTCACACAGACCGTAATTTGGCGGACTGTCAAAGGAAAATACACTGAAGGTCCTCTTAATTCCCGATTTAAGCGTTATGTGCTAACTTTATACTATTACGTAGTCACTGTAGCCTTCATCTCCAACAGTCAGCCCGTAGATGCTATATGATCACATTAAGACTGACTCCCTGACTTCTGTTCTCAAGTTGCTGCAAAACGTGCAGAAATATGTATCTATAGAAGTTAGTTTGATTTGTAATTACTTTGCCAGTTTTTTATTACTTCTGTTTTCTTTGTTTTTAAACAGACCGCCTGATATGGCTGGGTAATAAGTAATTGTCTCACCTGACACAGAAATATATTAATTAAAAAACAGAGTTTAAACATTGCAAGCAATTGGTTTAAGAGTCATGAAAGAAGGTTGTGTATGTGGAAGACACACGGAGACATCAGAGAGTTTCAGACTGACTGTGTAATGGTAAGACAAAGATTCGTAAACCAGATATTACGTTGTAAGGCATTTCCAGGAGTGAATATAGTCTCTAGCCATAAGGTATTAATTATGAAGTCCAGAATAAAAACTGAAAAAAAATGTGGAATGGTAGAAAACTAGGAAATTTAAAGAACAGAGGTTTTGAGAGTTTCACAGGCAGCGTTACCTAACGATTGAGCGGAACAAAGGGAAAAAAGGCAGCAGAAGAATCATGAACAGTATCGGAAGTAGGGGATTAAATAGGCGAAATGACAACGCCCAATAGAACTCCTACGATAACACACATAATGTGATGGTGAATTTATTTTCTAAATAAAACCGTCTTGATTCCTTTATATTATATTATTTATGACTTAGTTGTAGCTACACCTTCTAAGCTTCTCACGCTAATTAAGGCCATATAAGCGTGGTCTTTTCCAAATGTATTTCCGATAAAAAAACGATTCTGGTAGCTGGAATACGAAGTTTTCGTTAATTATGCCTTTTGAGTTCTTGTGGAGATATTTCCATAGCAACTTTCATTCCCAAACAAATATTTCTTTATTTCTAACCGAAAAGTAAAATACTAGTTTCATAAGTTTAGCTTTAAAAATTTTTAATGTAACGAAATATTTGTAAGTAGACTGTTTATGTTTTCTCTATGTAAGTAGGCTGTTTATGTTTTCTTATTGGCAACGTTACGTAGCGCTCAATATGAAAATCACTGGCTGTGCTGTGTGCAGTCTGTGGCTGCTTTGCATTGTTGTAATTCTCGCCATTGTAGTGTTAGGCAGCTGGCTGTGAACAACGCGTAGCGTTGCGCAGTTGGAGGTGAGCCGCCAGCAGTGGTGGATGTGGGGAGAGAGATGGCGGAGTTTTGAAATTTGTCATGAACTGCTATATTTATATATGATGATATCAAGGTAAATACATTGTTTGTTCTCTATTAATATCTCTCATTTGCTAACTATCCCTATTAGTAGTTAGTGCCTTCCATAGTTTGAATCTTTTATTTAGCTGGCAGTAGTGGCGCTCGCTGTATTGCAGTAGCTTGAGCAGCGAAGATTTTTGTGAGGTAAGTGATCTGTGAAAGGTATAGTTTAATGTTAGTCAGGGCCATTCTTTTGTAGGGAATTTTGAAAGTCAGATTGCGTTGCGCTAAAAATATTGTGTGTCAGTTTAAGCACAGTCATATATATAAATTGTTCAAAGGGGAAGTTTCATATGTCGACCCTTAGCCAAGGATACCTCACTGGAATCTTCTGATTTTTTGTTGTAGTTTGTGTAATTAGTGTAGATTTTGTTTATTGCTAGCGCGTAATTGTAGAGAGAATCTCCTTTGTAGTTGTAGCCTTTCATTGTTGTACAGTAAAACAGTTGTGGCATGCATGTAGATTTGCACCAAGTATTTCGCAGCTGCGCTGGCAATTAAGTAGACATTATTTCCATTGCTATGTTATTTTATTTTGCTCTTCAAATTGTGCTTTTCTGTGTTATCGTGTGAAATATTGTGACAATTATGGCGTGTGAAAAACGCAATACTAGGCTCCAAAGTAAACTGAGAAATGACAGTGAAGACGAAGGCAGTGTGTTAGCGCCGCAGAGCAATGAATTAACTAATGTTCAAAGTAGTAATTTGGTAATTGCGCATAGGGAAATGGAGCGGGCGGCAAACAATGGTGTAGACAGTGAAACAGGTAGTGAACAGGGAAGCGTTATCGATCGATTGGTCGGCAACAGCTCGCCTCAGGAATCGCGAATGACAGAACACAATATCGCAAATACTGTAGATTCAGGTTTTGGGTCATCACCGTTTTCTCAAATAAGTCAAGACACATTTTCTGCTTGTCAAAATGTGAATGTTGCCGGTGCAAATGCACTGCCGAAAAGCGTAGAGAAACAGATTCCAGACACTAATACATTATTATTGCAATTAATGCAACAAATGGAACAAAATCAGAGACAAATGGGACAAAATCTTAAAAAGTTAGACACAATGGAACAACACCAGAGACAAACACAGCAACAGTTAGACGCAATGGAACAAAATCTTCACACCACGCTTGAACAAACACGTGAAGATTTAACTACTGAGTTACATAACATTGAATTGAAATGTCAAAAAGTCTGTAATGACGTAAAAACACAAATTTGTGAGCATTTTCAACCTATTTTTTCGCGGCATGAAAATGCATTACAGAATCACGAAGCAGCCATAAAAGAACTGCAAACCATTGTTCATGAAAATCATGAGACCTTGTGGGCTAAATTTGACTCAGTTGCATCTACCGATTCGGTTACGCAACTTGCAAAAACTCAGGAAAACTTTAAGGACACAGTAGATATTCTGAAACTTGGTTCAGAAAAACACACTGAAGAAATAAGTACACTATCGGAGAAAGTAGCCGAACTTTCGGATCAGGTCACTAACTTATCTACAAAGGTAGATGATGATCTGAATGACACAAGACCCGTAGCCTTCACTGACACAGAAGTGTATGAACAAATCAGAAAATTCAAACAAAATCAGAATCAAATTAATACACAACACCAAAGAGAAATCCGGGAAGTACAAGATCAGCTGACACAGGTACTACAAGAATTACGTATTTCAGAGGACACTCGCGCTCCAACACGGGAAGAGGGACTTAGAAACACGGAAAAGCCGCAAAATAATAACACAGGGCATTTCGGAAGTTATGAAAGAAATTGGCAATGTGCACCGAATTTTGAGATGGAACGGCCGACACGACCTAACAATGACCGATATGCGACTCGCCGACATGACGATTTTGACTATAAGCTGTTCATTACTACACGTAAATTCAAAACATTTAAGAATTCTGGCAACGACATTCATCCACAAGCATGGCTCCATCAATTCTCTCATTGTTTTCCTCCCAACTGGTCGTTGGAACACAGATTAGAATTTATGTGTGGCTACTTAGAGAATGAACCAGCTGTAAGAATGCGATCGGTCATTCACGATTGCCACAGTGAAGGAGAATTTTACCATGCTTTCCTCTCAGCATATTGGTCTCAAGCCACACAAGACCGCGTAAAACATGGTATCATAATGATGAAACATTTCGAACAATCTGAATTCTCCAGTCTTGTGAAATATTTTGAAGACATGTTGCACAAGAATCAGTACCTGTCAAACCCATACAGCCCCTCAGAACTCATCCGCATTTGCTTAATCAAATTACCTGAACATTTACGACATATTATTTTGGCAGGACGTTGCAAAGACGACATTGAAGCTTTTCAGGGACTGTTACAAGAACTGGAAAGTGACACTGACAATCGCGGAACGCAGGAGCACAATAATTACAGATTACATCAGTCGCAATTCCGCGATGAAAGAAATAATAACTGGACGCGACAAGGCTATTCTCACAACACAAATCGTGACCGAAACAGACACCACCCATATGACAACCGCTGGCGAAGTAATAATAGTTACAGAGAAAGATCGCACTTCTGTAATTATGAATATGACAGAGATAACCATAGAAACAGACAATATGGAAACCAAAACAATTATTATCAAGGGAGACAGAATAACTTCAGACGCAACAGTTCAGCGCGCAGTTATGATTCCGGGAGAAATTCTCCACCACATGACCGACAAGAAAGAAACTACAGGAACTACCGACATGACGACGGACGATATGATCGTAACGACAGATCTGAATTGCATCAGAACTGGCGGGATTCGAACAGAGCAGGGCCTTCTCGTCAGAGTGAATTTGTAGAAGTTAGGTCTCCTAATCCCAATAACGACGCGCGCCAACAAAGAGACAGACAATGACTCGCACAGCAGGCAGCTGCGTGCGGCCGCTGGCTCAGGGAAAAATAACAAAGACGCTAACCTTGAGAAAAATTCAAGTATTCTTTACCGACGTATACTACATGATAATTGCGTTGAAGTTGAAATTCTGAGTACTTTGAAGAGTAAAAGATTGTACCACATTTCACATGTAAAACCGATTATTGAAAGATAATCTGCCTTTTAACTTTGTCTTTGCCATAAAACTTTTCACTTCACATTTCTAGTATGCTTTGTCAGATTTAGAATCTGTTAACATGTAACAATGTTTGAAGTTAAATATCCAGTCTAGAACCAAGAGAACTTATTTAAATAGAAATTACGAATGCATTGTTATAGTGAACAGACTACACAGCGTTGCATTTGTACATTCTTGCTTGTTAGTTGCACGATTACGTAACGACTATCAGGCTTACATACTTAGGACACATACTGGTACTGCTAATGAGATTTTAATGCAACATTTTGGTTTACTTGCAAATACATTATGGATTCAAGGTGCTTTCTGAGAGATACCAGGTGACACAGTGGTTAGTTTATTTGACAGCTACACGACTATATCACGACGCTACTAATGAGTGACAATTTACAATGTTGCTTTTGCGGTGTATCTGTTTTATATCTGCACAGTTTTTCGGCATTATTCAAGAAATTAAAACATGTTTTAGTAGTAACTTTTCTGGTATAGCAACAATGAGACAGCCTTTTTCGTAGCACAACAATACGTTACAGTACAGTACTTTCCTCATCACGGCAATAAGCGTAATAAATAAGACATTTATACGCAAAGCATTTCACTTTTGTGTATTATGAGGTAAGTACATTGACTTCTGCAGAACTTAGCTTTCGGAGGACGATAACTACGACACTTCCACAGAGATTATGTTGCAACAAGACGCACATTTAGCGCTACAGGACACGCATTTGAGTGATTAATTTTGTACTTTAAAAATTTATTTTTTAAGATATTTGAAGTACAATGATACGAAGTTTTTCCATGATACATTTCATTCCATTGCTGTAATCTGTAACACCTGAGGGTATAATTACATTTATCCTCAGGGGGGTACACGCTTACTTTGTGTACCATGTGTGTGGCAACCACAAGGAACCCTAGCTAATATGGTATTTGCTTATACAACTTTACACATCGGTACCATATTTCTCTAACACACAAATTACACAGCTATCTGATCATTTAACTGAGAGAGACAAACATTTATTTTACTACATCAGTGACACATGTTTACGCAATTACACAGTTGGATAACTTCACACTTATGAAACTGTATTTTGTCTGTACTTTGTAAACTGTTCATATTTTTTCGGAATCATTGTGATACTATGAGAGCTTTGAATGATGTATTTGGTATGAGATCATGATTTTTAAAGTACGTTTGAGGCAGCTGACACTTTTGACATGAGCAGAGAATTATTTTAGGCTTAGAAATTATTGGAGGAAGTTACGACGATTTTGAGATTTGACTAACGTGTTATGATGTTATTATTACGACGACGATGTGTATTATGTTGTTGAGGAATGTTTATTATGCTACGTATTTCTCACGATGAAATATTGAAGAAGTGTCGACGAATATGTATATGTATAATGAGGTAAGGAATAATGAGTAGTGTTTAGGGACTCTGATTTATGAAAAGGATGTTGGAAACCAAGAAACGTACTTTAAGAGTTATGAAATTCGTGACTGTATCACAATGCTGACGAATATTTTATTTGGACACTTATATTTATAGGATTTTGTTTCTACAGATTTGCAACGCTAATTCTTGACCCGTGAAATATTTTTGTATGAGACTGCCACGGTAGCAGAAACTGCTGTCGTAAATATTTCCGTACGAAAGTTAAGTGACCACCTGCACGTAATGCGTCGCGGGCACCCAGCTGTGTCAG
Organism: Schistocerca piceifrons; assembly: GCF_021461385.2. NCBI lineage: Eukaryota > Metazoa > Arthropoda > Insecta > Orthoptera > Acrididae > Schistocerca > Schistocerca piceifrons. The sequence continues at coordinate 77,552,966 of NC_060142.1, read as the reverse complement.
ACGCCTGAAGAAAAAGCCATTATTGCGAGCCCTTTTCAGCGGCACAGGTAGAACAAAAAAAAAGGGGAGGCCATTATCCTCGGAAATATTCTTACATCTGCAAACCTGATAATGACAAGTGTCTTTCTACGAGAATTGAGAGCTACTGACTTACGAAATGCCACATAGCTATTGAATGATGTTTTTATGCTTTGGTTTGCGTAATTGCTTATTTCATTTGATATCTGGTTTCCAGCTGTGTTGCAGCATTGCTTTTATAAAATGAAATGCATTTGCTAATGTGAACACTTTCTGTCAACAGATCAATTAAATAATTATTTTATAATCCACATTCTTTAAAAAAGGAGCACTTGGAAAGGAAAGAACAATAAGAAGGAACTAGTAACAGTAACACATAATTTTCTTTTCAAGTACATGGTAATATTTCTTTTACAATCAGTTGTTGTGGTGCACCACTTTAATTACATAAACATTAAGATGTGAATATACATTTCCCTTATCTGCATTGTTATCTTTAGTGTACTATTTTTTCTGCTTGAGCTATGTCATGTTTAGATATAAGCTGCTGTTTGCCAGGCATAGTGCTACTGAACTTTAATTTGTGTTACTCTGCTAAGCCAGATTTATTTTTTGTTTGCTGCATTGCCTCATATTAGTTTTAATGTTGAATTGCTTGGTAATTTAGATTTACTGTAGCTTGCTTTGCGATTTTCCATTTTTTTTATTGCTGTTTATATTAATTGTTTTATGTGCTGCTGCATTGCCTCGTTCCTTAGTTTAGTATCTGAGCTCAGTAGATTTAAGTTAGCTTAAGAGGGGGTAGACTATATAAGAACCTAACTATGGAGAATAGGGAAAGAATGCTTTGAAAGTTATATGAAAACGATTTGGGCCTAAATGAGTATTGCACAATGAGCCATATTTCTTTTGAAAGAAATATGGTTAGAATACAGAAAACAGGTTTAGGTAGGATTTTCTTGGAAATAAATGTTGAGGTGAGAAATGTGTGAACATATAAATACAGAAAGCATGCTTAGATAGAATTTTTTTGGTGGAAACAAAGGATGAAATAAGAGGAAAGATATATGAAGTTTTGGGTTGGACTGCAGTACCAAATGTGACACTGAAAACGAACCCTGTCCTTTCCTATTGGTGTTATCCCACTATGTGTTTGTGTACCCTTGTGTATTTGTTTTCTTCCTGTCTCTGTGTAGTTTCATAGAATTTTTTCTTCTTTTAATATTAAGCTACATTCACTATGATGAGGAATACTGTTATCCTCGAATATAATTGGCATTAATAATATGTTATTTACTTTGTAAAGATGTTAGACATTATTAATTCTGTTCTGTTCAATGCTCATGTGTGAAGTTGATGTTTCAAAAGTTATTGTGATCCTTTATGTATGTACTCATGTCATAATTCCACTGATGTATATGTTTATTTCTATTCTTTTGTAAAGCCTGTGTTACTAAAAATGTTATCTGTATTGTTATGTTCTTTAATGATGTATTCTGTACCTTTGTAATTGTATTTTCATGTTGTAAATTTATAATTGTACAGACACCAGTTCTTCCAATTAAGTTACATTTCACTGCACACGTTTCTGTTGGTCATAGTATATGGACAATATGTGAGAAGTAGGGACTGTTAGTGTTTGCACGTGTGTTAATAATTCAGCAAGGGACTGGATAACAGCATTGCTGGTTCTAAGGACAATTCCAAAAACTTTGTGAGTGCACAAGTGGTGGTTTATGGACTTGCTATATTCTCCGCAAGACTCTTTGATGGTGAATGTGCACCTGCACAGTCACAACAGATGGCTGTTGGTTATCTCTGCAAGGACTACAGTGGGTCTACATCTTTGATGATCCATCAATACCATTATCTCTACAAGGACTACAGTGGGTCTGCACCTCTGGTGGCCCACCAATACCGTAATCTCTACCAGGACTACAGTGGGTCTGCTCTGTGATGACCTACCTACCAATATTCTTCCAAACTTCGAATGACTCTGCTGTGGGTTTGCTCTGTTGTGGCCCATTACCTGTATGCATGTCAAGAGTCAGCACTGTCTTTCCGTTGGAAGGACAACACTACTTCTTCAAGACTGCATGGAAATCCACTACTTCTGTGTGCAATTTCTTTTACTAATGAGACTTTGTGAAAAAAAACCTGTAATTACTGTTATGATGAATGATCAGGACTATCTTTATGGACTGTAAGAAAATTTTAGCTTTTGACCAACATTGTATCAATAAGTGTGTGCATTTGATTTCTTTGTTATTGTAATTATGAAAAATTTTATCAAATCATTATTGGCCACTGCCCAAAAAAATTTGTAAAATTTTTTGTGGGGAGCGTGGGGGCTATGTAAGTAGACTGTTTATGTTTTCTCTATGTAAGTAGGCTGTTTATGTTTTCTTATTGGCAACGTTACGTAGCGCTCAATATGAAAATCACTGGCTGTGCTGTGTGCAGTCTGTGGCTGCTTTGCATTGTTGTAATTCTCGCCATTGTAGTGTTAGGCAGCTGGCTGTGAACAACGCATAGCGTTGCGCAGTTGGAGGTGAGCCGCCAGCAGTGGTGGATGTGGGGAGAGAGATGGCGGAGTTTTGAAATTTGTCATGAACTGCTATATTTATATATGATGATATCAAGGTAAATACATTGTTTGTTCTCTATTAATATCTTTCATTTGCTAACTATCCTTATTAGTAGTTAGTGCCTTCCATAGTTTGAATCTTTTATTTAGCTGGCAGTAGTGGCGCTCGCTGTATTGCAGTAGCTTGAGCAGCGAAGATTTTTGTGAGGTAAGTGATCTGTGAAAGGTATAGTTTAATGTTAGTCAGGGCCATTCTTTTGTAGGGAATTTTGAAAGTCAGATTGCGTTGCGCTAAAAATATTGTGTGTCAGTTTAAGCACAGTCATATATATAAATTGTTCAAAGGGGAAGTTTCATATTTCCTTAAAACTTTTCATCCCCTATTGCACTCCCTTAGGGGTTGAATTTTCAGAAACACTAAAACACTTATTTTTTTATTTCTAAACGAAAAATCAAACGCCAGTTGTCATAGACGTAGCCTTAAAGTCCTTTAGTAGTTCTTTAATAATTATTTATTTTCAAAAAACTTTCACCCACTATTTTACCCCTTAGTGGTTTAATGTCCAAAAATGCTGAAACACGTTTTTTTTTATTTTCTGACTGGAAATCCAAATATCAGTTTTCGTAGTTCTAGCTTCAAAATTCCCATAAGAGCGACATACTTTCAAAAAGCCTTTCATTCTCTTTTCCCCCCTTAGGAGTGGAATTTTGGACAATCCCTTCATAAACGATGCCTACAGTATACGATCCACACCCTCTCCAAACTTTAAGTTTCCATCCCTAGCGGTTTGGGGTGAGTGTTGATCAGTCAGTTAATCAGTCTGATCACCCCCTTAGTCGTTGAATTTCCAAAAAGAATGAAAAACATATATTTTTCTGTATATGAAGGTAGTATCTAAAAAAATGGCTCTGAGCACTATGCGACTTAACTTCTGAAGTCATCAGTCGCCTAGAGCTTAGAACTAATTAAACCTAACTAACCTAAGGACATCACACACATCCATGCCCGAGGCAGGATTCGAACCTGCGACCGTAGCGGTCGCTCGGTTCCAGAGAAGGTAGTATCTGTTCCCGAAAAAACAGATACAATTGATGACCGTGCAGCTTCTCTAGAATGAGATGATAATTAAATCGACACCATAGCTGCAAAAGGGCGTTGATATACATCATTAGGACATGTTGAAAAATGTGTACCCCAACCGGGACTCGAACCCGGGATGTCCTGCTTATATGGCAAACGCTCTAATGGTCTGCCACGTAAGCAGGAAATCACGGATTCTAGTCCCGGTCGGGGCACACATTTTCAACATGTCCCCAATGATGTATATCAACGCCTCTTTACATCTAGGGTGTCGAGCTAATTATCACATATTTTTTCACCTCTAACCAAGAAGTCAAACACCAGTTTTCAATAGTTTAGTTTTAAAAATGTTTTCGCAATGAAATATTTTCATAAAACGTTTCACCCCCTATTTCACCCCATAGGGATTGAATTTCCAAAAGAAGTGAAATACCTATTTTTGTTTCTATCTGGGAAGCCAAATTTAAATTTTCAAAGATTTATCTTAAAAAATGCTTTCAGAGTAAAAGATTTTCATAAAAAAATCTTATGACCTGTAATTTCCAAAATCGCTTAAACATGTATATTTTTATTTGTTACCGAGAAGACAAATACCAATGTTCGTAGATGTAGCTTTAAAATAATTTATAGTTCATTAATAATGGTATATTTGCAAAAAAAGCTTTGATCCAGTATTTCAACCCCATAGGGCTAAATTTCCAAAAATGGTAAAAGACGTATTTCTTCATTTCTGATCGAGAAACCAAACATAAAATTGCGTAGGTTTAGCTTCAAAATTGCCTTAATAGTGACATTTTTCAAAAAGAACCTTTGTCTCCTATTTCTTACGGTTGGGATTTCGAAAATTCCTTTATTAAACGACGTGTATAGCATAAGGTCCACGCCTTCTCCAAGTCTCAAGTTTCCATCCTTAGTGGTCTGGGCTGTGCGATCATGAGGCAGGAAGTCAGTCAGTTAGTCAGTGAGGATATTGCCTTTCATATGTAGAGATTATCACAGACTAATTCAGCAAACTTATTTCCTTTATTAATAATACTGAACTTGATTAGCTAAAGCAGAAAATATGTATAAAATGCAGTAACTGAAGCAAACTAAAGAATGTAAAGACCTCTAATAATTTTTTGGGTACTTATCATGAGGATGTTTTACTGAACCTTACGGGAAATGCACGATCTGCATGTAACAAATGTTGGCAATCACTGGGTCTGAATTCCCTCATCGTAATGGTGGTGCATGGAAAGTGATCCTTCAGCGGATGTCTCTAAGAAAAGGGTGCGATGATAAGGACAAAAGAGTTGTATCCTTCGCAATATGAGTTAATAATTTTGAAATTTGGGGGGGGGGGGTGTACAATGTCTTGAACAGTTTGGAACGTCAAAAGAGACACAGATATTCTTGGATTTAGTGCATTACCTCGTAGTCAGAGAGGAGGAAAGTACTTTTATGAAAGTACATATATTGAATGTTGTTCAGAACTGTTAAAACTCGCTGAGTTCATTCTTTTAAAGTTTTCCGTAACACATTGTCGTTGAAAGAACATTTTCATCGATAGCTGCGCAATAGATTCACAATATAAACCATGGTAAGTATGCTGATGGAACGGTGCAATTTGCAAGAGTTTTCCTTTGGATTTTTCTGCAGTTATATCTTGAACAAGCTCAAAACTCTACTGAAAACTTGTGTCTTAAGAAATAAAGCAATGGAATTTTAATCAGCTGTAGTTAATTAATTAAAGTTGTACCTGAATTTCTTGTATTCGCTTTTTTCCGCTTAAGTCCTATTTTTTAGAATTGTTTACCCCATGTACCACGTTTGTTCATCTCGTCACCCTAGAACCCGTACGGGAATTGTTCTTTACTAGCTTGCTCTTTGTTTGAATTTATGTACTGTTTGCTTCATCTCTCTTTTTTTCTGCCCTGTATTTCCCATTTGACAAATTTAGTGTATGTATCCTTGGCCTGCGCGTACACCTACCGTTAGACACGTGTGGAACCTGCATATAAGAGGTGCGAAAACAAAATGAGTTCGATCGAAATGCATCCTAGGTAACTCGCTTCCGCACACATAAGGCTGAATTTTGAAATCTGTAAATCCAAAATGGTGATCGAATTATTAGTCTGGAACGCACTGCCGAAGGATGTCTCGTGTTACTAAGGCAAAATAAACCTGTCGCCACTTACCTGGAGGGAAGTTCTTGGGCTTCATCTTGACCCAGCTGAGCAGAAGCCAGAGCGCCAGGGACAATAAAGCCAACACAAACAGCAGCATCTGTACAGACAGCACAATGTATTACAAATGGATGTTGGAATGTTGTGGTGTAAAAGATACTACACATTACACGAATATATTCAATCGTTTTAACAGTATCCTACAGTTATTCACTACTGAAAGAGGTTAAAATTTTAATTCCGTATGGCCCTGAAGTAAAGTAATGCTGTCGTCTAGTGAGGAATGCAGTGACTTGCCTAAATCTAGGTCTTTTTTGTTTTGTTCCTTCTTTCCCGCGTCCCAGAGGGGTGAGCGTGGACTGGCAGCGAAACGATAATAATCCACTATTTAGCCAAAAGAGTTCAAGGGGAGTATAAATGGGCATTTGATTGAAAAATTTTAATTATTCTATGCAAAAATATTATTTGGAATTTGATGATTAATTTGATGTATGATTTATTCAATTTGATTGGCTAGAAGTATATTTAATTTAATGTAATTTAGTTAGTCGTGTAGCACATTTTTAGAATTTCATAAACCACTGCTCAGTGAAAAATTAATATCTCATGAACCATAAGGTCTAGATGGGTGTGGTGTGATTTAAATTCTAATGGAAACCTTGCTGCATAAGTTAGTATGCCCGTGATAACAGTTGTGATGCTTTTTTACGCTGTTCGTGCAGTATTCTTGGTTTAATGGAGAAGCATGGCTGTTACAGGCAATGTTGTCTGACGGCGCGATTTCTAGCATGCGTCTGCTAGACAGTATCATCAGCTACCAGAAAACTATGGTCAAACCATAAGAAGCAACGCAAAAAACCCAGATGGTATGAAAAAGGTTGTGTAGGCAGTTTTATTCCATAAAATGTCAACAGATGACAAGGCGATCCACAACCTTCATTCAGGCGAGTGGCGTAAATATAAAAAAAAGCTGAGTGAGGTGTAACTTTAGATAAGTTTACCAACAAGAACTCTTTACCTGAGGCTACTAGAGTGTACAGAGATTTGACGAATTCAGATCTACTGAAATGTCTGGCAGTGAAGACACAAAATGTGAAAGAGTCATTCAATAATATAGTTTGGAATAAGAGCACCTAATAATGAATTTGTGGGTTTCCACATATTGCGATTTAGTATTTATGGTGCTGTAATGATATTTAATGATGACAATACTGCTAGACTGAAAATCTTAGAGTGGAGTTGGGAGCGAAGACGGGTTGGAACACACGAGCCATACGGGAGGAATTGCACGATGAACGAATTGACAAAGCTGAGCTACAAGCCCAAAAAGTGTCCAAGGAGGCAAGATCTTTGAGGGGAGGAAGTGGATGCAGTCAGGCAATGTACAAGATGACGAAAACTACAATGCTGCCAAGTTTTAACTGTTGTTTCTACTAAAATGTGTGATTTAATTTAAATGGATTTCTGAAAAACAAAAATTTCTCAGACAAATTACCCATTTCCACAGGAACTATAGAAGATAGTTGCATGATTTTTTTACAGTTTATTTGTAATACTCTTGTGATACTACGCTTCTATTAAGTTAGACATTGAACGTATATTCCCAGTAAGATGCACAAAAATGTAAGGAAGAAATGAAACAAAAAGAGATACAACAAAAAAAAATATTCTATGCTAACTCCTAGAATATATGACAGGTGTAGAAGCATGAAACCGGAATTTTGTTGCAATAATTACACGTCTGTTGTCTGACAAATAATATTTTATTCAAAATAATCTCAATTGCTTTTTATACAGTTCTCCCACCTCACTGGCAGGTTGTGAATGCCACGCAAAAAAAGGGAATCTTCTTTTGAAGCGAACCAGTCAGCGAGCCATTTTCACACGAATTGAAGCATTGTTCATTAAGAGCGTGATCCTGTGATGCAGAAAGGTGATAATCGAATGGAGCGCACGAAGTCTGGAGAATAAGCCGCCTGCGCTAGTATTTCCCAGCTGAACGCCTCGATCGTTTCTCTGACCCGTTTTGCAGTGTGTGATGGGGCGCTATCATGGAGAAATATCACTTTGTGCTGTGTTTTCCATATTCCTGTCGTTTCTCATATAATATTCGATTTAAATCGATCAATTGCTGTTGGTAGCGATGAATGTTAACGGTTTCACCAGGTTTTAGCAGCTCATAATAGATGACACGTTTCTGATCCCACCGAACACAGAGCATAGTCCTCTGTCCAAAGCGATTTGGCCTTGCAGTGCAGTGGTCTTCACCCATGATTTACAACGCTTACGATTCTCAGAATCAAACCTTTTTCATCACCTGTCACTATTCGATGGAGAAACGAATTTCTTTTGTATTTCACAAGTGGTCTTTCGATTTGCTTGCTGTCTTTCATTCAGTTCATGCGGAACACATTTTCCCACTTTCTGCACCTTTCCCATAGCTTTCAACCGAAGAGAAACGGCTTTCTGCGTCACATTCAATTGTTCTGCGAGTTCCTGTTGAGTTTGAGTATCATCTTCATCCAATAAGGCCTGCAACTCGTTGTCTTCGAATTTTTCCGGTAGTTTCCCGCGCTCGTCGCTTCTCACGTCAAAATCACCACTTTTGAATTTTTTGAACCACTCGAAACGCTGTGTTTTCCTTAGAGCGTGTTCGTCGAAACTTCCGACAAGCATTCGGTGCGATTCTGCAGCAGCTTTCTTCAAATGATAACAGAAAACCAATGCTGTCCGCAAATCGTAGTTGTTGGGCACAAAATTCGACGTGTTTACTCGTTTGAAAAATTACAGGGCTATTACAAATGATTGAAGCGATTTCATAAATTCACTGTAGCTCCATTCATTGACATATGGTCACGACACACTACAGATACGTAGAAAAACTCATAAAGTTTTGTTCGGCTGAAGCCGCACTTCAGGTTTCTGCCGCCGGAGCGCTCGAGAGCGCAGTGAGACAAAATGGCGACAGGAGCCGAGAAAGCGTATGTCGTGCTTGAAATGCACTCACATCAGTCAGTCATAACAGTGCAACGACACTTCAGGACGAAGTTCAACAAAGATCCACCAACTGCTAACTCCATTCGGCGATGGTATGCGCAGTTTAAAGCTTCTGGATGCCTCTGTAAGGGGAAATCAACGGGTCGGCCTGCAGTGAGCGAAGAAACGGTTGAACGCGTGCGGGCAAGTTTCACGCGTAGCCCGCGGAAGTCGACGAATAAAGCAAGCAGGGAGCTAAACGTACCACAGGATGGTGCTCCACCGCACTTCCATCATGATGTTCGGCATTTCTTAAACAGGAGATTGGAAAACAGATGAATCGGTCGTGGCGGAGATCATGATCAGTAACTCATGTCATGGCCTCCACGCTCTCCCGACTTAACCCCATGCGATTTCTTTCTGTGGGGTTATGTGAAAGATTCAGTGTTTAAACCTCCTCTACCAAGAAACGTGCCAGAACTGCGAGCTCGCATCAACGATGCTTTCGAACTCATTGATGGGGACATACTGCGCCGAGTGTGGGAGGAACTTGATTATCGGCTTGATGTCTGCCGAATCACTAAAGGGGCACATATCAAACATTTGTGAATGCCTAAAAAAACTTTTTGAGTTTTTGTATGTGTGTGCAAAGCATTGTGAAAATATCTCAAATAATAAAGTTATTGTAGAGCTGTGAAATCGCTTCAGTCATTTATAATAACCCTGAACTTGGGTTACTGTGTGTTGACTTCTGTCGTCAGCCGTCACAGAAAGCAGAAGACGCTTCAGACGCGGTCTCACGGGCCCTACACTGACGGCTAGCACAATCTGTAGGGAAATTCCGGTTTCATACTTCTACACTAGAGGCACGTACAAGTAACATACGAAAGTTTCATTAAGTTGCATGAAGTTGTGAGAAAATAGGTCATGAACATAGCAAATTTAACATTAGCAGGATACGTCATTCATACTGTACATCTCAGTGGGGGGAAAGTTTGTGTAAATGGATGAGCTATATAGGGTGTTTCACTATTACAGATAAAAGCGGAAGAAGGACACTCAAACAAGCAAATAATCGTAACAAACATATGTCCGGAAACCAATGGGTTTTCACGATAGGAAGCATGCAGGAGTGCAGTCATACCAATGTTACAACACTACCTAAGGCTACGTTTATTCTGAAACACCGCATGTGGGGCATAAATTACAAAGGGATAATGTGCCTTCGTTTGACTGTATTATAATTCTGGATACCTAAGTACTCTTAAACAGCGATTCGATAACAAGGGTATCGGCCGTTGCTTGCCAGTACCATAGCTCGCCACGTCCTCCAATCTGAATCTGTAGGATCTTTTCATTGGGAATATTTTAAGGCTCTGGTACATTCCAACCCTGCTGACAACTGTCGATGAACTATGGGAATGCATTGTGGATGGTTGTCAGTGCATTCGGAACACGCCTGGGGTTTTTGAACGAATGCAGGCGTCGATGAACACACGTTTGAAGCCTGCTTCACATGGACAATGTCTCGCCCCGTTCTGGAACGTCAAAGACAACACAGATATTCTTGGATTTAGTACATTACCTCGTAGTCAGAGAGGAGTAAAGTACTTTTATGGAAGTACATTTATTGGTTGCTGTTCAGAACTGTTAAAACTCGCTGAGTTATTTTTTTTAAAGCTAAGTGGACAACTTATCGTATTGCGTTTGTCCTTAATGTATATTTGCAGTTTGGATACTTGAGAACTCTCTTTTAATGTGTTCACGTAGCCAGCCATAATACGTCATATCGGTGAAGCCATTGGTTTGCGGACCAGTGTTTATTAGGACTGTCTGCTTGTTTCATTATCCTCTAATCGCCTCATTCTTTTATAGCTATAATGGTATGGAGAAGCTTTTTACTAATGACATTTAAAATATCGCGTAGGATAACTTTCGCATAACATTTAAAAAACAGTGAGTTGCGAGAAAGTTAAAACATACACTCAACCGTATTACACTTCACTAGCAGAAGATGTAAAGGACCTGCATTTATGACCAGTGATGGGGAGAAGGAAGGTGGCTTGATACTTTTGGATAGTTAGTTTATGGAGCTAACTGGTTCACTTGAGCTGAATTGTGAGGATAGGTATAATGTGCGTGTATGGCCGACAGGGAAGCACGAGTTTCGGGATACAGACACCTAGGAGGGGCAATGTCAAGGTCACAAGGAAAAAATAAAAAATGAGGGAGTGTGAGGTTGGGGAGATATGTAATCGGACATGGATAGAGAGAAGCGGGTTGAATCTTATAGGAGGGCTCAAGGCAGATTTCGTTGTCAGGAAATGGAAGCGTGTTAAAACTGAGCTGCGTCACGACAAGAAAAGTGTATAAGTGGTTGTAATGGTGCATTTAGCCTATATCCCGTTACTTCTCCAGTTTCCATCTTACAACCCGTTGTAAAATGAGGCTGAAACCATTTCACTGGTACAAATAAAAATATGTGTTCAGACTTTTCGTAGCGTTAACTGATTATACTGGGTGTTTTGAGAAGAATATACGCATTATAAAGTATTATTTTGTCCAAACTATCGATCGCTGCGTCTCGGCTCGGCTATTGGAGAAACGAATACATAATCTAGTTTATGTTAACAGTCCCTAGATGTCAGTTGTCTTTTGTTTTGCTTGGTAACCGTCATATGTTTGAAATGGCTACTCCGCAGTAAAAATCATTTTGTTTTCTCGAGTTTGCGAAGTGCAGTTCTGTGATTAAAGCGCAAAGGCGTTTCAGATTGAGGTACCAAATTGATCCTCCGAAACGGTGGAACATTCGCAGATGGTATCGACAGTTTCTAGATAAAGGATGTGTATGTAAAGGAAAGAGTCCTGGCCGCCCTTGTGTTCCTGAAGAAAATGTTGCACGAATTCAAACTGCTCACCAACGTAGTCCTTCAAAATCAACTCGTCGTGCCAAACGGGAGTTACAACTGCCTGCAACAACAATTTGGCGTGTTTTGAGACGTCGGTTGGTTATGAAGCGGTACAAGTTACAGCAATTACAAGCCCTGCGTCTTGACGACAAACGCAAACGTGTGGCGTTTTGTAACGAGAGTCTTGATGCTATTGACAATGATAACACTTCCGCACAACGCATCGTGCTCAGTGATGAAGCGACTTTCCATGTTAGTGGTCAGGTAAACAACCACAACGTTCGAATTTGAGACCTACAGAACCCACATGCAACCATTGAACATGTACGAGAATCGCCCAAAGTCAATGTGTTTTGTGCGATATCCCGATCATCTGTTTACGGCCCACTGGTCTTTGATGGAAACACGGTTAACGTTCAGGAGTATCTTAGGGTTGGGTTGTTTTGGGGGAAGAGACCAAACCGCGAGGTCATCGGTCTCATCGGATTAGGGAAGGACGGGGTGGGAAGTCGGCCGTGCCCTTTCAAAGGAACCATCCCGGCATTTTCCTGCAGCGATTTAGGGAAATCACGGGAAACCTAAATCAGGATGGCCGGAAGCGGGATTGAACCGTCGTCCTCCCGAATGCGAGTCCAGTGTGCTAGCCACTGCAGGAGTATCTCGCTATGTTACAAAACTGGTTGTTTCCGAAGCTGCACGAAGATAACTTCATTGTGCAACAAGACGGGCACCCTCTCGCTGGAGTCGCCAAGTGCGTGAATGTCTGAATGAAACTCTACCGAGCCGCTGAATTGGTCGTCAAGGAGTTGGCGACTTAGCATGTTTCAGCTGGGCTCCACGGTCACCGGATTTGACACCCTCTGACTTCTTCCTGTGGGGTTTCGTTAAAGACAACGTTTATGTACCACCACTCCCACAGAACCTGGAAGAGTTGATGAACCGGATGCGTACTGCTATAACATCAGTGACGAAGGGCAAGCTTGCCCGAGTATGGACGAATTTGTTTATCGATGTGACATTGTTCGTGTCGCTGATGGAGGACACATTGAACATCTGTAATCTGAACCAGAGAGGTCCGTAAATATGTGTGTAAGGTTTCATATTCACATGCCTTAAAGTTTAATAAATATATGCATTCGAAATACGTATATTCTTTTTGAAACACCCTGTAGAACTTGATTCTCGAAGTATACAATGGCCAGCCGTTTCACAAGTTGCAGTAACCAACGGTCTGTAACCTAGCACTCCCCGTGACTGCTCAATGATTCGTTGGAAACATTCTGCTGTGTTCACATGGCTGTGTTCCGTAGTCAGAACCCCTCAGAACGCGCAGATGAAGCATGAATGCTGTGTTGTTGTTGTGGTCATCAGTCCTGAGACTGGTTTGATGCAGCTCTCCATGCTACTCTATCCTGTGCAATCATCTTCATCTCCCAGTACCTACTGCAGCCTACATCCTTCTGAATCTGCTTAGTGTATTCGTCTCTTGGTCTCCCTCTACGATTTTTACCCTCCACGCTGCCCTCCAATGCTAAATTTGTGATCCCTTGATGCCTCAGAACGTGTCCTACCAACCGGTCCCTTCTTCTTGTCAAGTTGTGCCACAAACTCCTCCCCAATTCTGTTCAATACCTCCTCATTAGTTATGTGATCTACCCATCTAATCTTCAGCATTCTTCTGTAGCACCACATTTCGAAAGCTTCTATTCTCTTCTTGTCCAAACTATTTATCATCCATGTTTCACTTCCATACATGGCTACACTCCATACAAATACTTTCAGAAACGACTTCCTGACACTTAAATCTATACTCGACGTTAACAAATTTTTCTTTTTCAGAAACGCTTTCCTTGCCATTGCCAGTCTACATTTTATATCCTCTCTACTTCGACCATCATCAGTTATTTTGCTCCCCAAATAGCAAAACTCCTTTACTACTTTAAGTGTCTCATTTCCTAATCTAATTTCCTCAGAATCACCCGACTTAGCATGAATGCTAATAGATGGCAATGCTGGAATGTAAAAACCACCACAGTTGTTTGTTGCGGGTACTGCACTCGTTCATTCGTGAGTGACAGGGCAGGCCCCTGACTGGAAGTGGCCGGGCAAGTTTCCAGTCTTTTCCGCAGCTGGCAGCTTCTGCGTGACCTCGACCACATTCTCGTTCCGTTCAAGCAGGCCGAGCATTCGTATCGCTGGCTTCGGCAAAATGTACCTCACCGATCTCTTCCAGTACATGCAACCCATACCCACCAGTAACATCAGTGCATGGATCAGTACTCCACCGACAAAATATCGACAGTTGTTCATGAAATATATTATGAGTATTAAGGTGTAAAGGACCCTTTGTCTGATGGCTCGTTACAGAGAAATAATGTAATTATCTTGCTCGGATTGTTACCCCAATTATCTCTGTTTCTGTGAAAATGCGCTCACAATGGTAGAGAAGCCCACAACAGGCAAGCACCAAGCACCGAATCTAAGACAGAAGGATCCGGTTTCTCAGAAGAATCTCTGTAAGATGCAAAAGTGCTGTAATGTGGTTGCCGTCTCTTCAGGAACAACTCCGAATGGCTTCCTTGTGGCGCGTTCAGTCACACTCAGGCTGCATATCGACCAACTCTTCATCAGTAAACCTATATGTACTGTTGTGTATCACTGATAACGTACGAGGGTCGTTCAATAAGTAATGCCCCACATTAAAAAAAAACCATTAATATACGTAGACGAACGTCCTTGTTTGTGCTTCATGTTTGATGTTTGTTCTGTTAGCCGATGAAGTTTCGAAGCGTTCTGGCATATGGCGGAGCCTAGTGCTGCGTTAAAATGGCGTTGCAAGCATCGTGCTGTTATTGTATTCTTGTGTGCATAAACGGTGGTCAACATCCATAAAAGTTTGTGTGCAGTGATGCTGCAGTTGATAGGAGTACAATTGGGTGATAGGTAAAGGAAGTTATGGCCTCAGGAATTGCAGAAACAGAACTCCAAATGGTTCAAATGGCTCTGAGCACTATGGGACTTAACATCTATGATCATCAGTCCCCTAGAACTTAGAACTACTTAAACCTAACTAACCTAATGACATCACACAACACCCAGTCATCATGAGGCAGACAAAATCCCTGACCCCGCCGGGAATCGAACCCGGGAACCCGGACGCGGGAAGCGAGAACGCTACCGCACGACCACGAGCTGCGGACCAGAACTCCATGATCAGCCACGCTCGGGGCGTCCTGTCACAGCCACTGCTCCAGACATGCTGAATCGTGCAGATGCCATTATTCGTGCCGACTCTGAATAAATTCAAGAATCGTTTCCGACGTGTTCGATTGGACAAGAATCCAGCAGAAATCTTGCTCCAACACCATATTGCACGCCCACACACAAGTCTAAGAACCTGGGAACACATCGCGATATTGGATTGGACATCATTGTCTCATCCACCCTACAGTCCAGACCTGGCACCCTCGGACTTCCATCTGTTTGGGCCGCTTAAGGATTCTCTACAGGGAACACACTTTGAAGATGACGAGAGTGTCAGTCACGCAGTGAAAAACATAGCTACGCCTACAGTACAAGAGCTTTTACCAGCAGGAAACACACGCTCTTCCACAACTTAGGCGTACATCTATAGAAAGTGATGGAGATTACGTAGAAAAATAGGACATGGACAAGACATTTTAATGTACTTTATTAGCAAATGCTGTCTTTTAACAATAAATATGTTCTGAGAAAGAAAATGCCAGGCATTACTTATTGAACGACCCTCGCAGAACTAACACTGTTGGGAAAACGAACCCGGCAGAAAATGGGGCGAAGACAAAATTGTGCATTACTGTTGTCAACAATACCGTGAGTGAAGGGAACGAGATTGTTCCCATACAAGACACACAGTGATTACCGTCGAAATTTCCATTGTTGTGCAAATATTTCCACTACAATACCGATACAAAGATAAACAGGCGTAAGAAATCAAACGAAATGTGTGATTTGCTGTCTAACGAGTCACTGGAGACTAGCGGTTCCATATACGAAAATACTTACAAAATATCCCCGAACAACCACAGATTTTGTCGTTGGATATTTATTGCCAAACATCACCATCACTGTGGTGGTGGTGGGGGGGGGGATTGTGGAGAAAAAATAAAAAACACCAAAACGCAACATATTACCACCCTTAATACGGTGTAGGACACCCGTTGGCACTTAGAACAGCTTGGATAAATACAAGTCCTGTATGGTTTTCAAGTGAATCACATACCTGCAAAGCCGTGGCGAGTTCAGGTAAGGATTATGGACGTGGATAGTGATGAGGCACCCATCTGTGGTGGCCAGGGGAAATCCAACAATTCATACTCGTCTTCAGAAAACCAGTCCTGGACGATAGGAGATGTGTGAAAGGGGCGCTGTCGTTTTGGAACACTGCACCACAATTGGGAAACGAACATTGCACCTTAGGATGGACCTGATCAGCCAGACTGGTCACATAATCCTTGACAGTTATGCAACCTTGCAGAACAACCGTAGAGGCCACGGAATAACACTGCATCGCTGCCCAAATCATCACCGAAACACCGCCGTGTTTCACTCCTGGTTCGTAAATTCGGTCGGTTCGTAAATTCGGTCAGAAGTTGGAAACAGTGTGAAACCAGACTAATCATACCAAATAACTACCTTCCATTGCTCCACAGAGCATGTTTTATGGCTACGGCACCACGTTTTCCTGTTACGGACACTTGCATCACTGATGCCTTTTGATTCCCTGCTTACGGAACTTCCTCCGTGTTGTTTTGGCGCTGACAGGTTTCGAGAGTGTGACACTAAGTTCTACAGTGACTTTTACAGCCATCGTCTTCTCATTTTTCGTAACAGTCCTCTTCAATGACCGTTAGTCGCGATCACTCAACACACACTTTCATCTACGTTGTGACTTAGCGCATGATGTTTTTCCGTTTTCCCTGTGTGTGGTATAAATCTTTGATGCGGGACCTCTTGTATTAGATTAGATTAGAGTAGTACTTGTTCCATAGATCATGAATACGACACTTCGTAATGATGTGTAACGTGTCAGGTTAATAACAGGTGTCTATATAAGATATTACATTACACAAAATATTACATGACACTTAATATTTTAAAATTTTTTTTGTTTTTTTTTTTTGTGGGGGTTCGAGAAATTACCCACTAACTATATCCAAAAATTCATCTAATGAGTAGAAGGAGTTGCCATTAAATTCTTTTAATTTCCTTTTAAATGCTATATGGCTATCTATCAGACTTTTGATGTATTAGGTAAGTGACCAAAGACTTTTGTGGCAGCATAATTTACCCCGTTCTCAGCCAAAGTTAGATTTAACCTTGAGTAGTGAAGATCATCCTTTCTCCTAGTGTTGTAGCCATGTACACTGCTATTACTTTTGAATTCGTCCGGATTGTTAATAACAACTTTCATAAGTGAATATATATATTGCGAGGCTTCAGTGAAGATCTCTAGCTCTTTAAATAAGTGTCTGCAGGATGATCTTGGATGAGCTCCAGCAGTTATTCTGATTACACGCTTCTGTGCAATGAACACTCTTTTACTCAATGATGAGTTACCCCAGAATATGATGCCATATGAAAGCAGAGAATGAAAATAGGCGTGGTAAGCTAATTTACTGAGATGTATATCGCCAAAATTTGCAATGACCCTAATAGCATAAGTAGCTGAACTCAAACGTTTCAGCATATCTTCAGTGTGTTTTTTCCAGTTCAACCCCTCTATGTATGGGTCGCTGCCGAGGCTATTTTCACCAGGTCACACGCAATGCTGTAGCCATGATCCCTATCAATACTGTTTCCCACTCCACCCACTATCATCACATGATCCTGCTTTGAGAAACCCTTGCACAAGGAACCTATACCCTCTACCACCTGGCTAAAACATGCACTTGGCTTGAAAAAATTTGTGACCTGGTACCTCTCACCTAATTTTTCCTGCAAAATCTGGCCCGCACCTCTTCCATGGCGGCTATCTAGCAACATAACTTTCTTCCTACTTTCTGCTTTTTTTGAAACAGTTGGTTTCCTAGTGAGATTCTGTTTTTTTTTTACTACATCTGCTTCTACTGGTGCCTCATCCTTACTTAACTGTGGTAGCAAGGCAAATCTATTGGTTGTGCCAATTGGGAAACTGTCAGAAACTGTCCTCTTTCTGTGGTCGCTGTTCCCAGCTACCACTTCCGACCGCTGTTTACCCTCCTCCCCCCTTAACCTCTTCAGTTCCTCCCTCCCTCTGTCCAAATCAGCCTGAAGGTCTCTAATTTTCTCCTCCTGTTCAGCTATAATACCAAACACTTCGGTTACCTCGATGCAAGAAGCACCCACCATTCGAGCGCCATCAATTTACCCATGTTCTAATTCACTTAGATCGGGCATAATGCACTCACAACTACACAAAGCACTGTTCTGACCACGACTGACACTATCAACGTATCGAGTACACTGCAGAGGTACCGTCTGTGGTCAAATACAACAGTGGAACTTACAGGCTTGGCTAGAATCTGCATTTATGTTGAAGCACGCATTTCTCGCGGTGTTTCTATATTTTTGTCCAACCCTTCTATATGGAATCTGAGTGTGGTGTCCAACGATAACCGAAGTTCTCCATAGAGTGCTATATTACACGGTGACTTACGAGAATTTTGAAGCAGTCGGCCAACCAAACCTTGAGCAACCAAACAGAGCTGAAACACCGAAGCATTTTAGCTAATTTCGATTGCCTGAACTCCCTCAATTGACCAGTGGTATATATATTGTTCATGGTATTTATGCTTCTAAATTCATTTATTAACCACTACAGTATTTTTGATTCACCACTTTCCATTATAAAAATGGTTCAAATGGCTCTGAGCACTATGCGACTTAACTTCTGAGGTCATCAGTCGCCTAGAACTTAGAACTAATTAAACCTAACTAACCTAAGGACATCACACACATCCATGCCCGAGGCAGGATTCGAACCTGCGACCGTAGCGGTCACTCGGTTCCAGACAGTAGTGCCTAGAACCGCACGGCCACTCCGGCCGGCTTCCATTATAACATGATATACACTAATCGTTAAATCCCATCATAAGAGTTCCAGTTTTCTGTTTCCGAATGAATGACATTCTCTTCTCTGTACGCCATGGTGTCTCGCGCACCCCTAGTTTTCCTTCACGCTACATCTGGTTGGCCAACGTTCAGTTGATATTAGCAGTTGTCAGTGACCTCTTCTACTGGGCGACTGTCACAACAACCTATTCTTATAGACACCTCGCAAGACGGACTCTCAGTATGTCAGATTGCAGGTACACCCATTATACAGGGTGATTCACGAAGGTATGCAAATATTTTAATATGTCATTCTACAAGTAAGACTATACAAAAAAGTTCATGTAAACATATGTTGGCAAATGTTTAGCTACAGAGTTACGGCTGATAAATGATTTTGCCTGAAATTTTGCAACGTCGCTAATATGAAGCCATCGCAAAACTATACGAGGTTAAAGTAAAGCACGATTTCCGTTTATTTTTTTGTTATTGGTCTGGTGAATCTAATAAAACATGTCCCAGACGTGTAGCTGCAGTAGTTTTCCAGAATATCCCCAGAAGCAAAGGTTATTACATAAAGAAGTGTTTTTACTTTCCATCGAGAATGTAGAAACGTTTATATCATTGTTGGCAACCGAGACTGTACAACTTCCTTAACACTGAAGTTTGTTTTTTGCGGTTTAACATGAATTTCACGTGTGATACGGTATTAATAAAAGCAGATTATCTGACACATTTATACAGTTTCAGTTAACTTTATTACCATCATTTTTCCAAAATTAAATTCTCTACCACTTCTGTTGAAAACTTTGCGCAATTGTATGGAATTAAAAAAAAACAAATTGGGTCAAGTAGTTAATAAATAAAAAAATTACATTAAGTCTCGCTTTCGAAATGTGGTGCTACAGAAGAATGCTGAAGATTAGATGGGTAGATCACATAACTAATGAGGAGGTATTGAATAGAATTGGAGAGATGAGAAATTTGTGGCACAACTTGACTAGAAGAAGGGATCGGTTCGTAGGGCATATTCTGAGGCATCAAGGGATCACCAATTTAGTATTGGAGGGCAGCGTGGAGGGTAGAAATCGTAGAGGGAGACCAAAAGATGAACACACTAAACAGATTCAGAAGGATGTAGGTTGCAGTAGGCACTGGGAGATGAAGATGCTTGCACAAGATAGAGTAGAATGGTGAGCTGCATCAAACCAGTCTCTGGACTGAAGACCACAACAACAACTTTGCTTCTCTGGATGTTCTGGAAAACTACTGCAGATACACGTCTGGGACACGTTTTATTAGATTCGCATATCATTAATAACAAAATAAATGGAAATCGTACTCTACTTTAACCTCTTCTTATTAGAAGTTGCTAAATTTCAGGCACAATCTTTTATAAGCCGTAACTCTGTAACTAAACATTTGCGGACCTATGTTTATATGAACTTTTTCCTTTAGTTTTATTTGTAGAATAACATACTAAAATATTTGCATATCTTCGTGAATCACACTGTATATGCTATGAGATGCCAACGAAATAAGATACAGGAACCATCTGTATAACTATGTGCGTCCTTTTGCAACCTGCAAGCGATGAAACAGCCCATCGCTCCAGAATTGTGTGAGAATGGGACAGGCAGTTCTTGTGAGATAACATCTTCCCCTCCCCCTCCCCCTCCCCTCCTCGACCCACCGCTAAAGTCACGTAGCGTCGATCTCCGTGACGCCGTCGAGGGAGCTGCGACGGGCTTCAACTGAGTCCAGACCATTGCCGTTGTCCGCGATGAATGAGCGATTGTTAGATGGGAGGAGTAAATGACGGGTTCGAGTACTGCTCCGCAAACTGAGAACGAAACTGTCACCTTTCGGTTTAACCTAGACCTCGGGCAACGCTACAGATCAGCACGCTATCCACATACGTTGTATTCGCCAATTCACAACAAAATTGTAAATCTTCAACCTAACCTGTAATTTGAGCTACGCTACGGATCAGTGTGTCACCACACCAACGCCTTCCATGCCTCGTTTTGAGTCTACACCATGGTGCCAGGGTAAAGATGATGGTACGCGCTACTGGTTATCTCTTATTCAACTGGCCTTTAGTACAGTTCCCTTATTATGCCATTTTCTAATATATTTCCTTGCTATAAGGTACCACTATTTCAAGAAACTGTCACTGCAGCACGAATCTCCCGTTATTATTTTCAGCCATAATGGCTATGTTTGTGCACCGTGACTGTGTGGGATAACTACTTATTTCAAGCTTCTGCTACCAGTCGCTTTTTATTTTATGCTTTCCTAACATAATGCAACGCGTTTCGAACATGTTCTGTTCATCTTCAGGCGTTTATACATACATACATATAGAGAAATGTTACTTAAAAATAAAAATATACACACAAGTCCGCCATCTTGTGTTATGTGTATAACATCGAAGCAATTTCTGCAGTGAATTACATTGGCAGTCAGTGACAAAAAATATAATGTGCAATAGTGTAATGTCAGTCAACAGCTCCGCCATTACACCAGTGATGCAAGTGAAGCAGCAAGATGATAAAATTTCAGTGATATACATAGTCAAATGGCTCTGAGCACTATGGGACTTAACTGCTGTGGTCATCAGTCCCCTAGAACTTAGAACTACTTAAACCTAACTAACCTAAGGACATCACACACATCCATGCCCGAGGCAGGATTCGAACCTGCGACCGTAGCGGTCACGCGGTTCCAGACTGGAGTGCCTTTAACCGCACGGCCACACCGGCCGGCTATGCATAGTCAACCACAAGGAAGAAAACCAGCAGTAGACATCACTGATTTCGATTTATAGCCATACAATGCCCCCTCCTTCCCCCCAAATGCCACACCAGCAGCTAAAGTAAAAAACAATGGACAAAGAGTTCTCAATTAATCTAGTTTAAGACTTTATTTTTAAGTATCATTTCTCTATATTTATGTATGTATGTATAAACGCCTGAAGATGAACAGAACATGTTCGAAACGCGTTGGATTATGTTATATTAAGCATAAAATAAAAAGTGACTGGTAGCAGTAACTTGAAATAAATAATTAGGAATCTCCCTGTGGTGTCACCGCCAGACACCACACTTGCTAGGTGGTTGCCTTTAAATCGGCCGCGGTCCGGTAGTATACGTCGGACCCGCGTGTCGCCACTATCAGTGATTGCAGACCGAGCGCCGCCACACGGCAGGTCTAGAGACACTTCCTAGCACTCGCCCCAGTTGTACAGCCGACTTTGCTAGCGATGGTTCACAGACAAATTACGCTCTCATTTGCCGAGACTATAGTTAGCATAGCCTTCAGCTACGTCATTTGCTACGACCTAGCAACGCGCCATTATCATTTGCTATTTATCTTGTGATGCACGTACCGTCAGACCGATGTTTACCAATTATGGATTAAAGTTAAGTATTCCAGAAGCTACGTACTTTTTTTACTAGACTCAACTCCTTTAACTGTTCCAGACCTCACGCCAGCCTGCGTGAGCTTAAACGCGTGCCTTTCGGCTACCTCACAGTGGCTTCGCTGTCTTGCCAAGTCACAACACTCCCGACTCCTTTCGTAAACACAATGAGGAAGGCGCAAAATGAAACGTGTCTAAAGCTAAATTTTTTCGGTTAGAAATCGATAGGGATTTATCTGCAGTACTTAGAGTAATTGAATGGTGATTTTATGCTATTTTTACTTTCACAATTCCAAATTTCACAGAATGGTTGAAATTATTTCCCTTTTTTTTTTTACCTGTCTCCAGATTGAGGCAAACTATTGAAGCTTTTTGATGTAGTAGGATGTATCTGAAACTGTTGTTTCTGAAACAAATTTATAATTGTGCAGTCACCTGTGCAGGATACGGCCGGTATTGAAGCAGCGCTACTTCACGTTTTTCCTCCTCGCTTTCTTAACATAATAACATCAACTGCACAGCGATGGTGGCATGACCCGTGCCAATTGACCGCGGCCGGAGGAGGTCGGTGATCAAAGAGACCACTGTGTAGCCATTAGTACACAGCGGCGGTCTCTGACCTCGGGTCGGCTCTGTCAGTAGATGCCAACGCCACAAACACTGAGAGATGAACTACAATTCCTCGAGGAATCGTCTTACTATTTACGATAGCTTTAAAAGAAAATTCTCAAATCTTTAAGGGAGACGAAAATTTAATTGCGATGGGAGACAACAATACGTTAGTAGAACAAGTAAGAGACGGAAAATGCAGCAGAAGAGCATTGACTGGGGGGGATATAGAAGTGGGAGTTACCTGGTACAATTTTGCGCAAAACACAATTTAAACATTGAGAGCGATTTGAGAAGTATCAAAGAAAGTTCAATGTGTCACCTCAATCAATAACTTTATTTATGAAAATACAGTGTACAATCTCCAACAAATTTAATGTATTCACAAACACCTTTTCCTTTACACCAAATAAATACACTTTCATTTACATTAATTTTAGCTCTCTTACGGGTATACAGGACAAAAGGAGAAGGAGACATATATGATGATTTGCCGAAGTCTTTATTAGCATTTTCCGTAATATGATATGTTTTGTAGGCTATGATGTCTCTGTCGACGAAGCTTTCCAATCCAGACACGTTCGGGACACCACTCCTACCTCGTACAACTGCTACTGTCAACCAGCCATTACCATGGGAAAATGTGTCATTCAAATCAATGCTGAAATTCAATCTGCAACCACAAAACACAGAAGGTCCATCTAGCAATGCGTGTGCAGACAGAGAGGCAACGGAAGGTTTCATACAGATAATATTGTGATCGGCCAAAACTTATAAACAGTTACTTAACACCCTGTTTGTCCACCTCTGATACGCGGTGAAGCAGCAGTTCCGAGTGGCAAGGATTCGACAAGCCCTTTGTGAGTTTCATAAGGTATGTGGCACCAGATGTCCAGGCACAATCCACTCAATTCCTGGAAATTATGGACTTGTGCTTTATGGGTGTGGAGCTGGAATCCGACAGCATCCCAGAAGTGCTCCAACACGATTATATCACGCGGGTTTGGTGGCCAAGATATCAACGTGAGTTCTCTATCACGCTCCTCAAACCACTATAGCACGATTCTGGCATTGTAACATGGGCTGTTGTTCTGCTGGAAGATCCCTTAGTCGTCGGGGAAGATACAGATATCTAGCACGAAGCGACACGGATGTTCGGTGATGATCTGAGGATGTTGAGATAGTCTACCGTCGGAATTAATAAAACGTTCCGGGTCTTTTGCTCGCGTATCATGTCGTTATTGGAAACCCAGAATCTACTCTGTAGGAATCAACATGGATTCCGGAAACCGCGATCGTGTGAGACCCAACTCGCTTTATTTGTTCATGAGACCCAGAAAATATTAGATACAGGCTCCCAGGTAGATGCTATTTTCCTTTACTTCCGGAAGGCGTTCGATACAGTTCCGCACTGTCGCCTGATAAACAAAGTAAGAGCCTACGGAATGTCAGACCAGCTGTGTGGCTGGATTGAAGAATTTTTAGCAAACAGAACACAGCATGTTGTTATCAATGGGGAGACGTCTACAGACGTTAAAGTAACTTCTGGCGTGCCACAGGGGAGTGTTATGGGACCATTGCTTTTCACAATATATATAAATGACCTAGTAGATAGTGTCGGAAGTTCCATGCGGCTTTTCGCGGATGATGCTGTAGTATACAGAGAAGTTGCAGCATTAGAAAATTGTAGCGAAATGCAGGAAGATCTGCAGCGGATAGGCACTTGGTGCAGGGAGTGGCAACTGACCCTTAACATAGACAAATGTAATGTATTGCGAATACATAGAAAGAAGGATCCTTTATTGTATGATTATATGATAGCGGAACAAACACTGGTAGCAGTTACTTCTGTAAAATATCTGGGAGTATGCGTGCGGAATGATTTGAAGTGGAATGATCATATAAAATTGATTGTTGGTAAGACGGGTACCAGGTTGAGATTCATTGGGAGAGTCCTTAGAAAATGTAGTCCATCAACAAAGGAGGAGGCTTACAAAACTTGAGTATTGCTCATCAGTGTGGGATCCGTACCAGATCGGGTTGACGGAGGAGATAGAGAAGATCCAAAGAAGAGCGGCGCGTTTCGTCACAGAGTTATTTGGTAACCGTGATAGCGTTACGGAGATGTTTAGCAAACTCAAGTGGCAGAATCTGCAAGAGAGGCGCTCTGCATCGCGGTGTAGCTTGCTCGCCAGGTTTCGAGAGGGTGCGTTTCTGGATGAGGTATCGAATATATTGCTTCTCCCTACTTATACCTCCCGAGGAGATCGCGAATGTAAAATTAGAGAGATTCGAGCGCGTACGGAGGCTTTCAGACAGTCGTTCTTCCCGCGAATCATACGCGACTGGAACAGAAAAGGGAGGTAATGACCGTGGCATATAAAGTGTCCTCCACCACACACCGTTGGGTGGCTTGCGGAGTATAAATGTTTATGCCGTGGTCGAATGGATTACATATTCAACGTTCCGTCACCATCGAGGGAAGACATTTTGATGGAGGATCGTAGCTTCCTTGAGTGTCGGAGTCACACCATTGCTCGCTACTGACTGCCGCAAACTACCGTTTATGTGGGCTCCCGCGCAGTGGCGTCACGTCACATGCTCTGAATACCCGAGCGCAACTGGCAGTTTTTTTTTGTCGGTTGCCGTCGTCCGCTGTGGGCGACTGGTACACGTGTTCTTCAGCATAGGGATCGAGGTGTCATGCAGTTTCACACCCTGCTCCTTCCTATTCATATTCCAGGGGCGTTTAACTATCTCTATGGCCTCTCTGTATTGCCTTTCTTGGTATACGCTTGTGGCTGCCAGTATTTGAGTCGTATCAAAATGCATGTGACACTCTCCTGGTTGCAAAGCACGTACTGCAACAGCTGATCTGACAATCTCGCCCCCTTCTACAGCTGCCCTTGTTCTGTTTTAGTCGTTTCTTTACCGTTCTTTCTATAGTACCCACAACTACACGGAACCCTATAAAGTTCTGCTTTTTCCAGGGGTTTGCGAGCATCCTTGGTCAATTTTAGGTGATCCTGTATCTTCGTGGTGAGTTTGTAGTTTACCACCTTGTTCCGTTTTTTCAAGATCTTTCCTATGGGATCGGCCGGCCGAAGTGCCCGTGCGGTTAAAGGCGCTGCAGTCTGGAACCGCAAGACCGCTGCCGTCGCAGGTTCGAATCCTGCCTCGGGCATGGATGTTTGTGATGTCCTTAGGTTGGTTAGGTTTAACTAGTTCTAAGTTCTAGGGGACTAATAACCTCAGCAGTTGAGTCCCATAGTACTCAGAGCCATTTTCCTATGGGATCAGTAACGTCCTTAATGAAAGGCAAGAAAATTTTCCATTTCACTGGCGCTTATGCATCGCAATGATTTTTATGCTGCTGTCTTAACATGATTTTTACGTCAACGTACGAATAATCATTCTTGAACAATGCACTGTTTGGATGTTTTAGTCACGCCTCAAGCAGCTCTGGTTCGCAGATGTTTCCTGCTCTGTCTGTCAACGAAATACGATGCCTCGCTTTTGTTGTGGATGGTGGTTCGAACCGCGGTACAGGCAATGGTCAGTGTGCGTGGGTTTTCCGTAAACTGTGTGGCCTAAGCTATAATCTCGTCTATTGAAAGCTAGAACATCAAGAAAATTTAATCTTCCACCTGTCTAATCCTCCATGGTAAACTGAATATTCGGATCAGTCCCGTTGAGATGCTTGTGAAAACTATCTACGAGGGTCACTACAAAAGAAAGGCACACTATTTTTGTAAAAATACAGTTTTCATTCTGCATGAGTGAAAGTTTTTTAGTGTGTAGATACATCCGTCCCGCTCGTTTCCAAACTTAGTTCAACCTGTTCCCGTGAGTGGCACCGTCACAGCATGTCTTCAAGTTGGCTGCCACACTTGACGTTCGTCAGAAGCAACGTGCCGTCATAGAATTCCTGTGCTGTGAAAACGAGACAGTGGGAAACATCCACAAGAGGTTGAAAATGGTGTATGGAGATGCTGCTGTCGATCGCAGTACAGTTAGTCGGTGGGCAAGCAGGTTACGTGATGAAAGCGGGCACGGCAATATTGAGGATTGTCCTCGCAGCGGCAGGTCTCGTACTGCACACACTCCAGACAATGTGTAGAGAGTTAACGGATTGGTGACAGCTGACAGACGCATCACAGTGAACGAATTGTCACGCTACGTTGGGATAGGGGAAGGAAGTGTTTGCAGAATACTGAAAGTCTTCACGGTAAATGATAGCAGCCAAACAGTTGCAGGATAAAGATTTATTAAAATTCTTGACCACGGTTTCGGTATATCTAAATATACCTTCATCAGAAATAAAATACACTAAAATCACATCCTGCACTGGAGGTACATAAAACAATTGTGGCAAAGGCGTCGTCAGTTGCTATCATTTACCGTGAAGAATTTCAACAGTTGCTGTTTCACCCATGTTTAAAATCTTGAAACATTGACAGTGTTGGCGTTAAAAATGGTTTGTGCCAGGTGGGTTCCCAGGACGCTGACAGTGGCTCACAAAGAAACAAGAAAAACGGTATGCATCGAACTTTTGGAACAGTACGAGAATGGTGGAGATGAAATTCTTGGAAGAATTGTGACGGGTGATGAAACATGGCTCCATTATTTTTCACCAGAGACGAAGAGGCAATCAATGGAGCGGCATCATGCAAATTCACCCAAGAAAAAAAAATTCAAAACCTCACCCTCTGCTGGAAAAGCTATGGCTACGGTGTTTTTCAATTCCAAAGAACTCTTGCTTGTGGACATCATGCCAACTGGAACCACCATAAATTCCGACGCATATGTGACGACACTGAAGAAACTTCAAGCTCGACTGAGTCCTGTTCAACCACATCGGCAAAAGCAGGATGTTTTACTGTTGCACGACAATACACGGCCACATGTCAGTCAAAAAACCATGGAAGCGATCACAAAACTCGGATGGGCAACACTGTAACACCCGCGTTACAGTCCTGACCTGGATCCATGTGGCTATTATCTCTTTGGGAAACTGAAAGACTCTCTTCGTGGAACAAGGTTTGAAGATTATGACTCCCCTGTGCACGCTGCCAAACAGTGGCTGCAGCAGGTTGGTTCAGAATTTTACCTTGCGGGTATACAGGCGCTGGTTCCAAGATGGCGTAAGGCAGTTGAGAGGGATGGAAATTATGTGGACAAAAGAAAATATTGTTCCTAAACATGTAGAATAAAAGATGGATTTAAAAAAAATAGTGTGCATTTCTTTTGGAGTGGCCCTCGTAGTTCCTCTCTGGCGTGCCTCCACAAAACAAATCATCCCTGGCTGAACCAGGGCAGTTGTTGGCATTTTCCAGTGTTTGCTCCTCGAATCTTTTAATAAAGGAATTCGCTATAACGGGGCTTTAGGGGCTTCCCATAGCCACGCCGTCTTTTTGTAGAATACATCTTTCCTTTTGCAATGCCTGGTCGTGAGGCAATTTTTAAACACTTCTTCAACATCGAGAGGGAAAATCTGTTGGGCGGAATCATGGTAAGTACCGATATAACATCAAAACTAGCTAATATATCCCCCGACTGGGTCACTATGTCGTTTAATTTATTGATTAAATGATGAAATATGCTGAATTCTTGAAATAGGAATCCAATCAGCCCATCGGAACATTTTATTAACTGTGACATTTCAGGCCGTGGAAGTTCACATTTTACAACCGTCATGGTTCCTTCATTATTATCACAAGTCTCATGGAAGACCAAGAGAATGCCTTCCATAGCAAAATACTACCTCCCCACCCCCGCCCAACCGCGTCCGTGGCGTGGTGCACTTTTCGATGTTTTCACTGAAATGACGAGACGAAGCATTAATTTTTTTCCTTCCCAGGACTCCAACCCGGCACCTATCGCTGTTATATTCTAGAGAAAACGAACGTTAAATGTAGGTTTGTTACACCAGCAGCGACATGTGATTCATCCGACCAGGTGACAAGTTTAAATTGATCCAGGATCCATTGTACACTCCTGGAAATGGAAAAAAGAACACATTGACACCGGTGTGTCAGACCCACCATACTTGCTCCGGACACTGCGAGAGGGCTGTACAAGCAATGATCACACGCACGGCACAGCGGACACACCAGGAACCGCGGTGTTGGCCGTCGAATGGCGCTAGCTGCGCAGCATTTGTGCACCGCCGCCGTCAGTGTCAGCCAGTTTGCCTTGGCATACGGAGCTCCATCGCAGTCTTTAACACTGGTAGCATGCCGCGACAGCGTGGACGTGAACCGTATGTGCAGTTGACGGACTTTGAGCGAGGGCGTATAGTGGGCATGCGGGAGGCCGGGTGGACGTACCGCCGAATTGCTCAACACGTGGGGCGTGAGGTCTCCACAGTACATCGATGTTGTCGCCAGTGGTCGGCGGAAGGTGCACGTGCCCGTCGACCTGGGACCGGACCGCAGCGACGCACGGATGCACGCCAAGACCGTAGGATCCTACGCAGTGCCGTAGGGGACCGCACCGCCACTTCCCAGCAAATTAGGGACACTGTTGCTCCTGGGGTATCGGCGAGGACCATTCGCAACCGTCTCCATGAAGCTGGGCTACGGTCCCGCACACCGTTAGGCCGTCTTCCGCTCACGCCCCAACATCGTGCAGCCCACCTCCAGTAGTGTCGCGACAGGCGTGAATGGAGGGACGAATGGAGACGTGTCGTCTTCAGCGATGAGAGTCGCTTCTGCCTTGGTGCCAATGATGGTCGTATGCGTGTTTGGCGCCGTGCAGGTGAGCGCCACAATCAGGACTGCATACAACCGAGGCACACAGGGCCAACACCCGGCATCATGGTGTGGGGAGCGATCTCCTACACTGGCCGTACACCACTGGTGATCGTCAAGGGGACACTGAATAGTGCACGGTACATCCAAACCGTCATCGAACCCATCGTTCTACCATTCCGAGACCGGCAAGGGAACTTGCTGTTCCAACAGGACAATGCACGTCCGCATGTATCCCGTGCCACCCAACGTGCTC
The DNA here is from genome assembly GCF_021461385.2 of Schistocerca piceifrons. NCBI lineage: Eukaryota > Metazoa > Arthropoda > Insecta > Orthoptera > Acrididae > Schistocerca > Schistocerca piceifrons. Next base: position 77,523,115 of record NC_060142.1, on the reverse strand, counting down.
TAGAAGGTGTAAGTCAACTACCCTGGCCAGCAAGATCTCCGGATCTGTCCCCCATTGAGCATGTTTGGGACTGGATGAAGCGTCGTCTCACGCGGTCTGCACGTCCAGCACGAACGCTGGTCCAACTGAGGCGCCAGGTGGAAATGGCATGGCAAGCCGTTCCACAGGACTACATCCAGCATCTCTACGATCGTCTCCATGGGAGAATAGCAGCCTGCATTGCTGCGAAAGGTGGATATACACTGTACTAGTGCCGACATTGTGCATGCTCTGTTGCCTGTGTCTATGTGCCTGTGGTTCTGTCAGTGTGATCATGTGATGTATCTGACCCCAGGAATGTGTCAATAAAGTTTCCCCTTCCTGGGACAATGAATTCACGGTGTTCTTATTTCAATTTCCAGGAGTGTAGATTATCCCAAGCCCACTGCAATAGTACATGAACATTGGGTTAACAGAGCAAGACGAAGGAATCGTCTGCAGCGCAGCCACCCCTTCAACAAGTGCACTCAGCGATGTTTTCCGAGAAGTGCCTGCATCGGCACTGTGTCGTCACACCTCCCACACACAGCCGCCTATCCTGCTCCACAGAGCCGACAAGCCTCCTACCAGCACGTTCCGTCATGACTTACGGACGTACGTCTTCATTTACATCTACAAACATACTCCGCAAGCCAGAGGCGTATGGTGCGAGGCGGAGGGCCCACTAGTAATTTCCTTTTCTCTTCCACTCGGAAACAGAGCGAGGTAGAAAGGACTGTCTATATGCCTACGAACGAGCCGCAATATCTCTAATCTTATCTCCGTGGTCCTTATACGCTGGCTGCAGTAGGATCGCACTGCAGTCAGCCTCAAATGCCGGTTCTCTAAATTTTCTCAATAGAGCTCCACAAAAACAGCGCTGCCATCCCTCCAGTTATTCATGTTTGAGTTCCCGAAGCATTAATTAAAACTTCCGCGCTAAGAGGCCGTAATCGAACGATGGAAATTCTATATGTACACGGCAGAGCCAAAGAAACTTGTACACCTGCCTAAAATAGTGTAGCGCCCCATGACCACACAGATGTGCTGCAGAACGACGTGGCATGGACTCGGCTAATGTCTGTAGTAGTGTTGGAGGGAACTGACGCCATGAATCCTGCAGGGCTGTCCACTCCCTCGTACTCTTACGGGTAAGAGTACGAGGGAGTGGAGATTTCATCTGAACAGCACGTTGCAAGGCATCCAACATATGCTCAATAATGTTCATGTCTGGGGAGTCTGGTGGCCAGCGGAAGTGTTTAAACTAGGAAGAGTGTTCCTGGAACAACCTTGTTACTATTCTGGACGTGTGGGGTGTCGCACTGTCTTGCTGGATTTGCCCAAGTCCGTCGGAATGCACAATGGACATGAATGGATACAGGTGATCAGACAGGATGCTTACGTACGTGTCACCTGCCAGAGTCGTATCTAGACGTATCAGGTGTCCCAATCACTCCAACTGCATAGTCCCCACACCATTACAGAACGTCCATCATCTGGAACAGTCCCCTGTTGGCATGCAGCGTCCATGGATTCATGAGGTTGTCTCCATACCCGTCCACCTCCATCCACTCGATACAATTTGAAGCGAGACTCGTCCGACCAGGCAACATGTTTCCAGTCATCAACAGTCCAGTGTCGGTGCCGACGGGCCCAGGCGAGGCGTAAAGCTTTGTGTCGTACACTCATCCATACCGATGATGTTTCGTTAAATGGTTCCCACGCTAACACTTGTTGATGGCCCAGCATTAAAATCTGCAGCAATTTGCGGAAGGGTTGCACTTCCTGTAACGTTGAACGATTCTCTTCAGTCGTCGTTGGTCCCGTTCCTTGCAGGATCTTTTACCGGTCAAAGCGATGTGGAGATTTGATGTTTTACTGGGTTCCTGATATTCACGGCCGGCCACTATGGCCGAGCGGTTCTAGGAGCTTCAGTCCGGAACCGTGCTGCTGCTACGGCCGCAGGTTCGAATCCTGCCTCGGGCATGGATGTCTGTCATGTCCTTAGGTTAGTTGGGTTTAAGTAGAAAATGAACTACATCGTAAGTTGCAATTCTTACAATTATAACAGATGAAATTGTGGTTTTTGGGCATCGTTTGCACATGAGTGAATACAGAGGTTCATTTGTATTCTGTATTTTGCCGTGAACGTACCTTTTCAGAAGTTCAGAATGAGGTAGAAACGTGTATCCTGGATACAACTTCGAAACTTCTCCTTGTGAGTGTAGGGGTTGTTATCGCCCAGAGCCTATAGATACGAGTATTTCCACCAGATTATCATTACGAATGGTATGTTCATCTGTTGACGCCATCTGGAAATACGTAGCCCTTCGTACGCTTTTCATTTCATTTCATAGAGCCTGGCATTATTGAGCGATGGTACAATCGAACACTTGAGTAAATCTCCGTCAGTAGCACAATGTAAAACTAGAATTGCTTCTTTACAAACAAAGCAGATGGTTTGTTGTTGTTACAAAGACACCGGAACAGAGTCACAGATGATCTATAAAACCAGAGTATATACCACAGCCTGCTAGGTACATCCTGTGCAAGTCTGCTTGGAAGTAATGCACGGAAGCGTTGTTCACCGAACTACTCATAGTATTGAAGTGTTGCTTCAAAACATGGGAGTGGCAGGAAGGTAGCGTCCGCATTTAATTATTTCTGAGTCACTCCAGATGCGATTTCGTCATTGAAACTTTGAGTATTTATTGTGCATGAGTTCTACTGATAAATAAAAAATAAATTGAAAATTGACGTTCACAGCGAATTTGGTAAATGTCCCCCTTACCTGTGATAAACATCTAAATCATTTTTCTTTTCACGTCGTTTCGCCGCAAAACCCTCAGAAAACCTTTCACACACTTGAAACCATGCGGCTCTGTTCTTAGTCTTATTATGGTCCTCCTTCCGAGATATGTCCGTATTTCAGGGTATTTCTTCACCTATTCGTACAGATTTCCACATCCAAACCGGCTGGAAATGGCAGGCTTACTGATGTAAATCTGAACTGGAAGAAGCATATTACCAAGTTTCTCAAACAATTACGTTCATCTACTTTTGTTTTTCGTATAACTGCTGGTCTTAGAAACAAACGAGTTAATGTCCTGATATATTTTGCGTTTTCCCACTCGGTACTGTCTTATAGAATAATTTTCTGGGGTAACTGTATTAGAGATTAGATTAGTACTTGTTCCATAGATCATGAATACGACACTTCGTAATGATGTGGAACGTGTCAGGTTAATAAAAGGTGTCTATACAAGATATTAAATTACACAAAATATTACATCACACTTAATATTTTTAATTTTTTTGGTGGGCGGGGAGGGGGGGGGGAAATTACCATTCAGAAATTCTTTTAATTTCCTTCTAAATGCTATATTGCTGTATGTCAGACTTTTGATGCTATTAGGTAAGTGACCAAAGACTTTTGTGGCAGCATGATTTACCCCTTTCTGAGCCAAAGTTAGATTTAACCTTGAGTAGTGAAGATCATCCTTTCTCCTAGTGTTGTAGCCACGTATACTGCTACTACTTCTGAATTCGTTCAGATTGTTAATAACAAATTTCATAAGTGAATACATATATTGTGAGGCTACAGTAAAGATCCCTAGCTTTTTAAATAAGTGTCTGCAGGATGATCTTGGATGAGCTCCAGCAATTATTCTTATTACACGCTTTTGTGCAATGAACACTCTTTCACTCAATGATGAGTTACCTCAGAATATGATGCCATACGAAAGCAGAGAATGAAAATAGGGGTGGTAAGCTAATTTACTGAGATGTATATCACCAAAATTTGCAATGACCCTAACAACATAAGTAGCTGAACTCAAACGTTTCAGCAGATCTTCAGTGTGTTTTTACCAGTTCAACCCCTCATCAATGCATACACCTAGAAATTTTGAATATTCTACCTTAGCTACCGATTTCTGATCGAAGTCTATATTTATCAATGGTGTCATTCCATTTACTGTGTGGAACTGTATATACTGTGTTTTGTAAAAGTTTAATGAGAGCCCATTTGCAGAAAACCACTTAATGATATTCTGAAAAACATCGTTTACAGTTTCATCAGTTAATTCAAGTCTGTTGGGTGTGATAGCTATACTTGCATCATCGGCAAAAAGTACCAGCTTTGCATCTTCGTGAATATAGAATGGCAAGTCATTAATATATTTTAAGAACAGCAAAGGACCCAAGACCGAACCTTGCGCACCCCATTCTTGATTGTTCCCCAGTTTGAGAAATCACCAGTTTTTTGCATATTACGTGAACTGCTTATTTCAACTTTCTGCACTCTTCCAGATAGGTATGATTTAAACCATTTGAGCGCTGTCCCATTCATACCACAGTACTTGAGCTTATCTAGAAGTATTCCATGATTTACACAACAAAAGCCTTTGAGAGATCACAAAAAATCCCAACGGGTGACTTCCGGTTACTCAGAGCATTTAATTTTCATTAGTGAAAGTATATACAGCATTTTCCGTTGAAAAACCTTTCTGGAAACCAAATTGACATTTTGTTAAAACTTTATTTTTACAAGGGTGTGAAGCTACTGTACAATACATTACTTTTTCAAGAATTTTGGATAAGGCAGTCAGAAGAGAGATTGGGCGGTAGTTGTTGACATCAGACGTATCCCCTTTTTTATGTAGTGGTTTAACAATAGCATACTTCAGTCTATCTGAGAAAATACCCTGCTTTAGAGAGCTATTACATATGTGGCTAAGAATCCCACTTATGTCTTGGGAACAAGCTTTTATTATCCTGCTGGAAATGCCATCAATTCCATGTGAGCTTTTATTCTTGAGAGAGTTTATTATCTTCCTAATTACAGAACGAGAGGTGGGTGGAATTTCAATTGCATCAAATGGTGTGGTTAAAGCCTCTTCCATTAACTGCCTTGCTTCTTCTAATGAACATTTAGATCCTATTGTCTCTATAACATTTAAAAAATGATTATTCAAAATGTTTTGTACTTCCGGCTTGTTATTTGTCAAGTTTCCATTCGCTTTGATGGTAATTCCGTTATCCTGTACTCTTGGTTGCCCTGTCTCCCTTGTAATAATATCCAAAATTGTTTTGATTTTGTTATCAGAGGTGTTAATCTCAGCCATGATGCAAATGCTTCTGGACTTTTTAATAACCTTTCTTAATGTAGCACAGTAGTTTTTATAATATTTGCCTGTTTCTGGGTCATTATTCTTTCTTGTTGTTAGATACAGTTCCCTTTTGTGGTTAGAAGATATTTTTATTCCTTTAGTAAGCCAAGGTTTTTTTCATGGTTTCTTATAATTAGATTTAACTACTTTCTTGGGGAAACTCATCACTAGGAAAGAAAGTACTGACTGCACGAAAGCTAGCAGTACGGATAATATGCGGTGATCACTTGCAATCGTCCTGAAGGTACCTCTTCAAGGAGTTAGGCATCTTAATTGCGCCGTCACAATACGTATATTCGCTAGTGAAATTCGGCATAAATAATCCATCACAATTTCAGAAGATCTGTGACATCCACACTTAAAACACTAGAGCAGAACATTACCTTTAATGCCCATTATTAAAGCTGTCAGTGACTCAGAACGGGGCTCGAACGACAACTAAAATTTTTGATCATTTGTCCAAGAACATAAAATGTCTGGCAGGTACTGAAACAGATTTTAATTTTACCTATAATCATTTTTTCTGGACAGTTTATTCTTTTAAAAATTGAAAGCCTGTAAAAAAACCTTGTTTTCAGTGTAGCTGCGTTACTAGGACTAAAAACTATAGTATTCTTTAATGTCAACGCTACTCATGTATACATATCTTATAAACTAATCCGTTCCACATTATTTCGATAGAAAAAACGTTAAAATGATCTATGGAGCACGTAAGTAACTAGTGTACTAGCCATCAATGTGAACGTGTTTGTCTACAGCGATCCGACTTTCATGGATCAACAGAGCAAGCTAGATTTCTCAAGATCTCTGTTTATCGTTGGTGATATAGGAGATTTTTCGTTACCCATAAAGGCCATCAACATAAAATGCTTTCCATAATTGTACTACAGGCAGACGCCAATGATACGCGCCTAAAATTACACACATCCGTACGATGACTCTTCTTAAAATCTGAAACGGTCTGAGCATTTTTCCAATCGCTTGTTCGAGCGACCTATGATAAACTACTGGTAGAGTCTTCTGACTGGTTTGATGCGGCCCACCACAAATTCATCTCCTGCGCCAACCTCTCTATCTCAGAGCAGCACTTGCAGCCTACATCCTCAGTTACTTGCTGGATGTATTCCAGTCTCTGTCTTCCTCTAAAGTTCTTACCCCCTCAACTGCCTCTAGTACCACGGAAGTTATTCCATGATGTCTTAACAGATATCCTGTCTTCTTGTGAGTGTTTTCCATACATTCCTTTCCTCTCAGATTCTGCGCAAAATCTCTTCATTCCTTACTTTATTAGTCCACTCAATTTTCGACATTGTCTGTGGAATCTTACAATACCTTTTCAGATCCGAATGCCTTGCCGTTCTTGAGAGATTTAAGTCTTTTTCGGTGTACTCAATCGGCTAAGAGCAACTAGTAGGGTACTCCTGAGTTATTACAATCCATTCGAATGCTACATTGTAGAAGAAAAAAATATTTCCTCAAAGAAAACAATCTGCAATTCGAAAGAGCATACCTTTTAGTGTTGACTATTAAACATTCTTACTGTCTAATTAAATCTTCTATTGCAAAAATGTGACGTAAATAACTACCTGCATTACGAACGAATGTGAAATATCACTCGATAATTCTAATCACCAAAGAAATATTCTCATCAGTATTTAAAATGAGTTTTGATTGAAAAATCTGCTTAGTCATAAATGGTTCCTATTTACTTCCTGCTTCATAAGGGAATTACAAGCTTTCATTTTACAAAAAATTGGGCACTGGGTCATAAGCGACTTACTTTTAGTAACAGTTAAAATTTAGAAATACAGAGTGATTCAAAAAGAATACCACAACTTTAGGAATTTAAAACTCTGCAACGACAAAAGGCAGAGCTAAGCACTATCTGTCGGCGAATTAAGGGAGCTATAAAGTTTCATTTAGTTGTACATTTGTTCGCTTGAGGCGCTGTTGACTAGGCGTCAGCGTCAGTTGATGCTAAGATGGCGACCGCTCAACAGAAAGCTTTTTGTGTTATTGAGTACGGCAGAAGTGAATCGACGACAGTTGTTCAGCGTGCATTTCGAACGAAGTATGGTGTTAAACCTCCTGATAGGTGGTGTATTAAACGTTGGTATAAACAGTTTACAGAGAATGGGTGTTTGTGCAAAAGGAAAAGTTCTGGACAGCCAAGAACGAGTGATGAAAATGTAGCACGCATCCAGCAAGCATTTGTTCGCAGCCCAGGAAAATCGACTCGCAGAGCTAGCAGAGAGCTGCAAATTCCACAATCAACTGTATGGAGAGTCCTACGAAAAAGGTTAGTTATGAAACCTTATCCCGAGGCGATGGATCGGCCGCCAGGCAGCCCGTGACAGAGCACTTCATCAGTGGCCTCCAAGAAGCCCTGATCTTACCCCCTGCGATTTTTTCTTATGGGGGTATGTTAAGGATATGGTGTTTCGGCCACCTCTCCCAGCCACCATTGATGATTTGAAACGAGAAATAACAGCAGCTATCCAAACTGTTACGCCTGATATGCTACAGAGAGTGTGGAACGAGTTGGAGTATCGGGTTGATATTGCTCGGGTGTCTGGAGGGGGCCATATTGAACATCTCTGAACTTGTTTTTGAGTGAAAAAAAAACTTTTTAAATACTCTTTGTAATTATGTATAACAGAAGGTTATATTGTGTTTCTTTCATTAAATACACATTTTTAAAGTTGTGGTATTCTTTTTGAATCACCCTGTATAAACACCTGCCTATAATGTATTTTTACTTTTTACTCGTTAACCACACAATAACTTCATGAAAAGTATTTTATTTGACAAGCAGAAGAAAAATAGTACCTTATATTGTAAGAACAGAATTAATGTTATTCTTCAAAAGATAACCCTAGTTACATTTTCCACAAATTCAATGTCTGTTGCCAATAACTCCTGCAAAGATTCCATGGAACCATACATTATATCTTTCACATTTTATCCAATAAACCTTTAACATACTTCAGATTCAACAACACATTACAGAGCAAAAACAACAAGAGAAGTTCTCATCATTGACCATTTTAGCTTGTTTACTTCTTAATGTTAGAATGACATTTTCAGTCGAGCGACAGGCTTCCTTCGATCTTTCTGCTACACTTCCTTCTGCTACTTGACTTCATCTCTGGAGATGTAATGATTTCAGACTATGGTGAACTGGAATGGGAGACCCTTACAGTAGGTGTGTTTGAGGGTGACTCCAGAACTGCAGATTACGATGGAGCATGAAGAATAGGAGAGTTTCGACTGTATACAGAATCCTATCCACTGCAGTGTGCAATGACAGAGGTACCTGTCTATATTCAGAAAGTATTTTCATCGACACTCTGTGACTCGGAAACTGGTGAAGCTACAATCAAAAGGTATGTTCATTTACGTGTTCAGTGTCCGTAGTGCCCACGCAGGAACCATTCCATTAACTTCTGTAAACACTATCCTTCGAAAATGATAAAATGCGGTGTAAAACTACCAACAGCTCTGCGGCAGAGCTATGACAGTCTCACCTCCTTCAGTGCTGTCAGCTTCACAGCCATACGACTTTCTTCCGCAGCTACTAGTTTTGGCTGGTTGTTGTTAAGGGTTGACGATCATGAAAAACACCCGCTATTTAAAAGGTGCACCGATCCACAGTTTTGAAGATACGACAATGCAATTTTGTACCTTACTTAACTTTTTTATGGAATTTTGAAATTTTACTTTCAAAAAATTGTAAATGTACAATTTTCTCAGAAACTATTCAAGACATTTCTATAAAATTTTGCTCTGTTTCATCTATTCGCATACAGTTTTTGAATGTATCGAAATAATATTTCATTCAGTTTCTATAAGTGTAATATAATAGTCATGTAAAATTCCGCAATTTGCCCCATATCTCAGTTTATACTCAGAGTTTCAAAATTTACTCTTGAGCCAACATTTATTGGGTTTACAAAAATAAGTGTACAAAATTTCATGATTCTAGTCTTCACAGGTTCTGACAGAAAAGTACATAAACTTTAAAAAACATAATTTTCAGGAAAGCAATTTAAAGTTCATCCTCACGTTTTTTCTTATGTCACCTCTTAGAAGGCCCGAAATTTGTTCTCAGGGTTGTCTTTCCCTTCAAGGCTTCCCTTCTGGTTACTTGTTTTCTACTTTCTTTTCTTTGTGAGGTCTTCAACTGGCTTTTCACCTGCGGCCAGGCAAAGTAAATCTATTTTTCTCAAGACGTCTTGAGTGAAATTTCCTGTCTTAAAGACCATTCTCTCTAATACCTTCATCCTCCCTACGTTTCCATCATTAAATACAAGAACTGCGTCGTAGGTTGCAATTCTGACAATTGTGCGTCGGTTCCATATGAGTGAATTTAGAAATTCATTTGGATTCTGGTTTTTGCCATAAACATATTTTTTTAAAGTTTAGGATTTGTCGGAAGCCTTTACCTGGGCTTAGTTCTTTTTCAGCCAACGCAAGTTTACGATCCAACAATGAAGAATAACAGGGTCCAGTTATGTTTCTGCCTTTTTTCCAAGTATTCAATGTGGATTATTACTTGGGAATCCCGGAAGACAATGGCCATCAGCTCACCAGAAGACAGATCGCTCTTTGCCTTCTTTGGTGCACTTTCACCAACTTTTTTCCATTAATTTCTCTCCTGTTTTGACTCTGGTCTGTAGTGATGGATCCAGATTTCATCAACAGTCAAAAATTGGCGCAGAAAGTCTTGTAGCTTTCGGTTAAACATCTTCAGACATTGTGCTGAAATCTTGTGCCAGAAGCTCTTTTGGTCGACTGAACAATTGCGGCACACCTCTCCCACACAGCTTCTTCATAGCCAGTTCTCCGTGAAGGGTATTATGCACTAACTCACTTTAGATGCCTACAGTATCAGTCTTGCAGTACTATATTACGGATTTTGTCAATGGTCTCGTTTTTTGTGACCTCTATTGGACAGACCTGAGTGCACTTCGTCTACGGTGCTTGTCCAACCACATTTAAATTCATTAATCCAAAAGTAAATGGTCTTCAATGATGGTGCACAGTCCGCGTGAGCTTCATCCATTTCGGTTTTAATCTGTACGCAAGTCCGCCCCTTCAAATAGAAATGTTCAAGAGCAGCACAAAACTCGATTTTCTTCATTTTCTAGCGCAGTTGATACACTGACCGATTCTGACGGCTGTCAACAATGAACTGTACGCTGTGCATTGATCAAATTTTTTATACGATTCTTGGAATAATCGAGTTCACCCACCATGAAGGTGCAATCAAACTGTTCCATTCTTTCATGGAAATTATATCACGATTATCAAACCACCCTCATAAGTTTTGCAACACTGAACTTTTCTTAAAAGTGTAACGGGTTTTAAAATTTTTTTGAAACACTTAAATGAATGCCTGAACTGGGAATGCATACAAAACTGGAGTTATGGTATAGCGTGTTGTAAGTGCAAGTGGTGTGCTTACTCTGTGTTATTGTTAGCAAAACTTTATACGAACTGATTGGGCAAAGCAACTCCCAAACAAGAAATATAATCACTGCAAAATAGAATCAGCCCCTTAGGTACTGAATCCTCTGGCCCTGTTCAACACTGATAACTTTGGTCCTTGTGCACATAGCAAACAAATAAAATTGTCTTACCTCTAAACCAGCACGGTGGATCACGTTATATTCTGCTCTCTCTTGAAGAAGAAGATAAAATATACTAGCTAAAGGCGCAGCAGTGTCCAATGCTGGCCGTAATGAAATAGTTTTGGCTAATAACTGAAAAAATTTAAGAAAAACTGAATGTCTTTAAAGAAACACATGATCTGGACAGGGAGGCGGTGGTGATTTGGGTGAATTACCAACACTGACATTATCAATAGTGAAGTTCCACTCGTAGTTTGGCTTTTCAAAACATCTAACAACTGAAATTACATTACTCAGAAAAATTGGATTCTTTTTTGCTAAATGAAAATCTTTCTTTGCTGACATAGTCACAAAAATGTGATTTTTACAGCAAGTGTTATCTAACATCACTAAAAAACATAAAGACAAAGACGTATACCTGTGTTAACAATTCTTAGAAATACTGCAAAACGGAAATATCTAACTAGCCTATACATCAAATCTGTTACGTACATTCTCGGATTACTCAACATAGAACCCACTGTTACCAGTTATCAGCCAACCAATTCATTCACACTAACGCCCTGCACAAAGGTAGGCAATAAAATGCTAACTTCTTTACCTTAACTGCGAAAACACTTCTGCTTCGACATTTATATTTCCAATAATACATGTACTTGTAAAGCTCGTTTGTAATATCAATCCAGTGTTTACAACATACTAGTTTCATTTTAGTTTTCATTAGTATCATTATAATATTTGGGTGCCACATATAAGTGTATTTGAATAGACTCCTTTCAAGAGAAAACTCCTTTGTGAACACTTACGTTGTTTCACAAAGTATCTTTGTGTCGGGAAAACCAACTTTTGCACAGCACAAATGAGTGTTCGAATTTGATCACAACTGTAACAACGCTACATTGACACGAAAAGGGAAGAGAAACCTAACAGTACAAACTCTGTAACGTAAAAACTCATTTCATCGACTGGAATAGTCCGTACACTGATATAGCGACGGGCTACATAATTGGGCGGTCACTGAGTTAAGGACCGCCATTTCAAATGCAAATCTCGTCCCGCCTACGTTCATTTACTGTCGTCCTGTGTGAGACGCGGAGCAAACCGCCCGTGACCTCAGCATTGACACCAGTCCCGCAGAGCGCGTAGGAAACTTTTGTCAACAAAGCGCAGTGGGCACGACGTAATACATTAAGGTCACAGAAGTCATGGGATAGCGATATGCACATGTACGGATGGCGGTAGTGTCGTCTACGCGAGGTACCAAAGGGAGACGCATTGGCGGAACAGTCATTTGTACTCAGGTGATTCATACGGAAAGACTTCCGACGTGATTATGGCTGCGCAACGGGAATTAAGACTTTGAACGCGGAGCGCTAATTTAGTTGCAGCTAGACGCATGGGGCATTCCATTTCGGAAATGCAGACAACCTTGTAGGTGGGGCAACCACAGTTACGAGTATTCATCGTGGGTAGTAGTAATCGCTTCAGCTGTATTTGGTCGTTTATTACCGCATCACTACCGGTTTAGTGGCGCTAAAAGCCACATCTTCAGGTGAACATATGATTAAAACATTAGAACGGAAAAGCCCGTAATCTTCTTTCCCAACATTCGTTGTTCGTCAAAACAAAACACCGTTAAAAGATGGTGTGTTATGGATTAAAAACTGCCAGGTTCAAATATAGTGCATGGGTCCAAAACAGATCGTATCATAGTGAAGAAGCGATCGCTGTGATACGATTTGTTTTGGACTCATCCACTGTATTGGAATCTGGGCTTCGCATCACACGTGTGATGTACAGTATCTGTAAGGGCTGACTCCACTTACACGTTGCAAAAACGAAATTGCACATATATGCCGAAACACTAGAGAATGTGCGCTGACTACTCATAGGAGAGACATCGTATGTTTAAAATCTGGGCACTGGTAATAATCTTATTAAAATCCAAAATGTAACCGTTAAAAAACCTAAGTGTTAAAAATCATTCAAAAGCCAAGATCGCACAAAATATTTTTTATTCAAGACAACCGGTTTCAACAGAATTAGCTGTCACCTTTACAGTGTGCTGAGTTTTGTCCAAACGTTTATAGTGTGCTGAGTTTTATCCACTTGACATGTCGTGCATGAGGTTCAGCGTAAAATGAACATGTTTTACTTCCCAAAAAATGTTTAATACCTGAAGATGACGGCTAAGACTGTTGAAACCGGTTGTGTCGAATAAAAAATAGTTTGTGCGATATTGGCTTTTCAATGGCTTTTAACAAGTAAAACAGATCGTCCTTCAGTACTCTCATAATGAGAGAATTCAATAAAAGCTAACTGTTTAAATATATTCCTTTCACTTGTCTGAAATGTATGGCTTCGTCCATAACGCCATTTTTAGGAGGACTGACTCTTGCACAATCCGAGCTCGTTAGTTGGTTGGTTGGTTGATTTGGGGGGACGGGACCAAACAGTGAGGTCATCGGTCCCATCGGATCGGGGAAAGATGGGAAACGAAGTAGGATGTGGCCTTTCAAAGGAACCATCCCAGTATTTGCCTGAAGCGATTTAGGGAAATCACGGAAAACCTAGATCAGGATGGCCGGACGCGGGATTGAACTGACGTGCTCCCGAATACGCGAGTTAGTTAGTAACTTGTGTAGGAGTCATACCTTGAAGATATAGTTAAAACTAATCTAATGTAAACAACGGGAAATAAATAATGTATTTGTTCAAAATTTTTATCCTGATCGCTTCTTTTATTACACTATCCCAGAAACTCTTAGCCCGTATAGCAAACAAATGTCTGGTCGAATATATTACGATCCCTGTTTTCTGGAACATGCTCTGCTACCGCTGATTTCCCAGATATCGAAGGCGAAAGTATCTCTCGTGTTCTATACAGTTCTGTTCAATAGTACACATAGTCTGTCCGACATAAAAACATCGACACCCACACGCTATTTCACATACTCCCTTGTTCGGAGGCCTACGTCGACTTTCACAGGCCTCATAATTTGCCGAATTTTTGCTGGTTGTATTACTAGTTCTCAATCATTTTTTAGTATGCGCAACACCCCCTTTTATGACAATACATTGCACTCACCTGCAAATTATTGATGGATGGGTGAGAACATAATAAGCTTACCTCCATTGTATTCATGTTCGTGCCTATAGTGCTTGGTCACTGAAACTGTGGCCCAAAACTATTTAAACGTTTGATATTGTCTGTTTTTCAGACAGTGTGTATTGTATTTCTGTGCTCTAATGTGCTACTTATATGTCGTGTCAAAGGTCCCCTATGTATATTTTGTCAGTCCCTGCAGCTGAGTTGGCAAATGCCTGATTGTTATTGTGTCTTTGGTTTTGATTTGGAATGGTTTGTGTACTGATTCATTTTTTAACCATTGTATATGTGCTTATTTGGTGTGTTCTGGTGTTTCCCAAGGTAGTGTTATAGGCCCTCTGCTGTTCCTTATTAATATAATCGATTTAGAAGACAATCTGAGCAGCCGTCTTAGATTGTTTGCAGATTATGCTGTCGTTTATCGTCTAGTAAACTCATCAGAAGATCAAAACAAATTGCAAAACTAATTAGGAAAGACATTTAAATGCTGGGAAAATTAGCAGTTGACCCTAAATAATGAAAACCAAATGAGTGCTGAAAGGAATCCGTTGAACTTCGGTTACACGATAAATCTGTCAAATCTGAAGACCGTAAATTCAACTCAATACCTAAAAATTACAGTTACGAACAGCTTAAATTGGAAAGAACACGTAGAAAATATTGTGAGGAAGGCAAAGCAAAGATTGCGTTTTATAGGCAGAATACTTAGAAAATGTAACCGGTCTACTAAAGAGATTGCCTACTCTAAGCTTGTCCTTTCTCTTTTGGAACACTGCTGCGCAGTCTGGGATCCTAACCTGATAGGATTAAAGGAGTATATCGAGAAAGCTCAAAGAACAGCAGTACTTTTTGTAGTATCGCATAAAAGGGGAGAGAGTGTTACTGATATGATGCAGGATTTGGGGTGGACATGATTAAAACAAAGGCGTTTTTCTCGCGAAATTTTAATCACCCACTTCCTCCTCCGAATGAGAAAGTATTTTTTTTGAAGCCTACCTACATAGGGATAAACGCGGAGAAACGATCATCATAAAGAAATAAGGGAAATCAAAGCTCGCATGGAAAAAAATATAGCTGTTCGTTTTTCCCACCACTGTTCGAGATTGGAATAATAGAGAATTATTGTGAAAGTGGTTCGATGAACCCTGTGCCAGGTACTGAAGCCTGATTTGCGACGTATCCATGCAGAAGTAGATGTAGACATGTATTAATTGTGGTTTGTCATTTTGTGGCAGTTTTATGTAATTCTGTTGTTTCCTTAAACATCTATGGCTATGTTGCCAGTGTTTCTGTATGTTAGTGCCATGTTTATGTTTCATTGATTTCCTTTTCCTATCCTACCTGTTTTCTTTTTCTTTCATTTTTTGTTAAGCTTTGTGCTAGGGCTTCTTTGTATTCGATTGTTACCACTGAGTGTTTTATAATATCTAGCTCATTACAGTAACCAGAGACAACAGGGTAAATCCTATTTGGTCTGTTTACACTTTCTAAATGGTGGTTGTTTGAGGTTCAGTGTGTGGTAGGAGGTTGCACTTATTGTTTCCGTTTTTGCGGGCATTCTGCAAGTGTTAAAAATGTGATGGTACTTGCAGTTAGTGATAGTTGTATCTAGGAAGTTAAGCTTATTTTCTTGTTCTTCTAGAAATGTTTCTTGTGGCTGCATTTCTTTCTTTAATTTAATTCTCTTCCTTCCAAGTCTTCCCTTCTGCTACGCGGAGCGACACCACATTGCCATGAACGCTTCTGGTCGTTGTGTACGGTACCGATGTTGCGTGCCGTAAGATACTGGTTTTGGCAATCGAACACGTGTATAAGTAACCTTGAATTGGCAGTGCTTTACCTTGAATGGGCAGTGGTTTATGTTGAGGGAGCACTGACCTCCACTAATATCTACACACAGCATGCGTCTGAGAGCCGCGCATGCGTAGAAGCGTCGTGGTTATCGTGAACGTAGGCAGAGGAAACCTGTGGGGCCTCACATTATTCGAGACTACAGAACATCTCTCTTAGATTTCCAGAAGTAGTCCACAGGACTAACAATTCGGCTTCTACATGTGAAAATATGACATTATTTCACGAAATCAGTTTACATTTTGTCCGACTAATACATAAGCTCACCGTACTTAATTCAGTTTATATAAAAAGGGCAGTCAAATGAAAACGAGACAGATTGTAAAAAAAAAAAAAAAAAAAAAAAAAAAGACTGAGCAGGCGCGAGTAAGACTCGTGCATTGGGGATTCCGTACTGATGTAATTCTGTAGTTCACCCATTCTTCTCGACATTTTTACCTGTTGTCGACACTGATGCTGGGTGATCTCAGTCCTAGGGATTCCAAAATTTTCGAGAACGTTTTAATTTCAATAAATGTGACAAAAAAATCATGCGGTAGGCAGGCGACCATTTCTATAACAAGCAGCAGTTCTGTATTCGGACTGACCAGGTCGCAGTGGTAAAAGTCAAACATCAAGCGAAAAGTGATTTCATTGTTCATACGACGCGTTTCGGAACTTAGGAATCATCATGTGTCCAGGTGCATAGATATGACGTTTCAGATTGTGTGTAAAGCAAACATTAGCAGATAATCTGCGAATGTTTGTTCCACATACAACGTAAAACGCCATTCCATGCCTGATGTTTGACTTTTACCAGCGTGAATCGGTCGGCATAAATGCAGAACTGCTGACTGTTTTAATTTCAAGTTTGACATCGGATAAAAAAATTGAAAAGAAATACACTACTGGCCATTAAAATTGCTACACCACGAAGATGACGTTCTACAGACGCGAAATTTAACCGACAGGAAGAAGATGCTGTGATATGCAAATATTAGCTTTTCAGAGCATTCACACAAGGTTGGCGCCGGTGGAGACACCTACAACGTGCTGAAATGAGGAAAGTTTCCAACTGATTTCTCATACACAAACAGCAGTTGACCGGCGTTGCCTGGTGAAACGTTGTTGTGATGCTTCCTGTAAGGAGGAGAAGTGCCTACCATCACGTTTCCGACTTTGATAAAGGTCGGATTGTAGCCTATCGCGATTTCGGTTTATCGTATCGCGACATTGCTGCTCGCGTTGGTCTATATCCAATGATTGTTAGCAGAATATGGAATCGATGGTTCAGGAGGGTAATACGGAACGCCGTGCTGTATCCCAACGGCCTCGTATCACTAGCAGTCGAGATGACAGCTATCTTATCCGCATGGCTGTAACGGATCGTGCAGCCACGTCTCGATCCCTGAGTCAACAGTAGGGGACGTTTGCAAGACAGCAACCATCTGCACGAACAGTTCCACGACGTTTGCCGCAGCATGGACTATCAGCTCGGAGGCCATGGCTGCGGTTACCCTTGACGCTGCTTGACAGGAGCGCCTGCGATGTAATCAACGACGAACCTGGGTGCACGAATGGCAAAATGTCATTTTTTTCGTATGAATCCAGGTTCTGTTTACAGCATCATGATGGTCGCATCCGTGTTTGACGACATCGCGGTGAACGCACATTGGAAGCGTCTATTCGTCATCGCCATACTGGCATATCACCCGACATGATGGTATGGGGTGCCATTGGTTACACGTCTCGGTCACCTCTTGTTCGCATTGACGGAACTTTGAACAGTGGACGTTACATTTCAGATGTGTTACGACCCGTGGCTCTACCCTTCATTCGATCCCTGCAAAACCCTGCATTTCAGCAAAATAATGCACGACCGCGTGTTGCAGGTCCTGTACGGGCCCTTCTGGATACAGAAAATGTTCGACTGCTGCCCTGGCCAGCACATTCTCCAGATCTCTCACCAACTGAAAAGGTCTGGTCAATGGTGACCGAGCAACTGGCTCGTCACAATACGCCAGTCACTACTCTTGATGAACTGTGGTATCGTGTTGAGGCTGCATGGGCAGCTGTACCTGTACACGTCATCCAAGCTCTGTTTGACTCAATGCCCAGGCGTATCAAGGCCGTTATTTCGGCCAGAGGTGGTTGTTCTGGGTACTGATTTCTCAGGATCCATGCACCCAAATTGCGTGAAAATGTAATCACATGTCAGTTCTCGTGTAATATATTTGTCTAATGAATACCCGTTTATCATTTGCATTTCTTCTTGGTATATCAATTTTAATGGCCAGTAGTGTATTTTTTTGTGACGTACTTTCGTTTTTTTTTCGCTTAACTTCTACTACGAAAGCTTGGTTCTTACCAAATTTCATGGTTCTAGGCCAACGGGAAGTATCCTATAGGGTTTGATGAGTTGCAAGTATCAACAAATATGACATAAACGACAGTATCTTTTGATTGCATTGACTTACAAGCTTCGATATTTTACACCACCAAATTATTGTAGGCTGTTGATCTAACATAAATTTCAACTAGATACGTCGACCCGTCTCTAAGAAATAGGGGTCTTAACAGACGGACGAATAAGACAGCAGATAACAAATGACAAGAGAAATTTTTTTCGTGTGATGTAATTACTCATTTACAGTTTAGGGAATGTTTTGCTTTAGTTGCACTGTGAATTCTTCCTTTTTGCCGAATTTCATGATTTTACGCCAACGGGAAGCCCCTAAAGGTTTTGATTAGTAAGTTTGTATTAAAATTTGTGAAATAAATGGCGGCGTCTTTTCATTGCATTGACTTAGAAGCTTCAGGTTTTTAATAATAGTTGCTGTTATAATCAGTCTTGATCACAAATTTATTTATTCTGGTAACCGGTTTCGACCACGCCTACAAGACAAATACAAAGTCTGATCAGAGGGCTACATACATTAAAGAAAATTATATAAAACTACAAAGCTATAAAACGATGAATTACCAAAATGCTGTATGAGCATGAGCCTCTTTCTGGTGGTAAATCACTGCTAGATAGAGCAGTGCACGTCTTACTTATGCACTCGAGATTCCGCCCATATTTGACAGAATGATGTTATCGCTAACCAATGGGTTAAAAGTCAAATAACAACGTAAAATTTACGCTGTCTTTGTTTTATTCTTAGTCTTCTAGTACTATTTTTATACTTTAACTATATTTTTGTTTATAAGACTGGTATGTAAAGTAAAATAAAACATAGCAATGCCGTTTAATATTGTCACATGTAAAAGCAATATATATATAGGAGCGTCATACGCAGCATATTAAGAACATGCACAAGTACTGTCCCCTCTCGATTACTGTCTTTCTCAGTTTTCATCTTCATGAACTAATTATTATCTATCGAATGATCTATACAGGGATGTCTGTTGTTACACCTTGCAATTGCATCTGTGCAGCATTTACTACAACACATCAGGCAACGGTTTTTGCAGCCTCCTTAGTGGAAAGCGCCCTGGTATAGCGTCTATCGTTTTCATAACAACATGCTGCTGTTCATGGTACGTCGTTTGACGTGACTTTGCCTATCGATATTACAACAACCTCGTTGGAGAGTAGCCTGCTGCCACATCTTTGGAGTGGCGTCTACACTTACCATGGCAGCCAGTAGCTTCTAAATGGTTCTCCAAAAGGCTCAGAGAGGGCAACCCATGTACTGTCGAAACGATTTTTATTTTATCTGTTTAATATTTTTACATATTTTATCTGACAATAGCTGTTGAACCAGCTAAGTTCCATATATTTTCATTTTTCATTCTTGTCATTGTTCTTTTAATCACGGAATTTTACGTTGTTATTTGACTTTTAACCCATTGGTTGGAGATGACATCATTCTGTCAAAAGTGGGCGGAGCCTCCAGTACATACACCCCTCTCCACTTCGTTTTTCCTCTCATCTGTCGAGGTCCGCCCCCCCCCCCCCCCCCCCATCTGCCCTTGTCTGTGGTGTGTCATCTTCGACCCGACTTTCTGGTGCAGTGTTTTAAGCGCGTGTTAAGTGTTGTGCGTCTTTTGCGAAGTGTTGCGAACAGAAATCGTATTGTCGCTGGGTGTGATATTTTTCTTATGTCTCTTTCAAACAGACACCAGACTGTCGCCGTGTCTGCTATTTTACCTGCCTGCTTCCTGTGTGTCTTATTACCATCGCCAACCCTTTGTTTTATGTTTTAACTTCCACAATTTTCTGCCATTTTACAATTTACGTCACCGTTTTTATCGCCTGCTTTTATTGTTTGTAATCTTCTTCTTATGTTTTAAAAATTCTGTAGGCTGAAGAGCGGCGTACTAAGCTGCTACCAGCCCGCCCCCTTCAGGGGGGAATCGAAACTCAACAAAGGAAAAAAAAACAAAAAAACAGTACATAAGTAAGACGTGCACTGCTCTATCTATCAGTGATTTACCACCAGAAGGAGGCTCCTGCTCATACAGCATTTTGGTAATTCATCGTTTTATAACTTTGTACTTTTATATAATTTTCTTTAATATACGTAGCCCTCTGATCAGACTTTGTATTTGAATTGTGATCGAAACCGGTTACCAGAATAAATAAATCTGTGATCAAGACTGATTTTAATAGTAACTATTAGTAATAACATCAATGACTGTCTGCTCCCTCGATGTATTCAAAAGTGATTAATTTAGTTTTTTACAATGCAAAGGGACCATCGACGTCAGTGTGTGACACAAATTTCACCTTGATACGTCTACCCGTTCCTGATGAAAAAAGGTTTTTAACCGTCGGACAGACAGACGGAAAAAAAAGCATTCCTATAATGTTTCCATTTTTGCCGATTGAGGCGCGGATCTCTAAAAAGTAAGTACATTGTTTATTATTTTCAAACTAATCGCCATAACTGTCGATACAATTGTCACACTGTGAGACAAGACGTTGACTGCCTTCATGGAAAAAATGTTTGCGGTTGCTGTATCCAGGCGTGCACCTCTTCGTCTGAAGCTAATCAACGGCCACGAATGTCTTTCTTCAGAGCTCCAAAAATACGAAAATCGCGTGGGGAGAGGCCGGGACTGTGAGGAGAATGTGTAAGAGCTTCCCAGCGAAACTTCGTAGCGGACTCGAAAATACCTGGGCAATATATACAAACAACATTCAGATGCAATTTCTGAATTAGAAACCTACTGCATAATCTTTCCTTATATACAGAATGTCGCTGGCGTCATTCCTGTCTGGTTTGTGCTTCAAATGGTTCAAATGGCTCTGAGCACTATGGGACTTAACATCTGAGGTCATCAGTCCCCTAGACTTCGAACTACTTAAACCTAGCTAACCTAAGGACATAACACACATCCATACCCGAGGCAGGATTGCAACCTGCGACGGTAGCAACCGTGGGGTTCCGGATAGGAAGCGCCTAGAACCGCTCTACCACAGCGGCCGGCCTGGTTTGTGCAGTTGAGTTGAAATGGTAATCATTTGCATTATCAGGCAAATTAGTTGTTTTTTTGCTTTGCAGTTGTAAGGCCAGCAGTGTAAACAACAGCATTTGGTGCGAGTGTCTACGCCGGTTCCATTATGTTGACTGGAGCGCGTAAAAGCGTTAACCTTGACAGAGCACAGCGTCAGCGAAGGCCACACTAAAACGGGCTGCTCCGGGTCCACACAGTCCAGTATCCCCACCACCACTGGCCGGGACTCATTCTTCCAAAGGCACCAGACTGGTCTGTCGGGTGCTGTTTTGCGAGAGGAGGACTTCCGCTCAGAATCTATAAAAGATTACTTGCTACAGAAACCAGATCTTCGAGTGGAGATGACCACTAGAAAACTTACGAAACGTTTATCCAAGACTTCGCTGCAACTCCACTGATAACGGAAGGATGCCATCTGTGAAAATCGCCGCGAAAATTTGCATACTCACATTTTCTGGTTAACATATTCTGCCATGTTCTTCGGAGACTCTATTGAAAAGATATACAGATGTTACACACACGTAAGCTATGGCAGTGACATGATAGCAGTGAGTGAAACATTAGAATTTGAAACACAGTTACGTCGGTAAAGACATACACCTATCAGCCACAACATTATGACCACCGACCTACTGTCGATATAAATTGGTACAGGCGTCAGCAGCGTCAGCTGGCGAGCGATGACTGCTAGTCAGACACACGCACGGGGCATGTAGTATCAATTGAGAGTGCTGTCTGCGTGTAGAATGGGGAAGGCACGTGATCTGTCTGAGTTTGACTGAGGGCAGATTGTGATGGCCCGGAGGCTCGACACGAGCAATTCGGAAATTACACGACCTGAAGGGGTTCGGGGAGTGCTGTGGTGAGTGTCCTCAACACGTGGCCAAACCAAGGTGAAACGACGTCCAAACGTCGTAGTATTGGGCAGTCACCCTTCACTACAGATGTTGGACATCGTAGACTGGGCAGACTGATGAATCAGGATAGTCGGCGAACTGTGGCGGAACTAACATCAGACTTTCATGCTGGGCAGAGTACGTTTCTGAACACACAGTGCACCGAACACTCGTGGTGGTGGTGGTTAGTGTTTAACGTCCCGTCGACAACGAGGTCATTAGAGACGGAGCGCAAGCTCGGGTTAGGGAATGATTGGGAAGGAAATCGGCCGTGCCCTTTCAAAGGAACCATCCCGGCATTTGCCTGAAACGATTTAGGGAAATCACGGAAAACCTAAATCAGGATGGCCGGAGACGGGATTGAACCGTCGTCCTCCCGAATGCGAGTCCAGTGTGCTAACCACTGCGCCACCTCGCTCGGTCCGAACACTCGTACCTAAGGGCCTCCTCAGTCAAAGAACGATGTGTGGGCCAATGTTAACATCATGCATCGGCAACTACGACTGAAACGGGCACGTGAACATCGGTGCTGGACGTTGGCGTAGAGCATTGCTTGGTCCGGTAAATCTCAATACCTTCCTCATCATGCCGTTGGGGGACTGCGAATACGTCGTCTTCCAGGGGAACAGATCTCCGACATCTGTACTGCGGAATGGAGGCATGCTAGCGGTGGCTTCATTATGTTCTGTGGAACATTGACGTGGGCATCCATGGGCCCAATGGAGCTCGTGCAAGCCACCATAATGGCCAAGGAGTATCGTACTCTGGTTGCAGACCACGGTCACCCATTCACGACGATGGTGTTTCGGCCGGCCGGAGTGGCCGAGCGGTTCTGGGCGCTACAGTCTGGAACCGCTCGACCGCTACGGTCGCAGGTTCGAATCCTGCCTCGGGCATGGATGTGTGTGATGTCCTTAGGTTAGTTAGGTTTAAGTAGTTCTAAGTTCTAGGGGCTGATGACCTCGGCAGTCCCATAGTGCTCAGAGCCATTTGAACCATTTGATCGTGTTTCCCGACAGCAGTGGTATTTTTCAGCAAGATAATGCTCCATGTCACAAGGCCAGGCGTGTGATGGAGTGGTTCCAGGAACACATTGGCAAGCTCCAATTGATGTGTTGGCTCACCAACTCCGCAAATCTCAACCCTGTTGAACGCATGTGGGACGTGACTGAATCCGGCGTCAGAGCTCATCGCCTCCCTCCCCGGAATTTACGGGAATCAGGCGACTTGTGGGTGCAGATGCAGTGCCAACTCCCTCCAGCTCATACCAAGCCTCACTGCTTCCATGCCATGACGCGTCACTGATGTTACCCGTGCCAAAGGTTGATGATATACCAGCTGTTAGGTAGGTGCTCGTAATGTTCTGGCTTATAAAAAAAATGGCTCTGAGCACCATGGGACTTACCATCTGTGGTCAGCAGTCCCCTAGAACTTAAACCTAACTAACCCAAGGACATCACCCACATCCATGCCCGAGGCAGGATTCGAACCTGCGACCGTAGCAGTCGCGCAGTTCCGGACTGAGCGCCTAGAACCGCTAGACCACCGCGGCCGGCTTCTGGCTTATCAGTGTATGTTGTAAAATAGTAACGTTTTGCTTAAAATTGGAAGTATACTGATATCGATGATGACAGGCTGGAGTCGAAACGTACTCTGATTCATCTCCACCCAGCTATCACTCCGAGTACGTTTACATGCTGCACAGCAAAAACCTTTTTTAGCAGTGGTGTTACTTGCTAATCCTGAACCAATTTTGGTAACCTGACCAAATATCGGAGTTCCGGGCGTCAGTTGTTTTACACGAATAATGTCTGTAAATCTACTTTCCTATTTCGGCTGCACGATGAAGCGAGGTTGTGAATATTTTTGTAATATTTTTGATAAAGACAGGAAGGTTTCATTACGGATCTCGGTGAACTCGTAAGCAGAAGCGGGCTCTACAACAAGAAGAGTTAAAAAATCTTCACCGAGCCAAATATGCGTTTGAAATTACGAGTGTTTTTTTAAAACATATTAAGCGCATTGTGGAAAAAGTGTGGAGTGGTCAGTAGCGGCTGATCATTCTACTTCAACGTTTTGGAGATTGGAAATGCGTAGAAAACTTTCTAATGAATGAAGACGCTTTCATATTCCAGTGCTCAGGATTAGCGAATGTTTTATCACCGAAATACGGCAGATTGTAAGGGGAGTTCAAAAAGAAACGAGCCGAAGTCAGGAATGCGCAAACCGGTGACGGGAGGGTAATATCGTGGCGTGTGTAACGAGGTGTGGTTCCGATCAGAGCGCGGAAGTTCACAGCCCGTCGCTAGAGGTCACGAGCGCACGTCACGTGACTATACAGAGTTAGCAACACACGTATCAATCGTCCAGCGCTGCCAATCGCATTGCAAACAGTGACTTGGAGGTGTCAACAGAAGAGTAAAGCGTTTTCTGACGGCGGAAGGAGTAGGAGGAACGGACATTCATCGACGAATGTCACAAGCGTGAACTGAACATTGCACGTCCCTTTGTAATGGTCAAGGCGTGGCACAAGCGCTTCAGGGAAGGACGGGTGTCGTTAGCCGATGATGCGCTGTCTGGAGCACCACACTGCATTACCTATGACATCGTCCTGCTGGTGGATGCACTCATTACCCAGACCGCGGAGTGACAATGAAAGCCATAGCCGCCGTGATCGGATTGAGCGTCGGAAGTTTTCACACCATCATGAAGGAACAATTGCAAGTGTGTGCCCAATGGGTGCCTCACAGTCTTCAACCACACCAGGAAGCATGTCGAATGACCCACTGTCTTGCTCATCTGCAGCGCTAAACTCGGGGAGGGAATGTGTTCCTGGTACGAGAGGTGGCTGGAGATGAGTCATTGTGTCATCAGTTCTAACCAGAATCAAAACGACAAAGTTTCCAGTGGAACAATCCAGAGTCACCATGACCAAAAAAAGCCAAGGCCATCCACACGAGTGCTGGGAAGTCTATGCTGACATTCTCCTTTGACCGAGATGGCCCCCTTCTGATTCACTTCCTGCAGCACGGGACATCAGTGAATGGCCAGCGTTACTCGCAAGCCTTGACCACCCTTCGCCAAGCGATCAAATCAAAAGGACCAGGCAATCTCATCCATGGGGTCATTCTGCTACACGAGAATGCAAAGCCATAAACGGCCATCACAGTCGCGGCACTCCTGCAGAGATTCAAATGGACCTCTCTCCCTTAAAAAGGCTCTGAGGGGCAAACGATTCGCCTCGGACGACGATGTCCAGCTGTACGTGCGGAACTGGCTAACATCGCAGTCCCGGGAATTTTATGAGACAGCCATTCGCCACCTTGCGTCACAGTGGGACAAGTATCTCAACAGCCAGGGTCAATACTTCTAACATACAGCTACTTGTTTCTGTAATTATGCCTCCGGCTCGTTTCTTTTTGAACGCCCCTTACACAAATGAGCCATCTCCGTCGAATACAGGGGTGTTGCCCTTCAATTTAATTTTAGTAATGCAGCAAATACATCATCATTTATGATTCTCTTTCGCATCGAATAAAGATCATGTGCTTTTCTTTATTTAAATAAAGGAAATGGGTAACTTTCTGCTCAGTGGCGTTCTCCTTTTTTTTTCTCCCCAAGTTAACCAACGTTTTTAAAGGCAAACAGGAAGGTGACAACTGAAGCATGTTTCGAAAACGGTTGAGCACTTACCTAGGAGCAAATACCGATGGTGGAACACAAAATCCGGCAGCTAGAACCGCATTTCTAAAATCGATATCGAGAAAGATCTCAGACAGATGAAGCAAAGTGACAGTCGGCGAGTGTGATGTACCGGCGGCAGAAAACGACGCCATGGGAGAACCGATGAACGAGTGCGGGCTTGAGAAGCGAGCAGCCATCCGACCAACACGAAGATAAAATACTGAACTGTTTCATCCAAATAAAAATGGTGGATGTGGGTGGAAAATACTGAGGCATTCTTACATACTGAGGGACGCAGTCGTAAAGAATTGAACGGCAGAATTTTCTCAGATTGGAGATGAACCAGCTAGAACTTAGATACGTTTCTCAGTCCAGTTTCACCGATGCTTGGGACCTCGGAGGCCTTTGCCAGAAGATTTAATAGAGGCAGATGCTACGAGAGTGACTTCGTGCACCCTTTTGTTAAACAAATTTTTCATCCTCTAAACAGAGCGGACTGGTCGAGTAACGAACCATAGTTCATCACGGAGACGTTTACCGTTACAGTTTCTAGAGAATGCCTACTATGAAAAAGGAGGCGACATATTACTTCCTGTCACAAACACCTTGCAAAATGGACTCGACAAAAAAGCAGAGACATTAGGACTTATGCGGAAGCTTATCCACACTCGTTGTACACTCCAAGCGTTCACAAATGGAATGGAAACTGTGTAAGACGATAGAAATCCCCCAAATGTCCACCGCTGCACAGATAAAGCGGCTTGTGGGACACTCGAGTACAGGATGTCTTGAGGAATAAATCGAGCGTACGAACCTGTGTCCGGAAACGTCATCCCACGACGCTACAGAACGTCGAAGCTATATAGTGCCCGGCACCCACCACTAGGCAACCTCTTCGGCAGCAAACGTGACATAGTACGCACACCGTAGGCGGAATGTTTCGCAATGTTGTTCATTACTCAGTGATCGAAACTGATTGCCACGATCGCCAGCGGAGAAGATGGAGCTAGCTGCTGCGTAGGCAGGCACTGCGATGCTCTGGTGGCTCGATGAATGACTTTTTCGGAGACAGGTTGTCACAGTTTATCTTTCTCTTGTAATCCTTTAAAATCTCCGTTTGTTCTTTGTTACACAGGAGAAAAATAAGCTGCAGATGGAAACTCGTGTTCGAAACCGCCATCCACCGAGGCAACAGAGCATCACCTTCATAGGAGACAAGGCCGTTCTACGCAGCAGCTAGCTCTTTCTTCTCCATTGGCGATCGAGGCAATCAGTCGCGATCGTTGAGTAACAAACACTACGAGACGTTCCACCTGTGGTCTGTCAGCGAACAAAGTCACCTTTAGTGCCGAAGGTGCCAGCACCCACAACTTCGATGCTCTGTAGTGTCGTTGGATAATGCTTGCGGACACAGATTTCTATCCTGGATTTGTTCCTCAACACACCCTCTACAACCCCTCGAACTTCGTCGCACGTTTCTGTGACGGCATGTAGATGTAAATATGCAAAGCGAAACAGCTACGACTTCCGTCACGACAATTTTGCAGAACTGAAGATGAGTGACTGGTACAGGTCTCTGGTTGCGGTTGGAGAGTTAGCAGCTGTGTGGCCGCTTATCACCCAGTGATAAAGCGACGACCTTTGTGTCCCCAGCACTGCTGACTACTAACTCCATAGCAACTACTGTGTACCGTCCACGCTGTTTATCATCTCAGTTGCAAGTGGTCTACTAATCGAGTCGGAAATATCGACTGTGCAAAGAGGACCTGCATGTTTTTGAGTTTACACCCCTTGCGGTGGCGCGGTTCTTTGTGTCCCTTTGCGACGAACCTGCTCCTACCTGTGAATATTTTCTCAGCAGATTATCAGTAGGAAAGCCGAATGAAACCTACTGTACTTCGACGTAAACCAGGCTTTAATTAAAGTCACTGATCTACGTTTCGGGAGAAAGTTTTCACACGAAATGAAAGGTTGGAAATTTTGTCCTTAATTAATATATTCTGAAACTTAGGTGAACAAGTATCACTGCCATGCCGATGCTAGTCTCAACACAGTCACTCACAATCCCTTTCACTCACGTTAGCAAGTTTATGGTGTTGCATTTCCCGAAAACGTAATAGCAACAAAAACACGGATTGTTTTTGATTGAGAATGCTCGCCAAATATTAAGTCTGTCGGTACCTAATGCAGTCGCAGTTTTTAGCCACCGACCTGCTCAATACGCCACGCGAAATTTATGTATTTTCTCGTCACAAAATTTACTTAAAAATTCCGAAATTTCTACATACCCATCGGAGTAATTACGCCGTCACTTTACAACACATTTGATGTATGAAACACTGCTAGATCAGGCAACTTATCATTTCCATCGGAACTACTACTACACACGTCCGAACTGTTTCATGGCTAGGCTCCGACTCCTCTCTAAGTCTTCTCTACCAGCAGAGAAAGGCGCGCGAAGAATATTGCTTTACCATTGGTCAGTTTACTTAACAGCCAATAGCAAAACAACGTTCTCCCGCGTCAGTCCGCGCTTTTCATCAATAACCAATCGCAAAATAGTAAACATAACGACTGCACTTTTTACCGACGTAATTATCAAATATGCTGAAGTTTTGTTTATGCATAAAGTTATTTACTATTGTTATTTATACCTGACTTAACTTTCCCTTTTCCATAAACTTACTTTACAAATCTATTCTATAAAATAACCCCTTTGTTCACATCCATACGTCTTCGAAATGTTCCCACACTAAATCCCACTACATATTTCACTAAACAATTATCTTCATATTAACCTTAAACCACACTCACGCATTTTTAATACCGTTAAAACACATTTATAACATTTTACCTTCACAAAAAGACATAATAACACTTTATGAAACTACTAAAACAGTTTATGAAAAACATTCAATTACTTTATTTTTTAGTGCACTCTAGCGGGCACAATCGATACTAAATTTGTCCGCTATCCAATATTGTCCTCTATCGGCTGATACATAAACTACGTGCGCGTCCAGTCTCGCGTCACCATCTGTCACCATCCAGCTCTGAGACACATCTCCCACTAAACCGCCTCCAAGACAGGATCGGTATACGGCGCTACGCCTCACCATCTCTACCAACAGTGGATGAAAGAAAAGATTTCCGACTTTTAAAATTGTCTTGCCGCTTTCGGACGTTCTTAACATTTCGCAATGTTTCATACTGATTTGTTTGTTGTTGCGCCTTCAGTCCAAAGACTGGTTTGATGCAGCACTCTATGCTACTCCATTCTGCGCAAGCCTCTTCATCTCCGAATAACTACTGCAGCTTATAACCTTCAGAATTTGCTTACTGCATTCATCTCTTCGTCTCCCTCTGCAATTTTTATCCCCCAAACTTTCCTCCAATACTACATTGGTGTTCGCTTGATGCCTCAGAACGTAACCTAACAACCGCTCCCTTCTTCTATTCGGGTTGTGCTACAAATGTCTTTCCTCCCCAGTTCTGTCAGTACCTTCTCATTAGTTATCTGATCTACCTATCTAATCTTCAGCATTTTTCTGTAGCACCACAAATCAAAAGTTTCTACTCTTTCCTTGTATAAACTGTTTATCGTCCATGTTTCGCTTCCATACAAGGCCCCACTCCATACAAATACTTTCAAAACAGACTTCCTAACGCTTCAGTCTATATTCGATATTAACAAACATCACTTCTTCACAAACGCTTTTCTTGCTATTACCAGACTACATTTTACATCCTTTATATTTCAGCCATTATCAGTAATTTCGCTGACCAAGTAGCAAAATTCATCTAATACTCTACATGACTCGTTTCCTAATCTAAATTCTTCAGCATCACCCAATTTAATTCGGCTACAATCTACACTACTGGCCATTAACATTGCTACACCACGAAGATGACGAGCTACATACCCGAAATTTAACCGACCGGAAGACGATACTGTGATATGCAAATGATTAACTTTTCAGAGCATTCACACAAAGCTGGCGCCGGTGGCGACACCTACAACGTGCTGAAATGAGGAAAGTTTCCAACCGATTTCTCATACACAAACAGCAGTTGACCGCAGTTGACGGGTGAAACGTTGTTGTGATGCCTCGTGTAAGGAGGAGAAATGCGTACCATCACGTTTCCGACTTTGATAAAGGTCGGATTGTAGCCCGTCGCGATTGCGGTTTATCATATCGCGACATTTCTGCTCGCGTTGGTCGAGATCCAATGACTGTTAGCAGAATATGGAATCGGTGGGTTCAGGAGAGAGATACGCAACGCCGTGCTGGATCCCAACGGCCTCGTATCACTAGCAGTCGAGATGACAGGCATCTTATCAGCATAGCTGTAACAGATCGTGCAGCCACGTCACGACCCCTGAGTCAACAGATGGGGACGTTTGCAAGACAACAACCATATGCACGAACAGTTCCACGACGTTTGCAGCAGCATGGACTATCAGATCGGAGACCATGGCTGCGGTTACCCTTGACGCTGCATCACAAACAGGAGCGCCTGCGATGGTGTACTCAACGACGAACCTGGGTGCACGAATGGCAAAACGTCATTTTCTCGGATGAATCCAGGTTCTGTTTACAGCATCATGATGGTCGTATCCGTGTTTGGCGACATCGCGGTGAACGCACATTGCAAGCATGTATTCGTCATCGTCATACTGGCGTATCACCCGGCGTGATGGTATGGGGTGCCATTGGTTATACGTATCAATTACCTCTTGTTCGCATTGACGGCACTTAGAAAAGTGGACGTTACGTTTCAGATGTGTTACGACCCGTGGCTCTACCCTTCATTCAGCAGGATAATGCACGACCGCATGTTGCAGGTCCTGTACGGGCCTTTCTGGATACAGATAATGTTCGACTGCTGCCCTGGCCAGCACATTCACCAGATCTCTTACCAATTGAAAACGTCTGGTCAATGGTGACCGAGCAACTGGCTCGTCCCAATACGCCAGTCACTACTGTTGATGAACTGTGATATCGTGTTGAAGCTGCATGGGCAGCTGTACCTGTACACACCATCCATGGTCTGTTTGACTCAATGCCCAGGCGTATCAAGGCCGTTACTACGGCCAGAGATGGTTGTTCTGGGTACTGATTTCTAAGGATCTATGCACCCAAATTGCGTGAAAATGTCATCATACGTAAGTTCTAGTATAATATATTTTTCCAGTGAATACCAGTTTATCATCTGCATTTCTTCTTGGTGTATCAATTTTAATGGCCAGTAGTGTATTATCCTTGTTTTGTTTTCGTTGATGTTCACCTTATATCTAGCTTCCAAGACACTGTCCCTTACGTTCAACTGCTCTTCCTAATCCTGCGCTGTCTCTGACAGAATTACAATGCCATCGGCGAACCTAAAAGTTTTTATTTCTTCTCCCAGAACTTGAATGCGTTCTCCAAATTTATCTTTCGTTTCCTTTACTGGCTGCTCGACGTACAGATTGAATAGCGTCGGGGTAGGCTACAACCCCTTCTCACTCCCTTATCAACCACTGCATCGATTGGACCCCCCCCCCCCCCTCTACTCTTTAGAACTGCTGTCTCTCTTCCGTACAAGTTGTAAACACCCGTTCGCTCCCTGAACCTTACCCCTGCTTCCTTCAGAATTTCGAAGAGAGTATTCCAGGTCGAAATGATTTGTTTACCGGAAACAAACTACTGCTGTCAGCGGTTTTTACAAAGTGCAACTAAAACCTTATGTGAGTAAACTTACAGTTACACGGCATATTATGAAAAATATAGGGGCACGTATGCGATGAGACATG
The DNA here is from genome assembly GCF_021461385.2 of Schistocerca piceifrons. Taxonomy (NCBI): domain Eukaryota; kingdom Metazoa; phylum Arthropoda; class Insecta; order Orthoptera; family Acrididae; genus Schistocerca; species Schistocerca piceifrons. Next base: position 77,491,517 of record NC_060142.1, on the reverse strand, counting down.
AGGAGGAATTACACAAACCTCAGTTCAGCAGAAGACGTTAATGCAGATGATCTGGAAAGACAATCCTGTAATGTTCGAATACAGTATTAGTGGCGTGCTGGCAGAAACCGTCACGTCGACTAAATATAGAAGCGTAACGCAAAAAATGTAAATGTCGTGTGACTGGGGTCTCCCGTCGGGTGGACCATACGCCGGGTGCAAGTCTTTCGATTTGACGCCACTTCGGCGACTTGCGAGTCGATGGGGATGAAATGATTATGATTAGGACAACACAACGCCCAGTCCCTGAGCGGAGAAAATATCCGACGCATCCGGGAATCGAACCCGGGCCTCTAGGATTGACATTCTGTCGCGCTGACCACTTAGCTACCGGGGGCGGGACAGCGTAACGCTGGAAGGCGATATGAAATTGAATGAGAACATTAAGGTCGCCACGTATTTAAGGCGAATTGTCGCCTTTGGTTTATTGAGAGAAAAATGTAAATCATCGATAAAGGAGAAAGTATATAGAATTAGGTGGACTGATAAAGTAAGGAATGAGGAGGTTCTACGCAGAATCGGAGAGGAAAGAAATATGTGGAAAACACTGATAAGGAGAAGGGACAGGATGATAGGACATCTGCTAAGACATGAGGGAATGACTTCCATGGTACTAGAGGGAGCCGTAGAGGGCAAAAACTGTAGAGGAAGACAGAGATTTGAATACGTCAAGCAAATAATTGAGGACGTAGATTGCAAGTGCTACTCTGAGATGAAGAGGTTAGCACAGGAAAGGAATTCGTGGCGGGCCGCATCAAACCAGTCAGTAGACTGATGACAAAAAAAAAATATAGAATACTAAAGCTATCCATCCTTGAGTAGTGCTCGAGTGTTCCGGTTCCCCACCAGGTCAGATTAAAGGAAAACATTGAAACAATTCAGAGGCGGGCTGCTAGGTTTGTTACCAGAAGTTCGAGCAACACGTGAATATTGTGGAGATCCTTTATCGTGAAATCAAACGGGAAACAATGGTGGGGAGACGTTGTTTCTGCGAAACACTAAGCAGAAAATTTAGAGACCCGGTGTTTGCCGCTGGCTGCAGAACGATTCAGCTGCTGTCAATTTACATTTCGCACAAGGACCGCTAGGATATTATGGTTCAAATGGCTCTGAGCACTATGGGACTTAACTTCTGAGGTCATCAGTCCCCTAGAACTTAGAACTACTTAAACCTAACTAACCTAAGGCCATCACACACATCCATGCCCGAGGCAGGATTCGAACCTGCGACCGTAGCGGTGGCACGGTTCCAGACGCTAAGATATTATTATAGAAATTAAGTCTCATATAGAAGCATACTGACTGTCGTTTTCCCTAGCTCCCTTTACTAGTGGAAAAAGGAGGGAATAACTAGCAATGGTACCCTCCGCCATGCACCGTACGGTGGCTTGAGGAATATGTATGTACCGGGTCGCTATGATTAAAGAGCAGTTTGTCAAAGAGGTTCAGTGTGGACTGTAATTATCGTGTGGCAGCGAAACCCGGTAGGTATGCCCATTCGTTAACGCGGAACCGATTTACACTGGAAAAAAATTAGATCCAGTTGTAGCTACCAGGACCAAATCTGGTGCTGTACACTGCTTGTATTACTGTATAACATCCGCGCTGTCATTTGACAAGCCATAAAGAGAGTGAACGGTATGGCTATCGAGAAGACAGACCATGCACTGTTAGTGAAACTGGTTTTGTGGGCCGGCCGCAGTGGCCGAGCGGTTCTAGGCGCTTCAGTCTGGAACCGCGCGACCGTTACGGTCGCAGGTTCGAATCCAGCCTCCGGAATGATGTGTGTGATGTCCTTAGGTTAGTTAGGTTTAAGTACACTACTGACCTTGCTACACCACGAACATGACGTGCTACAGACGCGAAATTTAACCGACAGGAAAAAAATGCTGTGATATGCAAAATCATTAGCTTTTCAGAGCATTCACACAAGGTTGGCGCCGGTGGCGACACCTACAACGTGCTGACATGAGGAAAGTTTCCAACCGATTTCTCATACACAAACAGCAGTTGACCGGCGTTGCCTGGTGAAACGTTGTTGTGATGCCTCGTGTAAGGAGGAGAAATGCGTACCATCACGTGTCCGACTTTGATAAAGGTCGGATTGTAGCCTGTCGCGATTGCGGTTTATCGTATCGCGACATTGCTGCTCGCGTTGGTCGAGATCCAATGACTGTCAGCAGAATACGGAATCGGTGGGTTCAGGAGGGTAATACGGAACGCCGTGCTGGATCCCAACGGCCAATATCACTAGCAGTCGAGATGACAGGCATCTTATCCGCATGGCTGTAACGGATCGTGCAGCCACGTCTCGATCCCTGAGTCAACAGATGGGGACGTTTGCAAGACAACAACCATCTGCACGAACAGTTCCACGACTTTTGCAGCAGCGTGAACTATCAGCTCGGAGACCATGACTGCGGTTACCCTTGACTTTGCATCACAGACAATGCCCAGGCGGATCAAGGCCGATATTACGGCCAGAGGTGGTTGTTCTGGGTACTGATTTCTCAGGATCTATGCACCCAAATTGCGTGAAAATGTCATCATATGTAAGTTCTAGTGTAATATATTTGTCCAATGAATACCCGTTTATCATCTGCAATTCTTCTTGGTGTAGCAATTTTAATGGCCAGTAGTGTAGTTCTAAGTTCTAGGGGACTGATGTCCTCAGATGTTAAGTCCCATACTGCTCAGAGCCATTTGAGCCATTTTTGTTTTATGTGGACGGCAGCAATTACAGTGCTGCATCAGATAGTATGGCCGACTGAAAGGTCTGTGGGGAGGCCAGATGTCATTAAACGGCTTAAAGAGGGTGATCATGAAATTCATAAACACGGGTCAGTTTGGTGTGGCACCTGGAAGAGGAAGGCGTCCTATCCCGGTGGAAGTTATTGACGAGGCTGCTGTTGCTGCAACTGACTATGCAGCACGGGCCCTGGGTAGTGCTAGTGCGTCACGGGAACTGTCCAGACCATGGTTAACAGTATGGAAAGTTTTGGGATCTATTTTACAATGGTACCCGCACAAGATCAAGACTGTTCAACACCTGATATCTCATAGACCACAGCAACGTTCTGAATTTGCTCTTCGGTTTCTGCCAAGGATCGAAGTTGATTACATGTGACCGGTCAATATTCTATGTGTAAGTAGGCTGTTTAGGTTTTTATGTTGGTAACGCCACGTAGCGCTCTATATGAAAATCACTGACTGTGCTGTGTGAAGTCTGTGGCTGGTTGGCATCGTTGTAATATTCGGTATTGTAGTGTTGCGCAGTTGGAGGTGAGCCGCCAGCAGTGGTGGATGTGGGGACAGAGATGGCGGAGTTTTGAGAGCGGATGATCTGGACGTGTGTCCATCAGAGAGAGTAAATTTGTAAGACTGGATGTCATGAACTTATATATATATATATATATATATATATATATATATATATATATATATATATATATAATGACTTTTGAACATTATTAAGGTAAATACATTGTTTGTTCTCTATCAAAATCTTTCATTTGCTAACTAGGCCTATCAGTAGTTAGTGACTTTAGTAGTTAGAATCTTTTATTTAGCTGGCAGTATTGGCGCTCGCTGTATTGCAGTAGTAGTTCGAGTAACGAAGATTTTTGTGAGGTAAGTGTTTCATGAAAGGTAGAGGTTATTGTTAGTCAGGGCCATTCTTTTGTAGAGATTATTGAAAGTCAGATTGCGTTGCGCTAAACACATTGTGTGTCAGTTTAGTGTTGAGCAGAATAAGTAAATAGCGAAATGTCTGAGTACGTTCAGTTCTGCTCAGCTGCTTGAAAATCAAATAATGTAAGGAGTTTATCAGCACAATCATTCATAAATTTTTCTAAGGGTAGGTTACATACAGAGTGACGAGACACATTTTACACTAAATGGTCCAGTGAATACACAGCACTGCCGAATTTGGTGTACTGCTAGGGCCTCCGCGCACTGGCAAACTTTCATCACCGGCAACTAGACTTGGCCACTGTTTCTATGTTTCGATACAGTGTATCGATACGTGGAACTGTTTCAGTGTTTCGGAACGGCTACGGTTCACTGTTTCGAAACAGTGGTGTTTCATTCCACCCCTGTCTCGGATAACTGGGCCACATTCGGTCTCGAGCCAGACACAGAAACTGTATCGTTGTTTCAGAATAAGGCTGTTTCAGTCCACCAGTGCTTGGAACGGACTAATTGTATCGAAACAGTGATGTTTCATTCCCCTCTGTGTCGGACGAGATTCGGGCTCGGCACAGGTACTGAAACACATTTAACATACCACTTCATAAAACACTTTCAAGAGTGTCAAAATCTTTGTGACAAACAATAGCATGAAGCTTAAGATATCCGAAAATAAAGCTTCGTTTCTAGCTGACTGTCATATTCTGAAATGGCGTAATATCTGCTTTATAAACACTAACCAAGCAATAAAACAACGCATACTATTCACATTCAAAATAATAAATATGTGAAAATCATTCAGTTAAATTACACTTTTTGATAACATACGCTTCTCTGTTCATGTACAGTAATCATATTAAGAAACTTAAGTAAGCCTACAACATTTTGAATAAAAAAAGGCGTAGAGTGACAGTTATTAGACATATACATAAATCTGATGTAGGTATAATTGCAAGCAATCTGTTTGACGTATCACTGATAGTGTAATGGTGAACGGGAAGGACTAGGAAGCATGGTGAATTTATAGTAACGGTTCGAAACACCTTAAAAGATAAAAATTTTTTGTGTTATATTTTGTTATTTATTCGAGTTATTTGGCGTTATTTGTGAGTCTATAGTCACTGTGCCTATTATCCTCAATGATTCCCTTTGTGTGCATGGCAATTAGCAGGATGGGTATATTACCCATACTAACGGAATGTGGGAATTCCAGTAGCATATCCGTTGTTTCTGCAGTTTGCTCCCACCTCCAGTTCCGTTCGTGGTGGCCTTTCTGTCTTTAGCTATGGCTGTCCTCAGCCAATTGAAAAGTATGAAAGCCACACGACACGAAAGCAGCGCATTTTCTGCAGAAATACGAAACTGCCAAGACGCCTAAGTGATAATTTCATACTTTCTGGGATATGATTAGCGCTCTCGCAACTCATTTGTGTTTATGTGGACATACTTAATACAGTAGACATTCAAGATGATAAAATGTGTAGGTTTATTAGATTACAAAACACAAACTGTTTCACTGTTTCGAAACAGCGTATCGAAACACTACATTGTACTGTTTCATTTGTTTCGAAACTGTTACGTGTTTCAGTTTGCCCATCTCTACCGGCAACTAAACTCACCCGTGAGTTGGTCGCCACTGCGCACTGGCGACTAACGCAGGACAGGCGGCGATCTGCCGCAGATCTGACGACAGAACTCTGAGATCGTAGTGCAAGCACTCGCTTCAGCGCACATTGTTGAACGTGGTGCTCCGCAGCACACGACCCCTTCGTTTTCCCACGTTGACCCGACGATATAGTCAATTAAGGCTATAGTGGACGCGGGTTCATAGCGGCTGGACCGTGGATCAGTGCAGTCGTGTCACTCGGTCTGATGAAGCACGTTCCTTGTTACACCAGGCCCATTGGTACTGTTCGAATAGGCCGTCATCTAGGCGAAAGGTTGCTAGAAACAAGCACCGCAACACGGACGCAGGCCAGTAGGGGCACTGTTTTGGAGGAAGGAGGGAAGACTGGGTTTAACGGTCCATCGACGTCGAGGTGGTCCATCGACGTCGAGGTCATTAGAGATGGAGCACAGGCTCGGACTGTGTCAAGGACGGGAAACGAAATCGACCACGACCTTTCAAAGAAACCATGCCGCCACTTGCATGGAGCCATTTAGAGAAATCACGGAAAACCTGAATGTGGATGGCCGGAGGCGGGATTGAACCGTCGTCCTCCAGAATGCGAGTCCAGCGCGATAACCACTGCGCCATCTTGCTCGGTGCCACTGTTATGCTATGCCTGCCGCACTGGCCGAGCGCTTCTAAGCGCTTCAGTCTGGAACCACGCGACCGCTACGGTCGCAGGTTCGAGTCCTGCTTCGGGCATGGATGTGTGTGATGTCCTTAGGTTAGTTAGGTTTAAGTAGTTCTAAGTTCTAGGGGACTGATGACCTCAGATGTTAAGTCCCATAGTGCTCAGAGCCATTTGAACCATTTGTTATGCTATGGACTAGGGTGGCGGTTATCCCTGAAACAACAGGTTTCCGGTTGTATCGGTTTCTCTTCATGCCGGTTTAACATGACTGTTAAAATCGCTCACAGTAACCGGTTTCTGAAATAACCGGTTTTCGGTCTTTTTCTTATTATTTCCTGTAATGAAAGTAGAAATGGAACAAAGACTGAAAAATGTTGACTCACCGAGTTTCAAGATACCTAGAATCAAAATATTAAATTAAACAGGCAAAGAAAACTGAGTCCGTCTCGGTTCTCTGCTTTTCTCGAGAAGTAATAAGTGGTTGAATACTACAAAAATTCGCTGGTATAATCCTATTGATTCTAATTGTGAAACTCTTCTCAAAAATCATACTGTAATTGTGGTCGATCTCAGTCTGGCCACTATGATAGTCAGTGCCAAAGGGTGAAAGCTGAGGTTGAAGAACTCTGTTTTTCTCAAGAACTGCTAGCAGATAGAGCCATATTTTGTACACAGAGGCAGCAGGTCAGCTTCTTTCTATTTTTATTGTAAACTGTAAATGCATTGCTGTTAAGTTTTTAATTTATTACTACTATCATAATTTCCTTCCTCTTTTCTTATTTCGTAGAATCGGCAGACTAATCTTTAATCCTTTATAGCAAAAGAAGCATTGTAGTTCATTGTTACATCATTTCGTAAAAATATTTCGAGACTAGGATTCGTGCCATTATGTAATACAACGGATGTCAGGCTGACAGCGACCGAGGAGCTACCGTTTTCTAAGACCGGGTAGGGGCAAAAGTCTTGCACACCGCACGTTCACGCGTGCCATAAGCGACACACAGCAACAGAGACGTCATGTCTCAGCAATGCTGTACCATGTGTGCTGTGCATTTCTATCGGCATTTTTATCAAAACAGCACTGGTCGCTTTTCCGATTTCCTGTAATAACTCAATATTCCAAATCAGTGCAAATTTAATGGTGTAAAATTTAAAAAATTATTTAAAAACGAAAAATTTTAGCACTGCTTCTAATTGATATTTTGGTTTTTTTATTTGGTTATTAGTAAAAAATAAAAAATATATCTGTTATAACGGAGATTAAACAAATACAGGAAAACACTGGTTGTCTAGAACTAACATACCGATGTCAGTTAAACCGGTCGCTTTTTCCCATTCCTGCTACGGAGTTGGTGCAGGCACGAGTATTTCGGAGCACTTTGTTGAATATTCAGCAGCAGAACGACCGCTTACGTGTTCTCATGTTGACCGTACGACATCAGTTACGATTGCAATGGGCGTGGAATCTCAAGAGATTGGACTTTGGATCAATACGATAGTGACGCCTGGTCTTATCTCGGTATACGCCGTCATCCAGGCGATCAGCTCTCGAAACATGCACCGAGCCAAGGACACAGACCAATTGGGGCAGTACTATGCTGTGAGGGGCATTCACCTTGGCTTCCATGGCACCTATGGTAGCAATCGAAGATACCAACAACAGCTATGGACTACGTGAACATTATTGCGGAGCACCTGTATCCCTTTCTGTTTCGTGTCTTCCTGATGTCGATGGCGTCTTCCAGCACGATAACTGTCCGTATCACAAGGTCACATTCGTGCGTGAGCATCTGGTTTCCGAGGTGTGATCAATTTTTTTTTATTTGGCGGCCTTTATATATCCGATTTTCAAAACTCTTTTTATCTTGTTGGTACACATGTTCCCGATGTACCAGGTGTACAAGTATGAAGCCGTAATTTCCCTATAGATTATTCGAGCCATCAGTGTAGGGCCCGTGAGACCTTATCTGCAGCGCCATCTGCTTCCTGTAACGGCTGACGACAAATGTCAACACACAGTAACCAAAGTCCCATACATCGCTATCTGCTTCAAACCCGTAAACACGTCAGATTTTGTGCCTACGAACTACGATTTGCGGACGGCATTTGTTTTCTGTTATCATTTGAAGAAAACTGCTGCAGAATCGCATCGAATGATTGTCGAAGCTTTCGGCGAACATGCTCTTGGGAAAACACAGTGTTTCGAGTGGTTCCAAAAATTCGAAAGTGGTGATTTTGACGTGAGAAACGACAAGCGCGGGAAACCACCGAAATAATTCGAAGACAACGAATTGCAGGCCTTTCCGGATGAAGATTATATTCAAACTCAATAAGAACTCGCGGAACAACTGAATCACTCATCGCTACCAACAGCAAATAATCGATTTAAATCGAGCATTACGTGAAAAACCGCCAGAAGGCAACACAGAGTCATACTGCCCAATGATAACGATCCATCACACACAGCAAAATGGGTCAGGGAAACGAACGAGAGGTGTTCAGTTGGGAAATACTAGGGCATGCGGCTTATCCTCCAGACTTGGCTCCGTCCGATTATCATCTGTTTGCACCACTGGGACACGCTCTCGCTGAACAACGCTTCAATTCGTATGAAAATGTACTGAAGTGGCTCGCTGACTGGTTCGCTTCAAAAGAAGAAATGTTTTTTTAGCGGTGCATTCATAGCCTGCCGGAGAGGTGGGAGAAACGTATAAAATATTGTTTGTCAGTTTGAAATAACATATATGTAATTATTGCATCCAAATTCTGGTATCATACTTCTACACCTGGTATGTCTGCATTTTCATGTTTTGGATATTTTCGTTTATTGCTAACAGTCGAAAAGATTATACGTGTTTTCGAGCCTTCGGCGAAGATGGCTCAAATAATAATTTGCATTAAATTTTGTTTGAGAAATGGAATGAAGTGCAGCAGCGTATTCGCAATGTGACTGTGGCTTTTTGGCCCATCCGCTATCAGTACGACATGAGTTTGCTAGTGGTATAAACGTTTCAAAGAGGATGGAGAAGACGGACGCTCTAACGTATCAATTGTTGACGACAGTGTGGAAAAAGGAAAAAAAAATGGTTCCCGAAAGATCGAATCACTATCAGAGAGGCTGCTGAAGATGTTGCCATATTCTCTGGCACACGCCAAGCAATTTTTCCGGATGGTTTGGTCATGAAACGTGTAGCAGCAAAGTTTGTTCCGAAATTGGTGAATTTCGACCGAAAACGTCGTCGTGCAGACAGAATTTCTAAAGAAAGTTATAACAGGTGACGAAACATGGGCACACGGCTATGACGTCGAAGTCAAGGCCCAGTCGTGCCAACGGAAACTACCTGTAGAGCCAAAACTGAAAAAAAAATCGACAAGTTCCCGTCACATGGGAAGGTTCTTCCCACCGTTTTCTTCGACTACAATAGGACAGTGCATCACGAGTTTTTGCTTTACGGTCGTACGGTCAGTAAGCAATACTATCTGGAACTTATGTGCCGTTTGCGTGAGGCAGTTTGAAGAAAACTATTAGATTTATGGGAAAACCACACGTGAAAATTGTATCACTTTAATGCTCCCGCTCCTATCTCAATGCTTGTTCCTGATTTTTTAGCAAAAAAACAAAACCGTTATGTAGGCTCAGCCAGAGTAGTGGCCGGACATGGACCCCTGAGTCTTCTATCTATCCCCGAGTGTGCAAATTTATGTACATATACATTTAAATAGCAATAATAATTAAGTGTACATAAATAAAGGGATTAATAGAATTCAATTATTTTCAATTACTGTCCAAATTTTGGATTTTTATAGTTTCTTTTCTCTGAGTCCGTTTTAACGTGAACTTAGTTCTGATGTACTTGGTTATATTCATCTTCTTCCGCCTTGAATATTTATCTGCTGATCGAGTTCTTAATCGGGCTTTTTCTTCGTAATGCAGGCCGCTTGTGGACCTGACATTGAGATGATGCGCGGAAGAAAACTTTCGTGGTTTTGCACAAATAATAATTATTATTCAAACAACACGATAACTACCACACACATCTTACAAAAATACGTCTTTTCCACTCGAGAACTAAAGACAGAGTCTCTCTATTAACAAAAAAAAATTGAATGGAATTTTTTATCATTTGTTATCTGCTTTCCGGCGTAGCAAAATATATCTTTATTGGCCCTTACAGCGACCGCGCTAATGATTATCGTCATTGGTTTTAAATTTTTGTCGTAGCTTGTTGGGACTTTTCCTTATGTCCGTATACACGAGGCTAAAGAGAACCATGAAAGGACGCCGTTCTGCCACCATTTGTGAGATAAAAACAGAATCGCTGAAAGAGCTAAATACCATCACGAAAATTAAGTTCCAGAAGTGCTTCCAAGATTGCAAAACGCAATCGTCTAATTGTATTATATCTGAGGAAGATTGAAGGGGTCAAAGTTGATGTTGGTGAATAAATAAAGATACTGTACAAAAAACAAAACTTCCAGTTACTTTTTGATCACACCTCATAGCTTCAGAAACATACCAATGACTTTTCGAATCCGTGTCACGCAGAATCGCTTCAACGACAGACCAAAAAGCTATTAAATAGATTGTCATAATGATTTGGTTCGTCAGTGTATTATACGCATATCCTTGCGTGACCCATACGTCATTAGGCTACAGATGTTAGAGGTGCTTTATAAGCACAAAAGACAGTTTTTTTTACAAAATCTGTTTAACAGAACACGATCCATCATAGGACACAGAATCTCATATGACCTCTTACAAGCTCACAGCTTCAGAACTGCACACCTGCAGACAATTTTATTGCTAGAAGAGCGGTTTTTCAACTGACCAGTCAATCGCGGCAAGTTATGAACCGACTTTTTTTGCGCTCTCAAGGACTTGACGCAGAGACCAGTTTGCCTTCGTACGTGTCCCTGTAATAGCTTCGTTGTCTCGTTAAATGGAAGTCATGTGAGTTTATTTACTAGTAGACATTTGCGTTAATTCATCCTGTCATGCATGCACATTCCTGCATGTAAATAATAGCGTTATTATTGTGAATTGTGTCGCTAACTTCTGTTATACGAAGACTCACCGTTCATGTTGTTTTATGTGTCCACTTTAGAATGCAATACAATGTTATGTATCTGTTCTGGCAATAAGTGTACCACCTGAAAGCAGGGAATTACTACAAAGCGATCATGGCTTGAAAATGCTAAAAATTAGTATCTAACCATAGTTGCCCTTAATCGTGCAGGGTCTTCAACCGTATGTGAATAAAGACTTGATTTCTATGATGTTGGGGTCTCTTAATAGTTTCACATCCAGGTTCGTGAGTGGTGCCGAATTATTAGAAAGCCGTTAACTTAGAATAAAAGTGTGGTGTCACCGCCAGACACCACACTTGCTAGGTGGTAGCATTTAAATCGGCCGCGGTCCATTAGTATACGTCGGACCCGCGTGTCGCCACTGTCAGTGATAGCAGACCGAGCGCCACCACACGGCAGGTCTACAGAGACGTACTAGCAGTTGTACAGCCGACTTTGCCTGAGATGGATTACTGACAATTACGCTCTCATTAGCCGAGACGATAGTTAGCACAGCCTTCAGCTACATTTGCTACGACCTAGCAAGGCGCCGTATTCAATTGCTAATTAATATTATGATGCATGTATCATCAAGAGCGATGTTCTACAATTATGGATTAAAGTTAAGTATTCCAGAAGCTACGTACTTTTCTTTATAGCATTCATTACGTATCCTGTTTCAGACCTCACGCCAGCCTGCGTGAGTTTAAGCGCGTGCCTTTCGGCTTCCTCTCTTTGTGTCTAGGCTGTCTTGCATAGACACAACAAAAAGCACAGACTTGTTTCTTAAATACAAGGCTCATTTAAAAATAGCCATTACTCCTTCTGATGTGGTGAAGTCTTCGCATTGTTCAGAAATGAAAACATCATCTCCGGAGGGAAAGGCAACCATTCTTAAAAAAAATTCGGTAAGTTGTCTTTTATAATGCCAGACATATTTCTCGCTACCAAAAATCCTTTAGTTTCTTGTCATTGTAATCATTAAGTGTTTTTGGTCAAGGTATTGAATAATAACAAATAATTATCCGCTTATGTTTCTTTCGTCGCACTATAAATTTCTGAATTAAAAATCCATTAATCAAGAACAACATTCAGATTTTTGGCGGTACACCTGATTCGCAATTTCGTCTTCTGCAAATACTTGACATCAGCATTCCCCTGCAGGACAAACTGATATCTGTTTCGCTCAAAAAAGTTATAACTGAGAATTAGGAGGATTATCTTCTATTCAGCGGCTAATAAATGCTTAAAAAACCGAAGCAGATGTTAAGTTAAAAACTTGCAATATACTTAGTGACACTGTACATAAAACTTTATGATAGGTAAATAATTACTGGAGACATATTCTTGTTATTCTTTAGCCCTACTTTAGATTAATGGTTTCCATTATGGTACACTTACAGAAACAAAAGTATCAGTTAGTTTATCAGCATCTCAGTGTTGTTTTATTTATTCATTGTTCCTTATTATAAAAACTGTTGGCATTCCAGTATCAGCTTGTCAGCCAGTTTCGACCTAATTATTATTTCGTTGGTATGTTTCAATGTTTCAGTGATTCGTCTTTGCTTGTAGTAGTAGTAGTTTTATTCATCCCTAGATTTGAAGCCAGGCCAACAATCGAAGTGGGATCGAATCCTACAAGTCACACAAAAGTCTTTAACTTAAACTAGGATAGTTCGAGTTTAAAACGAAATTATAAGAAGAAATGCAAGCTCTACGTTTAGTGTAAAACACAACAAAAAATATCAGCGCATCAAAAGTGGCAGCGCCGGTCTTGATGGATTGGGACAAGCCCTTCGACAAACTGTGTAGGGATTATGAATATAAGTTGCACAGATGAAGATAGCGGACTACATACTAGATGATAGTTTGTACACAACGGAAGAATGTTGATCCACAAACGTGAAGAAGTCGGAGACAACCAAAATAGAAACAGTTCTCCTCAAGTGTCAGTACCGTCCGCTATCATTTTGATCATCCCAAAGCAACAAGGAGAACAGCTAGCAGAATATGCGCATGGTACAGTGATGCATACAAGCAACAAAAACTGCTTAACAAATGAACTTCGTCGCAAATTAGTGTAGAAGAAACAAAGTGTCACTCAACAGTGAAACAAAAAACTGAAACTATGTACTTCTCAAAAAAGTCGTCACACATTTGTGGCAACGTCAGAATCAGCTACAGAAACATCCCATGATCAACAAATTTTAAATGCCCCAGGATCGTATTAAATGGACAAATTTTCTTCAAGGCTGATATTACTGCGAAAATAATTATTTTTCTACAGATGGTGAAAGCACTGGCTCCCTTCTTTGTTAGTTCCGAATCAGAAACAAAAACCAAATGGCGACTATGCAGATCCACAGTCTTCCCGGCAATAGTTAATGGCTGCACAGGATGGGAAACAGCCTCACCGTCATAATCGGACTCCAACCGATCCACAACAAAGTCCCAAGATGACTGTTGAAATCGCCCCTTGGGCGAAAATCAGAAACATGCGTGAGGTCTTAAGGAATGACACATTGAAAATAGCTATTCTGAAGAACGCGAAAAAGTAGTACAATGCAATAAATTAACTGAGATAATCAATCCCAATGTAAATATTTACTACACAACCACACCCCTGAAAGAAAATGAAAGATCGGTTTAGCATTTTAGAAGAACACTGACATAAATACAGAAGCCAGCCACAAGTTTGGCATAAAAAATTTATTCACATTTAACCATTTACCTGTTTCGTCAGATTGGCATTTACAGGTTTCTATGATGGGACCTCGCCTTGTGCTAGTTAGCTGTTCGGTGCTGTGGCCTAAGTTCCTGATTGAAGCATTAGTCGAACATTTCTACTGCACTTTTTTCAAAGTTTTCCCGTGGTTTGTTGTTTGTTTTATTCGGCCTCCCGAGTTTGTACTCTATTTCTCCATCGAGAACACGTGGTTACATTGAATACATAATTGTACAAAGAGAAATAAAAAAATGCATATTTAAAGAACTGGAAGCTCATGCGGCCAACCTTTGTCACTACAAATATTTAACAAACAGAATGATGAGTAAACTTGACATGTTTATGTGACCAGTACAGACTGTTTCTTAAATTTAATAATAAGTGATACAGATAAATGAAAATATGAGTCCCACAGATTTTACCCTATACTCTTAACAAACTGACGACCACTTTATACTGGCGAATGTCTTTAGAAACCAAAAGAGAGGACGCTATGTTGTGCGTGCGTTACGTAAGAGTGGTACAGTTCGCTAATAATTCAACAACCATCATTCCCCGTTTTGGGGCACCACATGCTACGTTCAACATTCACAAAATGTGGCACAGCTTCATATGTGTGATGGAAGAAAAAGGGAAAAAGTGTTGAATGGTAATATAGGGTGGAAATAATATAGGACAAAAATAGTCGCAATAGGGGGACTACACAACACCCACACCTATCCCATAGAGTGCAAATAAAAAAGTCTCCAACATACAAAGACAGCGTTTCTGTCAAGCTGGTAGAAGCGACGTCACAACCGCAGCATCACAAGACACAAGACAGGGAGGCACATTCATAGTAGCTAACGGCACAAAAATGTGCGCTACACAGTCTTCATTGCTGGCGATTAGATTAAGATATCACAGCGTCAAAACACACTCGATGTAAAGCACTTTGCTGTAGCCCCTTACAGCTTCTCTCTTCCCCTTTTCCTTTCGCTGCCCCTCCCCATTCTACACCTCCGCACCTTTCCCCCATGTCATCGTTTTTGATGATTCAGCACGTCTAGTAAAGACGGATACTTACAGTACTCGTACATGAAACACGTTACATGTGCAGCGTTTGGTAAAGTAACCGGTACTGTGAAACGAATGAACCTCTTTCTGCATTCGAGGCTTTTGATGCGGGCTGAAGTGTCCAGAAACAAGATGTTGCGCTTACTCACATCTGCGAGCCGGCCGCGCCGCCGCCAGCCGTTGTGTTCTGCAAGCCGGCCGCTCCGCTACTGGCGAGACGATCACGAACGCTTTGGACGCGACCTCCCTCACGGCACACTGCTGTGACTCGGCAGACTTGCGTGCGCTAGGCCGTGACCGTCGCATCTACAGCAGCTGCTCTCCGCGCACATTCGCTTACCAGCGTTGCAACTGACGTACTGTAACCAGTCTTTTATTTAGATGGAAGCTGAGGTGCTAAGATTATTGACGATTAACAAGCATAAGGAAATAATACAGGGTGATTCAAAAAGAATACCACAACTTTAAAAATGTGTATTTAATGAAAGAAACATAATATAACCTTCTGTTATACATCATTACAAAGAGTATTTAAAAAGGTTTTTTTTTCACTCAAAAACAAGTTCAGAGATGTTCAATATGGCCCCCTCCAGACACTCGAGCAATATCAACCCGATACTCCAACTCGTTCCACACACTCTGTAGCGTATCAGGCGTAACAGTTTGGATAGCTGCTGTTATTTCTCGTTTCAAATCATCAATGGTGGCTGGGAGAGGTGGCCAAAACACCATATCCTTAACATACCCCCATAAGAAAAAATCGCAGGGGGTAAGATCAGGGCTTCTTGGAGGCCAGTGATGAAGTGCTCTGTCACGGGCTGCCTGGCGGCCGATCCATCGCCTCGGGTAGTTGACGTTCAGGTAGTTACGGACAGATAAGTGCCAATGTGGTGGCGCTCCATCCTGCTGAAATATGAATTGTTGTGCTTCTTGTTCGAGCTGAGGGAACAGCCAATTCTCTAACATCTCGAGATACAGTAGTCCAGTTACAGTAGCACCTTCGAAGAAAAAGGGACCAAAAACTTTATTGGCTGAAATGGCACAGAAAACGTTCACCTTAGGCGAGTCACGTTCATACTGAGTTGTTTCCCGCGGATTCTCAGTGCCCCATATACAGACATTGTGACGGTTGACTTTCCCGTTAGTGTGGAAAGTTGCTTCATCACTAAACACAATCTTTGAAACGAAAGATTCATCTGTTTCCATTTGAGCAAGGATAAAATCACAGAAATCGATTCTTTTAATCTTATCAGCTGCGGACAGTGCTTGAACCAATTTCAGACGATAAGGTTTCATAACTAACCTTTTTCGTAGGACTCTCCATACAGTTGATTGTGGAATTTGCAGCTCTCTGCTAGCTCTGCGAGTCGATTTTCCTGGGCTGCGAACAAATGCTTGCTGGATGCGTGCTACATTTTCATCACTCGTTCTCGGCCGTCCAGAACTTTTCCCTTTGCACAAACACCCATTCTCTGTAAACTGTTTATACCAACGTTTAATACACCACCTATCAGTAGGTTTAACACCATACTTCGTTCGAAATGCACGCTGAACAACTGTCGTCGATTCACTTCTGCCGTACTCAATAACACAAAAAGCTTTCTGTTGAGCGGTCGCCATCTTAGCATCAACTGACGCTGACGCCTAGTCAACAGCGCCTCAAGCGAACAAATGTACAACTAAATGAAATTTTATAGCTCCCTTAATTCGCCGACAGATAGTGCTTAGCTCTGCCTTTTGTCTTTGCAGAGTTTTAAATTCCTAAATTTGTGGTATTCTTTTTGAATCACCCTGTATTTTAAAAGTACATATATACTTAAAATATCCAAAAAGTCAAAAGAACTAAGAATAATGAAGTATAAGGCAGATCAACTGGTAGTCTCATATACAGGTTGGTCCATTGATAGTGACCGGGCCAAATATCTCACGAAATAAGTATCACACGAAAAAACTACAAAGAACGAAACTCGTCTAGCTTCAACGGGGAAACCAGATGGCGCTATGGTTAGCCCACTAGATGGCGCTGCCATAGGTCAAACAGATATCAACTGCGTTTATTTTAAATAGGAACCCTCATTTTTATTACATGTTCTTGCAGTACGTAAAGAAATATGAATGTTTTAGTTGGACCACTTTTTTCGCTTTGTGACAGGTGGCGCTGTAATAGTCACAAACGTATAAGTACGTGGCGTCACGTAACATTCCGCCAGTGCGGACGGTATTTGCTTCGTGATACATTACCCGTGTTAAAATGGACCGTTTACCAATTGCGGAAAAGGTCGATATCGTGTTGATGTATGGCTATTGTGATCAAAATACCCAACGGGCGTATGCTATGTATGCTGCTCGGTATCCTGGACGACATCATCCAAGTGTCCGGACCGTTCGCCAGATGGTTACGTTATTTAAGGAAACAGGAAGTGTTCAGCCACATGCGAAACGTTAACCACGGCCTGCAACAATTGATGATGCCTAAGTAGGTGTTTTAGCTGCTGTCGCGGCTAATCCGTAAATCAGTAGCAGACAAACTGCGCGAGAATCGGGATTCTCAAAAACGTCGGTGTTGAGAGTGTTACATCAACATCGATTGCACACGTACCATATTTCTATGCACCAGGAATTGCGTGGCGACGACTTTGAACGTCGTGTACAGTTCTGCCACTGGGCACAAGAGAAATTACGGGATGATCACAGATTTTTTGCACGCGCTCTATTTAGCGACAAAGTGTGATTCACCAACAGCGGTAACGTAAACCGGCGTAATATGCTCTATTGGGCGACGGAAAATCCACGATGGCGGCGACAAGTGGAACACCACCGACCTTGGCAGGTCGGTATTATGGGAGGAAGTATAATTGACCCCATTTTATCGATGGCAATGTTCTACTGATGTTACTACAAGATGTTTCACTGCATGACAGAATGGCGATGTACTTCCAACATGATGGATGTCCGGCACATACCTCGCGTGCGTTTGAAGCGGTATTGAATAGCATATTTCATGACAGGTGGATTGGTCGTCGAAGCACCGTACCATGTCCCGCACGTTCACCGTATCTGACGTCCCCGGATTTCTTTCTGTGGGTCAAGTTGAAGGATATTTTCCGGCCGGTGTGGCCGTGCGGTTCTAGGTGCTTCAGTCTGGAACCGTGTGACCACTACGGTCGCGGGTTCGAATCCTGCCTCGGGCATGGATGTGTGTGAAGTCCTTAGGTTAGTTAGGTTTAAGTAGTTCTAAGTTCTAGGGGACTGATGACCACAGATGTTAAGTCCCATAGTGCTCAGAGCCATTTGAAGGATATTTGCTATCGTGATCCACCGACAACGCCTGACAACATGCGTCAGCGCATTGTCAACGCATGTGAGAACATTACGGAAGGCGAACTACTCGCTGTTGAGAGGAATGTCGTTACACGTATTGCCAAATGCATTGTGATTGGCGGTCATCATTTTGAGCATTTACTGCGTTAATGTGGTATTTACAGGTAATCACGCTGTAACAGCATGCGTTCTCAGAAATGATAAGTTCACAAAGGTACATGTACCACATTGGAACAACCGAAATAAAATGTTCGGACGTACCTACGTTCTGTATTTTAATTTAAAAAACCTACCTGTTACCAACTGTTCGTCTAAAACTGTGAGCCATATGTTTGTGTCTATTACAGCGCCATCTATCACAAAGCGAAAAAAGTGGTCAAACTCAAACATTGATATTTCTTTACGTACTACACGAATATGTAATAAAAATGGGGGTTCCTATTTAAAAAAACGCAGTTGATATCCGTTTGACCTATGGCAGCTCAATCTAGCGGGCCAACCATAGCGTCATCGCGTTTCCCCCTTCAAGCTAGACGAGTTTCGTTCTTTGTAGTTTTTTCGTTTGACGCTTATTTCGTGAGATATTTCGCCCGGTCACGATCAATGGACCACCCTGTATATACTGAAGCGCCAAAGATACTGCTATAGGCATGCGTACTCAAATACAAAGATATGTAAACAGGCAGAATACGGCGCTGAGGTCGGCAACGCCTATGTAACACAACAGGTGTCTGTCGCAGTTGTTAGATCGGTTGCTGTTGCTGCTATCGCAGGTAAACAAGACTTAAGCGAGTTTCAACTTGGTGTTACCATGGCCAGCATGGCCGGCATGCGAGTGGGTGTGACACAGCATCTCCAAGGTAGCGATGAAGCGGGGATTTTCTCGTACGACCATCTCACGAGTGTAACGTGAATATCAGGAATCCGGTGAAACATCAAATCTCCGACACCGCTGCGGCCGGAAATAGACCCTGCAAGAACGGGGCCAAGGATGACTGAAGAGAATCGTTCAACGTGACAGAAGCGCAACCTTTCCGCAAACTGCTCCAGGTATCAGTGCTGGGCCATCGACGAATGTCAGCGTGCGAACCATTCAACGGAACATCATCGATGTGTGCTTTCCAAGCCGAAGACTCGCTCGTGTACCCTTGATGACTGCACGACACAAAGCTTTACGCCTCGCCAGAGCCCTTCAACACCGACATTGGACCGTTGATGACTGGAAACAAGCTGCTGGTCGGGCGAGTCTCGTTTCAGATTGTACCGAGCGTATGGTCGTGTGTGGGTATGGAGACAACCTTATGAAGCCATGGACCCTCCACGTCAGCAGGGGACTGTTCAAGCTGGTGGAGGCCCTGCAATGATGTGGGGTGTGTACAGTTGGAATGATATGGGACCCCTGATGCGTCTAGATACGACTCGGATAGGTGACACGTACTTAAGAATCCTGTCTGAGCACATGCGTCCATTCATGTCCATCGTGCATTCCGAAAGACTTGGGCAATTCCAGCAGGATAATACGAATTGCTGCAGACTTTAAACTACTGAGCTAGACACTTCCGCTGGCCACCAAACACCCCAGACGTGAACATTATTGAGCATATCTGGGATGCCTTGCAACGTGCTGTCCAGAAGAGATCTCCACTCCCTCGTACTCTTACGGATTTATAGACCGTTCTGCGGGGTTCTTGGTGTCAGTTCCCTCCAGCACTACTTCAGACATTAGCCACGTTGCGGCACTTCTGCGTGCTTGCGGGGGCCCTAGACGATATTAGGTAGGTGTACCAGTTTCTTTGGATCTTCAGTGTATTTAAATAATACTGAGATTGAAAAGGTCGAAAGAACCAAGAATAAAGTAGTATAAGGCAGATGAAGCTACCTGTTGTGTATTGTTTTTCGGTATATGTATCTTCTTGATTATTTTCAATGGGGATCTCTAAAGTCACTTGTCTGTGAGACCCCAGTGGATATGGAGATGGAATTAGTTCTCAAAATTGTAACTGCCTGTGATACGATTCGAAATACACCAGGGATATTTGTCATGGTGCGCCAGAATCTTGTTCGCCGATGTCATGCATGCATTGAGGTTGATTGCCGTCAGTTTCAGCACATTTTGCAAGACGCAGTACAAATGGCAGGTTCACTGTGTCAGTAATGGTACTTGCAGTTTGCTGCAACTACTGTAAATAAAAAAAAAGACTCCATAATGTGATTTTATTCCTATTGTCTCCTTAAGCTGGCTTCTCCGACCCCAGGTTCCCTACCCCAAATTGTTGAGTGGAACATCCCTTGTGTCCTGTTAAAATTTTGCACGCTGTTAAGGAAACACCATACATACACATATATCGCCTTGTTTCACTGCTGTTCAGTTCTTGGTGTGGCCGAACGGTTCTAGGCGCTTCAGTATGGAACGGCGCGACCGCTACGGTCGCAGGTTCGAATCCTGCCTCGGGTATGGATGTGTGCGATGTCCTTAGGTTCGTTAGGTTTAAGTAGTTCTAAGTTCTAGGGGACTGGTGACCACAGATGTTAAGTCTCATAGTGCTCAGAGCAATTTGAACCACTTTTTTGTTCAGTCCTTCGGTCTGCTAAGCTTCGTCTCTCTTTTTGTTAGGTTCCTGTATTGTGAAAAGGGAAAAATATAACTGTTTTAAAGGAAAATTCAATTTCTTCCCCGATTTATCGAAAGAAAGGTATTGGGAAGATAGTTACGTAAAAAGAAATTTAGTGTATAAACAAAGTTAACTGTAAAACTTCCTAGCAGATTAAACCTGTGTGCCCGACCGAAACTCGAACTCGGGACCTTTTGCCTTTCGCGGGCAAGTGCTCTACCATCTGAGCTACCGAAGCACGACTCACGCCCGGTACTCACAGCTTTACTTCTGCCAATATCTCGTCTCCTACCTTCCAAACTTTACAGAAGCTCTCCTGCGAACCTTGCAGAACTAGCACTCCTGAAAGAAAGGATATAGCGGAGACATGGCTTAGCCACAGCCTGGGGGATGTTTCCAGAATGAGATTTTCACTCTGCAGCGCAGTGTGCGCTGATATGAAACTTCCTGGCAGATTAAAACTGTGTGCCCGACCGAGATTCGAACTCGGAGACGAGAGACTGGCAGAAGTAAAGCTGTGAGTATCGGGCGTGAGTCGTGCTTCGGTAGCTCAGATGGTAGAGCACTTGCCCGCGAAAGGCAAAAGGTCCCGAGTTCGAGTCTCGGTCGGGCACAGAGTTTTAATCTGCCAGGAAGTTTCATATCAGCGCACACTCCGTTGCAGTGTGAAAATCTCATTCTGAAAGTTAACTGTTTCTACGAGCAACAGTTAATGTCTCTGGTTGCATTTACGAGCTAGTCGGCAGTTTTCATTCAAGATTCTGGGTTTGACCGCACTCTCGTTTAACTTGTGAGAAACTAACGTGCTCACAATTACGAAAGAGCATTTTAATTTGAAAGGTTCGAAAATAGTAACAGAATATTCTGAAAACTAATTATGATTTCGGTACAGCTTCTTCCGAAGCTGTGTGTTTCATAGCGAATACGCGCAGGCTAAGGAACTTTACCCTACAGTGACGAATTCATTCGAAGAGCTAAATAATAGAAGACTGTACCACTCTCGTGCTGTTCTCCTTATCGGATGAGACACGCTCCTAAGAAATAACGGGCGTGATTAATACGCACAAAGACGAAGGAGACGGCACAGTTCTCTGTGCTGGCACTTCCAGGGATCACCGAGCAAGGTACCGCAGTTGCGAAATACTGGATTTGCATTCGGGAGGTCGGCGGTTCAAATTCTCTCCCGACCATCCAGATTTAGGTTTTCCGTTGTTCCCCAAAATCCCTCAAGGTTGATACCATTGGATGGACGCGACCAAATACCAACTCCAACGACCTCGTCGTCAATATGACGTTAAGGGGACCTGGACATTATGACGAATCAAAACACGGAATTTTTTATTTAATAAAATTCTGTGATTCTTCCTGGTTCTAAAATTACATACATCATGTATAATACTTCACCATTTTCAAGTTTAAATACCTTTCTAAAGCAGATACGGCGCGGAATGTCTGTCACACTACTGTCAAATAGAAAACCTTGCCTACAGTGTCTTTTTTTTATTTTCGCGCCGCTGTTTCCACAGCAACTCGTTTGTGTTACATTGCTGAAGAACATATCGACTGTACTACGAGCAGGGATTTATTGAGACCAATCTTTCTGTCGATACAAGTAGATTACTTGCGTTTACTTATGTTTTTTCCGTGCGTTCGTGTTTTTGTAGGCATATCAGCTCTTCAGATAACTGTGATGGACGTCATGATACGTTTTAGTAACGGAGTACCAAACAGATTAAAAACCATGAGCAGTTTAGGCATCAAAACTGGGGACAACATGAAAAGTGGACTGTTATGAGTGGACAGACAACGTGCCGTTAAGCTGAAAAAAAAATGATGAAACCATGACACAGGAAGCCAGAATAACAAAGAAAAGAAAGAAAACCGAAGAGATGAAGAGGATTCTCAGAATCAACAAGATAATGGAGCTGGACTGTTTTGACATGTTATCATTGAGAAGAAAATGACATGCAGATCTTTAGCCTCAATTTCGCGAACCAACGTTTTTGCATGGTCGGGTATCTTTATCTCATAAAATATTAGAGCCACAGAAACAAAATTCTAAAAGAATCATAATACACGCATGCACATAAATTAAGGATAATGCTGATACATGGTGAAACAACGCTCTGGTTGGTGGTTTGCGGGTTTAAATCACCTCGGGGTATGACCGTGCGGTACATCTGACCTGCGGTCGTTGCACGGTGGCGCTGGCAGCAGTCCACATACGCAGTGGTGTGTTGGTGCCTGTCAGAGTACAGTGCAGCGAGTAAGTGTGCAGACGTTTTCAGACATGCTAATGTGACTGTGTGTTGAAAATGGCTCACAGAACACATATTGATGACGTTATTAGAGGTAAAATACTAGGGCGGCTGGAGGCTGGCCAAATACAGCAGGTCGTAGCATGGGCCCTCCGTGTGCCACAAAGTGTGATACCAAGTTTATGGCAACGATTCCAGCAGGCAGGAAACATGTCCAGGCGCTACAGTACGGGAGTCCACAGTGTACAACACAAGAAGACCGATATCTCATCAGCGCCCGCAGACGGCTACGGAGTACTGCAGGTAGCCTTGCTCGGGACCTTGCTGCAGCCACTGGAACAGTTGTCTCCAGACACACAGTCTACAGACGACTGAACAGACATGGTTTATTCACCCGGAGACCTACAAGGTGCATTCCACTGACTTCTGGTCACAGGTGAGCCCGTAAAGCCTGGTGTCAAGAACACAGTACACGGTCATTGGAACAGTGGTCCCAGTTTATGTTCACGGACGACTCCAGGTATAGTCTGAACAGTGATTCTCGCCGGGTTTTCATTTGACTTGAACCAGGAACCAGATATCAACCCTTTAATGTCCTTGTAAGGGACCTGTATGGAGGTGTGGGGTGGGATTATAATTGGTGCACGTACACCCCAGCATGTCTTTGACGGAGGAACTGTAACACGTCAGGTGTATTGGCACACCATTTTGCATCAGTATGTCTGCCTTTTCATGGGTGCAGTGTCCCACCTTCCTCGTGATGGATGATAATGCACGGCCACACCTCGGGAGGACGACGGTTCAATCCCGCGTCCGGCCATCCTGATTTAGGTTTTCCGTGATTTCCCTAAATCGCTCCAGGCAAATGCCGGGATGGTTCCTTTCAAAGGGCACAGCCGACTTCCTTCCCCGTCCTTACCTAATCCGATGAGACCGATGACCTCGCTGTCTGGTCTCCTTCCCCAAAACAACCAACCAACGGCCCCACCGAGCTGCCATCGTGGAGGAATACCTTGAAACAGAAGATATCAGGCGAATGGAGTGGCCTGCCTGTTTCCAGACCTAAACCCCATCGAGCATGTCTGAAATGCTCTCGATCGACGTATCGCTGCACGTCTTCAAACCCCTAGGACACTTCAGGAGCTCCGACAGGCACTGGTGCAAGAATGGGCTATACCCCAGCAGCTGCTCGACCACCTGATCCAGAGTATGCCAACCCGTTGTGCGGCCTGTGTACATGTGCATGGTGATCATATCCCATATTGATGTCGGGGTACATGCGCAGGAAATAGTGGCGTTTTGTAGCAAGCACATGTGTTTCGGGACCGTTTTTTTCAACTTATCACCAAAACTGTGGACTTAATGATCTGTGTCGTGTGTGTTCCCTATGTGCCTATGCTATTATCGCCAGTTTTATGTAGTGCCACGTTGTGTGGCACCACATTGTGCAATTATCCTTAATTTATGAGCATGAGTGTATAATGCTTGCCTATACAGTGAACCAAATTATTCAAAAATGTATTAAATATTTTAAGCTGGAGTGTGTCATATGTTCTTAAAGTATTACGAGAAAAAAAATTGACTTCCAAAAAACAATTTTTTTCAGATACAGAGAAGAACAAATTGGTAAATATTCTTGTTTTACTGTTTCAACGAGTTAGTAATTAAAAGAATAAAATTTGTTTTGAACCTTTGTTTCGAATAGTGTGGAAGTATAGTGCACCTAAAATAAAAAATACACGTAATTCAGTACGTAAGATAAAAATAATTATTCACTCCATTACGCATTCCACAGCTTCATAATTTTTTTCACATAGAAATGGTTAGAGTTTCATTCCAATATCTATTAAAGTTTGTGAGTTATTAAATTCCAAAATACTAGTAAAAATTATAGGCCATGACATCCATGTCCCTTTAAACCTCAGTTTTCCTCTCCGTATTTCAAACAAACATTGTACCATGGGATGCACCTGATCGGCCCTAGTAGTAATGCGACCTTACCGAGTAACCATGGGACCCATCGAGTACGGCGATACAGCTGCCCAAATCACCACCGAACCTCCGCCTTGGGAGGCAAATTTGGTACAAGACCCATCCGACGAAATGACTTACTTCCAATGCTTCGTAGTCCAAGTTATACGGCTTCTGCACCACATTTCCTGTTCCAAGTATTTGGAATTGCTGTTCGGTCTATAATTCCCAGCTTATGGAGCACCGTTCGTGTCGTTTTGGTGCTGACAGGGTTGGCGAGTGTGACATTCAGTTCCACAGTGACTCTTGAAGCCGACGCCCTCTTATTCCTCGTCACAGTCCTCTTCAACGACCGTTTGTCACGATCATTCAATACACACTTTTGTCGGCGCGTGACTTAGTGAATGATGTTTTCCCGCATTCCCTGTATCCGGTATCAATCATTGATACAGTGTCCTTGAAACACTGAATGCTTTGGCTACCTTTGTTTACCGAAGCACTCACCATACGAGCACCAACGATTTGCCCACGTTCGGCTTCACTTAGCTCTGACATAATACATCACAACTATACAGGAGTATTGGAACAGGGCCGGTACCATTCCAAAATACCGTCACCAACCCCCCCCCCTCCCGCCTACGTATACGCGCTAGACATGAAATGTTTTCATAACACCGTCACCTTTCCAAAGCATCGTTAGTCGACAAGGTCACACGCAATGTATCCGGCATGTGTTGACTCTCTAGTCTTTATTACCGGCGCGGGGTTGTGACATAGAGAGAGTTAGCGCCATCTCTCTCTACGCACGCAGTGTATCCAGCACGTGTTGACTCTCTAGTCTTTATTACCGGTGCGGGGTTGTGACATAGAGAGAGAGAGTTAGCGCCATCTCTCTCTACGCACGCAATGTATCCGGAGTCTTTATTACTGTAGCGGGTTGTGACATAGAGAGAGTTAGCGCCGTCTCTCTCTACGCACGCAGTGTATCCGGCACGTGTTGACTCTCTAGTCTTTATTACCGTAGCGGGGTTGTGACATAGAGAGAGAGAGTTTGCGCCATCTCTCTCTACGCACGCAATGTATCCGGAGTCTTTATTACCGTAGCGGGTTGTGACATAGAGAGAGTTAGCGCCATCTCTCTCTACGCACGCAGTGTATCCGGCACGTGTTGACGCTCTAGTCTTTAATACCGGCGCGGGGTTGTGACATAGAGAGAGAGAGAGTTAGCGCCATCTCTCTCTACGCACGCAATGTATCCGGAGTCTTTATTACCGTAGCGGGTTGTGACATAGAGAGAGTTAGCGCCATCTCTCTCTACGCACGCAGTGTATCCGGCACGTGTTGACTCTCTAGTCGTTATTACCGTAGCGGGGTTGTGACACAGAGAGAGAGAGTTAGCGCCATCTCTCTCTACGCACGCAATGTATCCGGAGTCTTTATTACCGTAGCGGGTTGTGACATAGAGAGAGTTAGCGCCGTCTCTCTCAACGCACGCAGTGTATCCGGCACGTGATGACTCTCTAGTCTTTATTACCGTAGCGGGGTTGTGACATAGAGAGAGAGAGTTAGCGCCATCTCTCTCTACGCACGCAATGTATCCGAAGTCTTTATTACCGTAGCGGGTTGTGACATAGAGAGAGTTAGCGCCATCTCTCTCTGCGCACACAGTGTATACGGCATGTGTTGACTCTCTAGTCTTTATTACCGGCACGGGGTTGTGACATAGAGAGAGAGAGTTAGCGCCTTCTCTCTCTACGCACGCAATGTATCCGGAGTCTTTATTACCGTAGCGGGTTGTGACATAGAGAGAGCTAGCGCCATCTCTCTCTACGCACGCAGTGTATCCGGCACGTGTTGACTCTCTAGTCTTTATTACCATAGCGGGGTTGTGACATAGAGAGAGAGAGTTAGCGCCATCTCTCTCTACGCACGCAATGTATCCGGAGTCTTTATTACCGTAGCGGGTTGTGACATAGAGAGAGTTAGCGCCATCTCTCTCTACGCACGCAGTGTATCCGGCACGTGTTGACTCTCTAGTCTTTATTACCGGCGTGGGGTTGTGACATAGAGAGAGAGAGTTAGCGCCATCTCTCTCTACGCACGCAATGTATCCGGAGTCTTTATTACCGTAGCGGGTTGTGACAAAGAGAGAGTTAGCGCCATCTCTCTCTACGCACGCAGTGTATCCAGCACGTGTTGACTCTCTAGTCTTTATTACCAGTGCGGGGTTGTGACATAGAGAGAGAGAGTTAGCGCCATCTCTCTCTACGCACGCAATGTATCCGGAGTCTTTATTACCGTAGTGGGTTGTGACATAGAGAGAGTTAGCGCCGTCTCTCTCTACGCACGCAGTGTATCCGGCACGTGTTGACTCTCTAGTCTTTATTACCGTAGCGGGGTTGTGACATAGAGAGAGAGAGTTAGCGCCATCTCTCTCTACGCACGCAATGTATCCGGAGTCTTTATTACCGTAGCGGGTTGTGACATAGAGAGAGTTATCGCCATCTCTCTCTATGCACGCAGTGTATCCGGCACGTGTTGACTCTCTAGTCTTTATTATCGGCGTGAGGTTGTGACATAGAGATAGAGATTTAGCGCCATCTCTCTCTACGCACGCAATGTATCCGGAGTCTTTATTACCGTAGCGGGTTGTGACATAGAGAGAGTTAGCGCCATCTCTCTCTACACACGCAGTGTATCCGGCACGTGTTGACTCTCTAGTCTTTATTACCGTAGCGGGGTTGTGACATAGAGAGAGAGAGTTAGCGCCATCTCTCTCTACGCACGCAATGTATCCGGAGTCTTTATTACCGTAGCGGGTTGTGACATAGAGAGAGTTAGCGCCATCTCTCTCTACGCACGCAGTGTATCCGGCACGTTTTGACTCTCTAGTCTTTATTACCGGCGCGGGGTTGTGACATAGAGAGAGAGAGTTAGCGCCATCACTCTCTACGCACGCAATGTATCCGGAGTCTTCATTACCGTAGCGGATTGTGACATAGAGAGAGTTAGCGCCATCTCTCTCTACGCACGCAGTGTATCCAGCACGTGTTGACTCTCTAGTCTTTATTACCGTAGCGGGGTGTGAGAGAGAGAGAGAGAGAGAGGTAGCGCCATCTCTCTGTGTCACAACCCCGCGCTTACATACACGCGCTAGGCAGGACCTATACAAATCAGTGCACGGCCCACCTCACTCTCACACTGCTCGTATACTTCGTTCGTCCAGTACTTGTCACATCTTCGTAATTAAACGTGCAAAAATGAAGCGTTCAAGTGTAACTGCACTCACTAAGGATACGATATTACTTATTGCCTAATCCACTTCCTCTTACGCCATCATGTACAATACATTACAATTATTTTACAGAAATACATTTCTTAAACAAAATTTTCAAAACAAAATTATAAAAACAATCATGATGGTCTGTTCCTGTGGATAAAATAAACGTTTATTAATTTAGTCATCCCATCACCACATGGTCTCTATTTCTACTTTCTACAGTTGACGTCAACATGCTACTACTACATGCCGTGACCTTTTATAGTAAACTCCTTTCCCTGGCGTCGCTCAGTTGCTCCTATTATCTGCGAACAATTAAAAACATTTGTTGCACATTATTGTAGGTTACTGTAACTCCGAATTTCTCCGATATCCCTTTGATGTTACGCTTGTTTGACTGGTTATGGCATTGGTCTTCCGCTCCTAGTCTGCTTCTGTCTGTAACGGTAGGCTCAATTCAACGTCATGCTTATCTGTTGAACAAAACAAGAGTTTGTTTTGCACGTTACAGCAAGTAAAAATCAGTGATAGTGGTCAAGGTTCATGGCTGGACTTGAGAGCATCTATCTTTTGTGGTGACCTTCATTATCATCCTTTAAACGGACTGGCGTGTGGTTTTAGCGTCTCTGCTTAACTCAAATAGTTAAGCCCAGACTCGGCTAGCGTCTCTACAACACTCCTACGGCCCAAATCATCAATAAGCTCTGTCGATCACGCTATTGCGTGCGACCAACCACCTGATTTACGTCTTTCTATGACGGCTCAAAACTCACCTTTTCACACAACATCCTCATCGCACCCATTACAAATTATCCATGTTTGGTGCGTCCCTATCGCCTAATTTCGATTGACTGGCCACCGGATAGTCGTTTTGATCACCGTACTCACACTATCAACACAACTGAGATAACAGGTGCGTCTTGAACACTACTGCGTCGGACAGACCACCTCATGATTATCACCCGAAACACCCACAATCGCCATACGCCGATAACGCAACGGGTGGGTCCTGAACACTACCGCGTCGGACATCATACCCTGCACTCGTCTCAAGAAACGCAACACATTCGGTGGGACGCAATATCCACCTACCACATCACAACACGCTCAACACACCCCAAATCCATCCACCACAGATCCAGATTTTATCCTGAAAGCTCTCCTGTCCAATAGCCTTGTCATAAAATTTTGTATAGGCAGTCCGAGAGAAATTACGGTTGCTTAGGTTAGGGTAGAATGATCGTCAGCAAACACTAAGAGAGACCTTTAATCCCGTTACTGAGTCTCTCCGACAGCTCTCGCCAAAAACAAAAACGACCCAAAACGACAGTCAAGCCATTGATGAATTCATTATTAGTCACGCACCAGGCCAGATAGATAGAACATTCGGCGTTAGCCCAGGAAGACCATCCATGTTGGGCACGCATCCCATAACTGTAACAGAAGACAAAATACAAATAGCTGATAGACAGTTTGACCGAACACCGGGCTTAATGAATCTTATTTTCCTAAGACGAACTAAAAAACCTATAAATTATTCAGTTAGTGATAAGGACACGTACCGTCAAATACTACACATGACTGGTGTACACAAGATCACCAAAAGCCTAACCAACAGGAAGTATAAAACCATTATAAACCCAATACTTGAAGACCAAAACAACAACAACGGTGCCAGCAGCGGGGATGGTATTGACATTGGTCTTAAGACAGTGAACAATCGAGTCCCTCAGTATATATATTATGACGATCCCAACGAGCTAATAGATCGACTACGTCTGCTCATGGCATCAGTTGCTGCAGGTAATACAGCTCATTCGAATGAAGTTATCTCCATAATCTCTGAGCTTCGAGAGAGAGGTATCATCGAATAAGTATGGAGATCGTAGTTCGAGAACTATACAAACCAGCACGCAAAACATACCCGCGCAGGCATGTCATGATTAAAGGGATGGATGACTTGTGGCAAGCTGATCTTGTAGATATGCGACAATATTCACATGAGAATAATCGCTTCAAATACATTTTAATTGTTATTGATACATACTCCAAATTTGCATGGGCAGTACCAGTCAAGACAAAAACCGGACCATATGTCGCTGATGCTTTTGAACGCTTGCTACAGATAGGAACCAATCGATGCCCGGACAATCTCCAAACCGATCATGGTGGTGAGTTCTACAATAGGTACTTCAAGACAGTGATGCAGCGGTATGGAATACATCACTACTCGACATTCACTCACCTGAAGGCAAGTATCGTAGAGCGCTTGAACAGAACAATAAAAGGCAGAATGTGGATGCGGTTTAACCTTCGTGGCTCATACAAATGGACAGATATCCTCCCAGAAATAATTGCACAATATAATAGAACCAAACATAGCACAATAAAAATGCGGCCAATTGATGTTCGTGATAACACACTCATGGATACGGTATACTTTCACATTAAGATACTGGATCCACGCAAACAGAAATTTAATGTAGGTGATTTGGTGCGTATCTCAAAACACAAGACCGCATTTGAGAAATCATACCTACCGAACTGGTCAACTGAGATATTTACAGTTTCAAATGTGCAGCGAACGAATCCTAGAACTTATTTATTGAAAGACAGTAAAGGTGAAGAAATTGCAGGCTCCTTCTACACTGAGGAGATGCAGAAGAGCTCACAACCAGATCTTTTTCTCGTGGAGAGAGTCATAAGACGACTTGGAAATAAAACCCTAGTCAAATGGCTTGGTTTTCCTGCTACACAAAACAGTTGGATTGACGCCAGGGATTTGCTATATAATGAACATTCATCGTCCACAACCACCACAGTAGCTTGACATGCGCGATCGAGGGCACATTAGAGGAGGCGGTGGTGTTCTGGACAAACTACCTTTGGAATTACACATCCCGGGGTATAACTACTGCGGACCTGGGACAAAGCTTCAGAAACGCTTGGCGCGAGGTGATAAGGGAGTGAATCTGCTTGACGAAGCGTGCATGGAACACGACATTGCATACGAAGCAAATAAAGATCTACCAAGTCGTCACATTGCAGATAGGATTTTAGCTGATAAAGCTAAGGCGATACGGAAAAGAAACGATATTGGTATAGGTCAACGCATCGCAGCATTCGCAGTTGATAAAACCATGCGCGGAAAAATCAAGTTAGGATTAGGAGTGATGAATTTCAAGCGCGTTATGAACGCTGCACGTCGCGCACTAAACATGAAGAACAAGAAGGGTTGTTTGAAGAAATGTATCCTGACAGCGATGTATGCAGCTAAAAACGCAATGAAGGACAAGGAATCACCAACGAGAAGATCCGTTAAAGCACCTCGCATTCTACCAATACCCAAGACATCCGGCGGTTTTATTCCTTTTCTCATCCCAGCCCTCTCCGCGCTCTCAGCGGTAGGTTCGCTCATCGGTGGGGCTGCAGCTATCGCTCGAACAGTCAAGAATGCGCAAAACTCGCAAACCCAGTTAGAAGAGGCGAGAAGACATAACCGCATGATGGAAGCAGCAGTCATTGGAAAAGGCCTATACTTGAAACCGTACGAGAAGGGTCTTGGTCTATTCATAAATAAAAAAAAAAGCCCAATAGCGATCCTACCAGATCGACCACTCACAAATACAGACCTTCTTAAGTTTGTTAGACATAAATTCAAGATACCAAGATTCCGTGGTGTGTTTATTACCTAAGACTATGTGGAAAACTGGTGAATGCGGTATTGTGAATTTAGATGTTGTCGGAGGTCCTGGCACCCACTGGGTGGCGTACGTTATGAAAGACGCTGGGGTAGTCTACTATTTCGACTCCTTTGGTGACCTGCAACCACCCGAAGAATTACAGCAATACTTCACTCACAGAAGACATGTGCTATACAATTATCAACGGTATCAGGACTTTAATACATACCTCTGCGGGCATCTTTGCATCATCTTTCTCTTGACGTTCACAAAGAAGAAGAATAAGAACAAGAACTAACGTATATAAGCAGGATGTTTAAACCTTCATTCATCAGTTGACGTTCAGATGCAATGTCGTACACTTTGACGTTGAAAGGACGGTCATCTGTATTGCGTGCAAATTACTTCCCACCAATTGATTTGAGTGCAGGTCAATGGAGTGTTGCATTGATTGGACTGGAGACGTACAACAGCATCCCGAATATCACCAACACTAACAATAAACTGCATCTAGATATTAATGGTGAAAAAGATATTCTTGAAATAGAATCTGGTGCATACGATATTGACGATTTAAACGAACTCTTAAAACAGTCTGGAAAAGGTATTGAACTACGTGCAAACATCAATACACTTAAATCTGAAATAAGGACTCTAAATGCAACGATTGACTTTAGCCAGAAACATTCAATAGGACCCCTGCTTGGATTCACAAAAGGGCAGATTTTGAAGAAAGATCCAACTAAATTTTACAAGTCCAATCAGTCTGTGGATATTCTCCCAGTCAGCACAATACGTGTCGAGTGTAACATTGCTACGAATTCCTATCTCAACGATACTCTCATTCACACTAATTACGGATTCTTCCCCTCAGTTGCAGCGGGGTATAAGATTGTTGAGACACCTGCCAATGCAATATACCTTCCAGTGACTGCTCAGACATTGGGCTATTTGGAGCTGCGTATTGTGGATCAGAATAATAAACTTGTCGACTTTCGCGGTGAGGAAATCATTATACGATTACATCTACAACAAGATGGGCTTGCGGTATAAAACAAGTGCACGCAATACACAGCGCGCCACTTCGCTACTGAACAGCAAACTGATAACACCTATGAACTACGAATTTCTTAAATCAGTTGGTCTCAAACCCTGCAATGACGTCATCACTCAATATAACCAATCCAGTAGAGTATGATGACAGAATTATACGTCAAGAATACTTCTCTCATAAGTCTTACGCTTCAACCACGTTTAACAAGAATGATGAAATCAGGATTGTCATACAGCACCAGGACACACTCACTCTTCCGTGCAAGAGTTTCATATATCTCGAAGGGTCATTCAAGAAAACTGATGGCACCGATACAGTGGGGTCCAAGCTGACACGCAACGCATTGGCATTCCTCTTCCAAGAGATTCGCTATGAACTGAATGGTTCTGAGATTGATCGTACACGCAATGTTGGTCTAACATCGACCCTTAAAACATACGTCTCGGCATCACCAGCAGATCTGCATAGTTTAGAAAATGCTGGATGGTTCATAGACGATGCGGAGGGTAGAACACGCCAGGAGTACAAGCGATTTACTGCATGCATACCTCTAAAAATACTTATGGGATATTTTGAGGATATGAGACAGATTATTATGAACGCTAAACAGGAACTTATTCTCGTGCGGAGTGCGACAGACAATAACTCGTACATTCAAGGAGCTCAAGAAGAGAATAGGATCACAATCAACAAATTAATATGGAAAATGCCTCACGTCAGTGTATCCGACGAGGAACGATTGAAGCTTTTGAAAGTGTTGAATTCAGGTACATTTCTGTCACTGACCTTCCGCTCATGGGAGATCTTTGAGTATCCAGTGTTACCGACCGCGAGCAGACAAACATGGGCTATTAAGACCTCCAGTCATATCGAGACACCCAGATTCATTATACTTGCGCTTCAGACTGATAGAAGAGCAAATACATCAAACGATTCCACCGTGTTCGATAACTGCAAGTTAACTAACGCCAAAGTCTACCTCAATTCAGACTTCTACCCATATGACAATCTACATCTGCAATGGAATGAAAATGTATACAGCCTCGCGTATGACATGTATGCAAGGTTTCGTCCTTCTTACTATGAAATTGCTGAAGGAGAGGGAGGGGGGTGTCTACTGAGTCCTCGTAAGTTCAAAGAGCTTTCACCGATCATTGTAATAGACTGCTCTAAACAGAATGAGATAATTAAGTCTGGACCTATAGACGTTCGAATTGAATTTGAATCATCGACAAATTTCCCAGAACACACCGCTGCATATGCATTAGTCCTACACGACAGAATAATCAATTACTCACCGCTCACAGGTGTTGTGCAACGAGCTGTATAAATGAAAATATGCTGTCCTGTGCATTGATCATTTGACGATGGCAACTCAGCCTGTGAAGATCATTGCAGATGTTCAAGGATTCCATGATGGAGAGCGAAGACAGTTCGTATTTAAACAAGTTGCTTTTGTGGCCTACACACAAGACGCAGGAATAATTGAAACCTTCTCCGCAAATATTCGATCACCAAGACCGTTCACGCAAGTGAAATCTTGTAAAACACGGACCAGTGCATTGTGGTTAACTAATTTTTATCATGGAATTCACTGGGATGATCCCGGCATACCCTATAAAGATGTGGTGATCGCACTTAAATTATTCGATCACAAGGACACCATCGTTTACGTGAAGGGAAAGGACAAAACCCCCTGGATGCGTCAAATATTTAAATTTGCATCTATTCAAGACCTTGAATGGTACGGATGTCCATCCATCCATCGACTGAAGAACGATTACCAAAAAAGTGCTTTTCTATCTGCATATGAGAATGTAAAATTACTTTTCACTTTTATTAGAAATAAATAATAATTTATAAGATCGAGTGTTTTTTTCTTTCTATGACATCCAACGTCCCTAGTATTGTAAGTTTATTCTTTTTATATTGTATATGAAGGGAACTGTCCGAGAGAGACACATACCCTGGCCTTTGACGTGGAATGAGCCTACTGTCATAGTTAGGCGCGGATGCCGATCTCGCGGTCTCCGTCGAAATCGACAGACACGCGCAGCCGCTGACGCTTGGTAGGGGGTTGCACCAGCTGGCTGCCTCGCGGCCGCTGTGGAAAGCGATGCGTCAGATTACGCTCTCTAAAGTATCTGTTGACGTAGGACTGTAAGAGATAGCGCTGCATTGGGCTGTGTGTGTTCGTGACAACTAACTGAAGTCCGGCACTTGTGATTAAAAGCAGGAAACCTTATAACTTTATGCATTGCGATGTGGCTGTATGTACGTATTCTGCATACACACATAAATAAATTTATAATATTTTTAATAAAAAGAATAATCATTATTAGGGTATCAAATAATAACAACATTTTTTTAGAAGGAAATAACTGAGTTTATTATTGAAATCAGAATTTAACATTTTTCACATTATATATAAATATGAGTTTACAGATATAAGATTGGTTTTTAACCAAAAATCTGAAATTCCACATCTTTTTAGATAATTTTTTTTAACAATTTTAGATAATTAAGAAATATATATAAGCATTCTCTTCAGATAAATTATATATATAATTTTAAAGCTAATGCAGAGGTACTACCCCATCTTACAAAGTAACTAATATCGCTAATGAAGTCGATCAGAATAACGGCGTAATGACTCCCTTAGAATACTCAGCAGTTGCTAGAGCGTTTGAGGGGCGAATCCCTTTCACCAGAATTGAGAATCCAGGCGGGAGGTATCGCGATCCTGTAAGGTTTTTGGAGGCGTGCCTCCCCGTCTTGGAGACCGAGCTCCTCAAACTCTTAGAAGATCCGGAATTTAACGCCTTTAAATGCAGTGCTGTGTTATGCTGTGAACTGAGTCACCCCCCTAAACATCAAGGTGACGCGGAGACGGCTACTCTGCATTATATATGGGGTGACAATGACGTTATTTCTCGGAGCACATCGATTGCTGAGTGGTACCAAGAATCCACCTTGAGCGCTATTATGGCCCGATTTTCCGAGATGGAAGTACGTGGATCCTCTAAAGCGCTCAGCAGTATACCGCATCTCGACATCCATATACATGTCTATGATCCAATGAATGGAGGGTCCAGTTATATTAAACTCCCTATAGATACTGAGAAAAAGCAGTCGTGCATTAATGTTCAAAATAACTATGATAATGCGTGTTTTGCATGGTCAGTCCTGGCTTGCGAGAGAAATTACAATTACAACCATCATCCCGAGCGTCCTAGCAGTTACAAAGTCAAAGACATTAAGAGACAGTATAACTTTGACGGAATAGAGTTCTCTTTAAGAATCCAGGACATACCTAAGTTTGAGGCTCAGAATACCGCCATATCGGTCCATGTTTATGGCCTGGAGAAGAAAAGCAAGTCAGATGAGCAGAACAAGCATACAGTAGTAGGCCCCCTCCATTTCTCAAAATTTGCAGGTGAGCGAGAGTTGCATGCCAACATGCTGCTCTTCTCCGAACGTGATAATTATCACTACGTCTGGATCAAAGACATGTCCCGACTCATTTCCTCCCAGTTAAGTAAAAATGAACATAAACAACATATTTGTATAAGGTGTTTGAATTATTTTTCATCTCAAGAGTTATTAGCGACACATCTATTAGATTGTTTATTATTTATTTATTTTTATTTATTTATTTATTGTTCCGTGGGACCACATTTAGGAGAAGTCTCCATGGTCATGGAACGAGTCAATACATGAAATTATAACATGATTGTAAAAATAGATAAAATGAAATATAAGAAACATATTCAGGTGACAAGTCGTTAGTTTAAATAAAGAAAATCAAGAATGTAACACTGGAATTTGCTTAATTTTTTATCTCTTCCAGGAGCTCCTCGACAGAATAGAAGGAGTGAGCCATGAGGAAACTCTTCAGTTTAGACTTAAGAGTGTTTGGGCTACTGCTAAGATTTTTGAGTTCTTGTGGTAGCTTATTGAAAATGGATGCAGCAGAATACTGCACTCCTTTCTGCACAAGAGTCAAGGAAGTGCATTCCACATGCAGATTTGATTTCTGCCTAGTATTAACTGAGTGAAAGCTGCTAACTCTTGGGAATAAGCTAATATTGCTAACAACAAACGACATTAAAGAAAATACATACTGTGAGGGCAATGTCAAAATTCCCAGACTATTGAATAGGGGTCGACAAGAGGTTTTCGAACTTACACCATACATAGCTCGAACAGCCCGTTTTTGAGCCAAAAATACCCTTTTTGAATCACAAGAATTACCCCAAAAAATAATACCATATGACATAAGCGTATGAAAATATGCGAAGTATACTACTTTTCGTGTTGAAATGTCACTTATTTCAGATACTGTTCTAATGGTAAATATAGCGGCATTTAGTTTCTGAACAAGATCCTGAACATGGGCTTTCCACAACAGCTTACTATCTATCCGTACGCCTAGG
Organism: Schistocerca piceifrons; assembly: GCF_021461385.2. NCBI lineage: Eukaryota > Metazoa > Arthropoda > Insecta > Orthoptera > Acrididae > Schistocerca > Schistocerca piceifrons. The sequence goes on along the minus strand of NC_060142.1, from coordinate 77,454,028 downwards.
AACTTGAACTGTTCCGTCTCGCTTATAACATGCCCATTCTGTCTGATTAAAATGTCAGCTCTTGTTGAATTGTGGGTTAGAAACTGTAAAAACTGAGTCTTACTGTGATTTAGCATCAAATTATTTTCCACAAGCCACGAACTTATATCATGAACTACATTATTTGATAATGTTTCAATATTACACACAAGATCCTTCACTACCAAGGTGGTGTCATCAGCAAACAGAAATATTTTTGAATCACCTGTAATACTGGAAGGCATATCATTTACATAAATAAGGAACAGCAGTGGCCCCAGCACCGACCCTTGGGGAACGCCCCATTTAACAGTGCCCCATTGGGACTGAACATCATTACCACTCTCAATATTGCGGAGGATTACCTTCTGCTTTCTGTTCTTAAAGTAGGAGGCGAACCAATTGTAAGCTACTCCCCTTACTCCATAATGTTCCAACTTCTGCAGTAATATTTTGTGGTCAACACAGTCAAAAGCCTTCGTTAAATCAAAGAAAACACCTAACGTTCGCAACCTTTTATTTAATCCGTCCAAAACCTCACAGAGAAAAGAGACTATAGCATTTTCAGTTGTTAAGCCATTTCTAAAACCAAACTGTACATTTGACAGCAAATTATGTGAATTTAAATGCTGCAGTAACCTTGTATATACAACCTTCTCGATAACTTTAGCAAACACCGATGGCATAGAAATAGGTCTATAATTGTCAACATTATCCCTGTCTCCCTTTTTATAAAGTGGCTTCACTACCGAGTACTTTAATCGGTCAGGAAACCGACCACTCCTAAAGGAAAAGTTACAGATATGGCTAAGTACTGAGCTAACATACGTGGAACAATACTTCAGTATTCTGCTAGATACCCCGTCATATCCATGAGAGTTCTTGGTCTTTAGTGATTTAATTATTAACTCAATCTCCCTCTTGTCAGTATCATGGAGGAGCATTTCAGGTAACAGTCTCGGAACACTTTTTTCTAAGAGCGCTATATGATTCCCTGTTGGGACTAGGTTTCTATTTAGTTCACCTGCTATATTCAGAAAGTGATTATTAAGTACTGTACATATATGCGACTTATCAGTAACACGGACATCCCCACTACGCACTGATTCTATATTCTCGACCTGTCTCTGCAGACCAGCCACTTCCTTCACGACTGACCATATGGTTTTAATTTTATCCTGAGACTTAGCTATTCTATCTGCATACCACATACTTTTTGCCTTCCTAATAACTTTTTTAAGCACCTTACAATACTGTTTGTAATGGGCTGCTGCATTTAGATTTTGACTGTTTCTAACGTTTTGATATAATTGCCACTTTGTTCTACAAGATATTCTTATCCCTTTAGTCAGCCACCCAGGCTGCCTGTTTGTGCTAGTACCCTGTTTTGAACGTTCTAACGGAAAGCAACTTTCAAGGAGCACGAGAAAAGTCTTGAGGAAAGCATTATATTTATCGTCTACTGTATCAGCACTATAAACATCTTGCCACTCTTGTTCCTTGATAAGGTTTACAAAAGTCTGTACAGCAACTGGATCAGCTTTCCTAAAAAGTTGGTAACTATATTTAACATGTGTTGCAGCACAAAAATCTTTTAGACTTAAAATTTGTGCATCATGATCTGAAAGGCCATTCACCTTTTTGCTAACAGAATGCCCTTCTAATAATGACGAATGAACAAAAATATTGTCTATGGTTGTTCTACTGTTCCCTTGCACTCTCGTTGGAAAGAATACGGTTTGCATAAGATTATATGAATTAAGGAGGTCTACCAGCATTCTTTTCCTTGCACAATCACTTATACAATTAATATTGAAGTCACCACATATAACTAACTTTTTGTATTTCCTATAAAGTGAACCAAGAACCTCCTCTAGCTTTAGCAAAAATGTTGTGAAATCGGAGTCTGGGGATCTATAAATAACAACAGTAAGAAGTTTAGCTCCACTAAATTTAACCACACCTGCACAACATTCAAACACCTTTTCAGTGCAGTACTTTGAAACATCAATTGACTCAAATGGGATACCGTTTTTCACATACATGGCTACTCCCCCACACCGCAAAGAGCTCCTAGAAAAGCTGCCAGCCAACCTGTATCGTGGTAAAGGAAGCCTCTGAATTATCTCCTTATTTAAGAAGTGTTCAGATATACCAATAATTTCAGAGTCAACATCTATAAGCAGTTCACTAACTTTATCTCTAATACCTTGTATATTTTGATGAAATATACTAATTCCCTCATTAATCGGATACCCAAGCTTTGTAGAAAGTGGTTTCTTTGTTAGAGAGACTTCCCTTAAGCAGGAATACCTATCAGCTGACTTCAATCTAAAAAAGGTACAGCTCTAACACCCACAACTACCGGAATTTTCCCATGAGTGATCCCACCACCCCCACCTATGCTGTCACCTATAAGTTTAGCCAACCTCCCCTTCCCATACCTGTTGAGGTGCAGGCCATGTCTAGTGAAACCCGTCCTACTGATAGACTCCACCGACACCACTGAAATGTGACTCATGCCTTCTGTCATCAGCGCACCCCCAAGTCTCATGTTATTACGCCTGACGGCTGTATTAAGATGAGGCCGATCGTGACGCTGAAACAGTTCCACGAAATGCACATTCGTGTTGCCAGTCTGAGTGGCTATCTTTTCCAGGTCACCATCTATGTCATACTCCCCATCCCTATCAATACTATTACCAGCCCCACCCACAATCACTACCTGATCCTCTTTAGTAAAATCCCTACATAACCCCCCTATGTTAAAAGTCACCTGAGCCAATCCTGCATTAGGCTTCACAATGCTGGTGACCTGGTACTCACTCCCCAAAACTTCCTGCAACTGCTGGCCTACACCTCTACCATGAGAACTACCTAACAGCAGAATCTTCTTCTTTCTCTTAGACTTTGCAACTGTCCTAGCCACCGTAACTGCTGAGGTCTGCTGCATACTTCCTACATCTACAGCTACTAGAGATTCCTCTCCACTAGACTCTGACAGTTGGTCATATCTATTACAAACACCAATAGTAAAACTATCTGAAAATCTCCTTCTCCTAGCAGATCTCTTGCCAACAGCCAGCTCCCATTCCCCAACCCCCTTCTCTCTCCTCATCCTATCTAGCTCCTCCTGTGCGTTTTTCAACTGCACCTGAAGGGCACAGATCTTACGCTCCTGCTCCTCTATCAACTTACTCTTGCTACATAACCTGCAGTTCCAGGAGAGGATCTCACCAGAATGCCCACTGGCTTCCCCACTGCATTCCCCCCAGTGAAAATACTTCGAACAAGTCTCACACCGCAATCCACTACTCACGAACCTACGGCAAAGCCCACACTTCTCACTCATGGTAAAATTTTACAATTATTGAAACAAGAAAACAACTTTATCTAAGTTCCGCTACTACAAGAAGAAGATGTTAAAAACTGACTACAATTATCACAAACTTGCTCTACAAGGGAAGTAACTACTATTATTGACAGTATTAATCAACAACAAATGAGAATATAACAAAATACTAACACAGAAAGAAAATCAAACGTCTAATGACAGTAACGAAACTGAAAGCAGTTCGCAAAAATTTCTTCTGAGGTTATTTCACCGGAAAACACCAAGAACACCGGTTGAAGACTACTAAAGTTCCTAAATAAACAACTATACACAAACAATTAATTAGTACTTAGCTTTCGATGCGCCGCTACAGCTGCAACTGGTCAGCGCGGAATGTAAACACGGGTAAGAGGTTAAGTTGCTCGATACGAAACACTCACAAATATCAGGCCACAACACAAGAAATGCAGAGGTGAATGAAGAAACCACTAATAAGTCACTTATATAGTAAATATTATCACAAAAACAGTTAAAAACATATATCTGAAACCTAAAAATAGATGAAAACTTAGAGAGCGATCTCACACGCAGTCACGCGCTTATGACGTCACACCATGCAAGGACCCGGTACGTGTTGTTATTCCCCTCTGAGGAAAATAACTTCATTAAATTTAAAAATGCTCACCACCAGCAGCGTTGTGCTTTTGTTGTGTACGCCGATTTTGAATGCTTGCTGGCTACTATTACTCGTTGTGAAGGGAACCCCTTAGCCTCACACACAACCTTCACACAAAAACACATACCTTATGCGGCGGCGTTCCAAGTTGTATGCGCGTATGATTGTAAACTTAATAGCTATCAGTCTTATGTAGGGGACGATCCGGCGGTTTGGCTTCTCACTGAGCTTGAAAAACTTTCATGGCAAGTTCACAAGCTCTACAGCATCAATATTCCCATGACCAAATCAAAGGAAAATGATGACTTGTATGAAAAGGCTGTTAATTGTCATATTTGCGGGCTGGCCTTAGATAGAAAAGCGGAGACTACTCGTAGAGACCATTGTCATCTTACGGGTAAGTTCCGCGGTGCAGCCCACAAAGCATGCAACTTGAAGTATCAGTTACCTACACACATACCCGTCTTTTTTCATAATCTGAGCGGGTATGACGCTCATTTTCTCGTTGAGCACTTGGCTAAGTTCGGTATGAAGAATGATCAGCTCAGTATCCTGCCTGAAAGTGTTGAAAAGTACATTTCTTTTTCAAAACGAATGACGCCGAAAATTACGCTCCGCTTCCTTGACTCTCTACGATTTATGCAGACTTCGCTCCAGAAACTGGTTGAGACTTTACCTCGGAATGATATGCATATCACTCGATCTGTATTTACCGATGAGGAAAAGTTTCAACTTGCGATGAGGAAAGGAGTTTTCCCGTACGAGTATCTTGATAGTATGGCAAAACTCAATGAAACAAGGCTTCCCGAAATAACTTCTTTTACCAGTACTCTCACAGGCGATACTATAACTATCACAGATTATGAGCATGCCGTTAATGTCTGGCAGGAATTCAACATCCCCAATTTGGGAGAATATGCAAGGTTATACATGGACACGGACGTTCGTTTGCTTACAGATGTTTTCGACAAGTTCCGGAGTGTATGTATGACCACGTACTCTCTGGACCCTGCCTTTTATTACACGGCACCTGGGTTGTCTTGGGACGCTATGCTCAAAAAAAAACGGATTGCAACATTGAACTTTTGACTGATGCTTCTATTTTTGAGCGAGGGATCCGCGGCGGACTTTGTCAATGTGTTCACAGGCACGCCAAGGCAAATAACCCGCGGATGGGTGTCGAGTACAACGCATCCCTTGATTCTAGTTACATTTTGTACTTAGATGTTAACAATTTATATGGGCATGCTATGAAGCAACTGCTGCCGGTTGCCGGGTTCCAATGGGTGCCTGAAGACGAATTGAAGGGAATAGGTGGACAGATAATGGGTCTTGCGGCCGATTCTGATGTAGGGTATGTGCTTGAGGCAGACATCGCTTACCCTAATAATTTGCATGGAGAGACAAGCGACTTGGCGTTATGTCCAGAGCAACAAATTCCTCGAGGAAGCACCATCCCTAAACTGCTGGCCACTGTTGGGGATAAGCAGAGGTATATTATTCATTATCGTAACTTCCAGCAGTGCCTCAGATTAGGAATGGAGCTCATTAAAATCACCCGGGCAATCTCCTTCAAGCAATCCCCCTGGTTGAAGGAGTATATTGAACTAAATACTGAAAAGAGGGCGGTCGCGAGTAATGATTTTGAAAAAGACTTTTAGAAATTAATGAATAATTCCATTTTGGGGAAAACTATGCAGAATGTAAGAAATGAACGCGATATTGTTATTAGAACCGCATGGGAAGGGCGTTATGGCGTGAGAAAATGTATAAAATGGTTCAAATGGCTCTGAGCACTATGCGACTCAACTGCTGAGGTCATCAGTCGCCTAGAACTTAGAAACTTAGAACTAATTAAACCTAACTAACCTAAGGACAGCACACAACACCCAGCCATCACGAGGCAGAGAAAATCCCTGATCCCGCCGGGAATCGAACCCGGGAACCCGGGTGTGGGAAGCGAGAACGCTACCGCACGACCACGAGATGCGGGCAGAAAATGTATAGCCAGACCAAATTTTAAGCGTGCCACCATCTTCAATGAAAACTTTGTTGCTGTGGAGATGTCGAAGACTGCAGTCCGACACTGTCGTACCGAGCAGGGTTTGGACCTTACTCGACAGGAGACGGATGAATGAGCAGGGGATCACCTGCAAGTCATGACAGTAGTTATCATGCGGAAAGGGGGGACTTGGCGGTAGACGGTTCAGGCATCGCTGGATTCTTGGAGCGTATGATGCAGAAGATAGACGCTAGTACGAAAGTGATGCAGGAAAGAATTTAAACGTGTAGAAAGAAGAGGCAAGCTAGACTGGAAAGAATCAGCGAAGAAACACACAGCAGCATACAGGAGTGTAGAAAGGAAACCCGAGCACAGCTTGCTATCATAAAGCGTGAAACATGCGGTGTGAAGGATGAAGTAAAAGCGTTGCGCGAGAAGTTAGAGCGAGAGATAGCCGAAGCGAAAAGAACCGCCAATGAGGCGAAATTAATTGCGCGGGGAGCCAAGAGAATATCGAGAGAAACGAAGGAGGACACAGAGAACAAGACCGAGTTCGGCAAAACTGTTATAAATATGCTGCAGACACGAGTGAAAAAGATTGAAGAAACCGTGTCGAGCAGGAAGGAGGAAGCCGGAGAGGCACCACTGATGGCAGAATTTGCCGAATTTAAACGACAAATCGAGAGCAGGGTAGAGGCACTGTCAGTCGACAGAACTTCTACAAATACAGGACAAACTGGAGCCGATATTCAGACAGTATCCACGGAAGAGGTAACCTCGGAAGTACGGCAACGGGACACAGTATCTGTCACAGGAGTTGTGAACCGACGTGATAATGAAGCACGCATGCTGGAAACCATACCGTTAGAACGTCAGGGCAGCTGTGAACCGCGAATCACACGTACGGATGTACCGCGTGTAGTAAGTGATTTGCCGGAGGCGGAGTTCAGTAGCAGAACAACTGGCGCAAGCAATTGCTACCCGCTTGGGCGGTCCACCTCGCACTTGCAAGAGCCACAGGATATCCAGGAGGCGCACACGGAGGTAGTTCATGAAAACATAGAAACGCCACAGCATAAAGATGAAACTAGGCAGTTTGATTATAAACACTTTCTGTCGGTACACAAGTTCCAGCACTATAAGGATGATAATAATACGTTACATCCAAAAACGTTCATTGGACAGTTTGATCTAACGTTACCACCACAATGGCCGTTAATGTACAAACTTGACTTTGTGTGTGCGCACTTGGAAGGTGCATCAGCGGAAAGTATGCGTAGTGTTGCTAAAGGTTGCAGAACATATCAAGAGTTCCGCGACGCATTTATGAGCAGATATTGGTCAAAGAAGACCCAAAACAGAATTAAACAAGAAATCCTCATGACACGCGACTTCGAGAGCTCAGGTTTCCGAAGTGTTGTGAAATTTTTATAGAACATGCTGAAAAAGAATCAGTATCTGGACGAACCGTGCAGCCTTGGGGAGATTATACGCGTATGCTATATGAAGTTGCCACTTACATATCAGCAGACGCTAACTGGCAGATGCGGAAATGAAGTAGAAGCATTTAAGGGCATTCTTAGGGAACTGGAGTTTGCCTATAACGAGCAGCAGGTGCGTGAGAAGAAGAAGCAAATGGAACCGCATGAGGAAGGCCAAGACGCGAATATAGAGAGAAACAGAAACCAGATGAGGAATAACTATGCCGGTAACGGTAACAATAGGGGAAAAAACCCACAGTGGCGCGATAATAGAGGACAAACATTATCCGCCACAGGAACGTAGGTGGAACCAGGGTAATAATAACTGGAAACCAGCCAATAAAAATGGAAGGGATCAACCAGTGCAGAACTGGAGAGCGAGTGAAGACCTCAATCCAGAACCTACACAAATAATCAAAATACGTCCGGCTAACACAGGCCGTACGCAAACTGCGCAAAACAGACAAGAATGACCAGGGCGGCACACTCGGCAGCGGAAGAAGGCGGCCGGGAACAAAGTAGTGTATAATTAGATTAGATTTTTGTGATTTGTTGGCGATGTTTATTTGTATTTGTATAGGCAGTGTTTTATTTTTGTTTTGTGATTATTTGTTTTATGTTGTGTGTATTTATTTTCCTATTTTCATGTGCTTTTCTTATTTTGGTAAGGATTGTGTGTATATTATGTGTTTGATGTTAAATTTTGTTGTATGGGGACCACTGGGTCGCTTAGTATAGAAAATTTGCTTCAGCTATGACACAAACAATATTTAGAAGTATTAGATTAATTATAGAAGGGGTTATCTTATGTAGATAACTTCCTAAACAAAATTTTATGGCAAGGCTATTGGACAGGAGAGCTTTCAGGATAAAATCTGGATCTGTGGTGGATGGATTTGGGGTGTGTTGAGCATGTTGTGATGTGGTAGGTGGATATTGCGTCCCACCGAATGTGTTGCGTTTCTTGAGACGAGTGCAGGGTATGGTGTCCGACGCGGTAGTGTTCAGGACCCACCCGTTGCGTTATCGGCGTATGGCGATTGTGGGTGTTTCGGGTGATAATTATGAGGTGGTCTGTCCGACGCAGTAGTGTTCGAGACGCACCTGTTATCTCAATTGTGTTGATAGTGTGAGTACGGTGATCAAAACGACTATCCGGTGGCCAGTCAATCGAAATTAGGCGATAGGGACGCACCAAACATGGATAATTCGTAATGGGTGCGATGAGGATGTTGTGTGAAAAGGTGAGTTTTGAGCCGTCATAGAAAGACGTAAATCAGGTGGTTGGTCGCACGCAATAGCGTAATCGACAGAGCTTATTGATGATTTGGGCCGTAGGAGTGTTGTAGAGATGCTAGCCGAGTCTGGGCTTAACTATTTGAGTTAAGCAGAGACGCTAAAACAACACGCCAGTCCGTTTAAAGGATGATAATGAAGGTCACCACAAAAGATAGATGCTCTCAAGTCCAGCCATGAACCTTGACCACTATCACTGATTTTTACTTGCTGTAACGTGCAAAACTAACTCTTGTTTTGTTCAACAGATAAGCATGACGTTGAATTGAGCCTACCGTTACAGACAGAAGCAGACTAGGAGCGGAAGACCAATGCCATAACCAGTCAAACAAGCGTAACATCAAAGGGGTATCGGAGAAATTCGGAGTTACAGTAACCTACAATAATGTGCAACAAATGTTTTTAATTGTTCGCAGATAATAGGAGCAACTGAGCGACGCCAGGGAAAGGAGTTTACTATAAAAGGTCACGGCATGTAGTAGTGGCATGTTGACGTCAACTGTAGAAAGTAGAAATAGAGACCATGTGGTGATGGGATGTCTAAATTAATAAACGTTTATTTTATCCGCAGGAACAGACCATCATGATTGTTTTTATAATTTTGTTTAAGAAATTTATTTCTGTAAAATAATTGTAATGCATTGTACGTGATGGCGTAAGAGGAAGTGGATTAGGCAATAAGTAATATCGTATCCTTAGTGAGTGCAGTTACACTTGAACGCTTCATTTTTGCACGTTTAATTACGAAGACGTGACAAGTACTGGACGAACGAAGTAGACGAGCAGTGTGAGAGTGTGGTGGGCCGGGCACTGATTTGTATAGGTCCTGCCTAGCGCGTGTATGTAAGCGCGGGGTTGTGACACAGAGAGATGGCGCTAACTCTCTCTCTCTCTCTCTCACACACCCCGCTACGGTAATAAAGACTAGAGAGTCAACACGTGCCGGATACACTGTGTGCGTAGAGAGAGATGACGCTAACTCTCTCTATGTCACAACCCGCTATGGTAATAAAGACTCCGGATACATTGCGTGCGTAGAGAGAGATGGCGCTAACTCTCTCTATGTCACAACCCCGTGCCGGTAATAAAAACTAGAGAGTCAACACGTGCCGGATACACTGCGTGCGTAGAGAGAGATGGCGCTAACTCTCTCTATGTCACAACCCGCTACGGTAATAAAGACTCCGGATACATTGCGTGCATAGAGAGAGATGGCGCTAACTCTCTCTCTCTATGTCACAACCCCGCGCCGGTAATAAAGACTAGAGAGTCAACACGTGCCGGATACACTGCGTGCGTATAGAGAGATGGCGCTAACTCTCTCTATGTCACAACCCGCTACGGTAATAAAGACTCCGGATACATTGCGTGCGTAGAGAGAGATGGCGCTAACTCTCTCTCTCTATGTCACAACCCCGCTATGGTAATAAAGACTAGAGAGTCAACACGTGCCGGATACACTGCGTGCGTAGAGAGAGATGGCGCTAACTCTCTCTATGTCACAACCCGCTATGGTATTAAAGACTCTGGATACATTGCGTGCGTAGAGAGAGATGGCGCTAACTCTCTCTATGTCACAACCCCGCGCCGGTAATAAAGACTAGAGAGTCAACACGTGCCGGATACACTGCGTGCGTAGAGAGAGATGGCGCTAACTCTCTCTATGTCACAACCCGCTACGGTAATAAAGACTCCGGATACATTGCGTGCGTAGAGAGAGATGGCGCTAACTCTCTCTATGTCACAACCCCGCGCCGGTAATAAAGACTAGAGAGTCAACACATGCCGGATACATTGCGTGCGACCTTGTCAACTAACGATGCTTTGGAAAGGTGACGGTGTTATGAAAACATTTCATGTCTAGCGCGTATACGTAGCGGCAGGGGGGGGGGGGGTTGGTGACGGTATTTTGGAATGGTACCGGCCCTGTTCCAATACTTACAGGACACTGTTCTGACACTTGCTACGTATGGAGGACATTGCACTGGTGCCGTTCGTGGTCAAAACAGAACAGCCCCACCTGCAGGCTTGGCTATAATCTGTATTTATATCCAAGCATGCGTTTCTTGCGGTGTTTCCATATTTTGGTCCAACCCCTGAATCTTTTACACGCATTCACTTGCAACCTTGGGTAACTTCTTGCAATTATGTTTAGGATAAAAGTTTTCATTGACCTTTCACAAATGTTAATTGCGCCCTCCACAGGGCGCATGACACATCCAGACGACATTATATCGAACCCGTCCCATACATTCGCTAGTCTGCAGTTGATCCACTGCTGCAGGTGATGTCTTATTTCACAGGAAGTTACTGAAAGGACACAGACGTAGTCTTTGACCAACACCCACAAAAGAATCGTCTAGCGTCAGATCTCGTGATCTTGGAGGACAATGGTATTGTACAGTGCGAGATCCATACGTCCCTAACTCTGTACAACATGTAGTATCGTACTGTCGACGAAATTCACGCACTGAAACTTGCGTGGAAGAGGGGTGAAAATAAGCGAATATGTGTTTCGGCTTATTCGTAGATACTCGACCGTTTCTTCCAAAAGTTTTCGCTGTAACGTATATGCCTTTCAGCAAGTAGGTCGTTGAGCAGAAGCGGTGGAACAGTGGCTACCGTCGCGGCTTTACACTTTTTCGCCCCGTGTTTGAAACATGATTTTTTTTTAAATTTTATTTTATTTTAATTTATTTTATTTACGAGCATCTACCCACGTTCGTAGAAGGTTACTGTGGTGTCACCGCCAGACACCACACTTGCTAGGTGGTAGCATTTAAATCGGCCGCGGTCCGTTAGTATACGAAGGACCCGCGTGTCGCCACTGTCAGTGATTGCAGACCGAGCGCCGCCACACGGCAGGTCTAGAGAGACTTCCTAGCACTCGCCCCAGCTGTACAGCCGACTTTGCTAGCGATGGTTCACTGACAAATTACGCTTTCATTTGCTGAGACTATAGTTAGCACAGCCTTCAGCTACGTCATTTGCTACGACCTAGCAAGGCGCCATTATCAATTGCTATTTATCTTGTGATGCATGTACCGTCAGACCGATGTTCACCAATTATGGATTAAAGTTAAGTATTCCAGAAATCATGTACTATTTTTGCTAGTCTCTATTCCTTTAACTGTTCCAGACCTCACACCAGCCTGCGTGAGCTTAAACGAGTGCCTTTCGGCTACCTCCTAGTGGCTTGGCTGTCTTGCCAAGTCACAACAGTTACTACAGAAATTTTTCTTATCCAATTAGCGGATACAAGGGTGCTGTATTAGTTGTGAAACTGCAACTGGGTTTCATAATAAGTCTCGTACATTTATTGTATAAAATATGAGTGTACAGTATTTCCTTTTTAAATTCTCATAGTCTTATATATCATCCTTAGATTAATTCTTATGTTGATTCTTACGTTTTATTCTTGTGTCTATTCTTCAGGAAGATTTAGTGCGTTCCCTTGTATGATACTGATCGTAGGAACTTTCGAAACGTAGAAATTCCGAACTCCGTGAGCATCGCGCGAATGCGTGGTTACCACAGTGACATTTTTTCGTACGAATGTCACTTGGGAAAGAGACGTGGTTAACATTGCTGAAGATTTCACGCACTGGCAATAATTTCGCAAACCACGTATAACGGATTACTTTTCCGAAAACTGGCGCTTGCAATTGATTACGAATCAAGATACTCTACAGGAATTTCACCGAAAACAATTTCAAATAATGTTCTCATTCTTTCACTGCTTTTTTTTATTCATTCACCCGACAAACAATTAGCAGACAAATAAGGACAAAATTATTACAATATACACTGGAAAACTGTGGTGTCACCGCCAGACACCACACTTGCTAGGTGGTAGCCTTTAAATCGGCCGCGATCCGTTAGTATACGTCGGACCCGCGTGTCGCCACTATCAGTGATTGCCGCCAGACGGCAGGTCTAGAGAGATTTCCCAGCACTCGCCCCAGTTGTACAGCCGACTTTGCTAGCGATGGTTCACTGACAAAATACGCTCTCATTTGCCGAGACGATAGTTAGCATAGCCTTCAGCTACGTCATTTGCTACGACCTAGCAAGGCGCCATTACCAGTTACTATTGATGCTGTAAAACATGTACCGTCAAGAGGGATGTTCACCATTTATGGATTAAAGTTAAGTATTCCACAGCTATGTCCTTTTTTGCTAGTCTCATTTCTTTGACCTGTTCCAGACCTCACGCCAGCCTGCGTGAGCTAAAACGCGTGCCTTTCGGCTTCCTCTCATAGTGGGTTGGCTCTCTTGCCAATCCACAACAAAAACATTCGCCGGCCGGAGTGGCCGAGCGGTTCTAGGCGCTTCAGTCTGGACCCGCGCGACCGCTACGGTCGCAGGTTTGAATCCTGCCTCGGGCATGGATGTGTGTGTTGTCCATAGGTTAGTTAGGTTTAAGCAGTTCTAAGTTTTAGGGGACTGATGACCTCAGATGTTAAGTCCCATAGTGCTCAGAGCCATTTGAAGAATTTGAAAACATTCGTGTAGCGATCTTCTACCGATATGGCTAGATGAACGAAAAACAAAAACAATAATCTGGTTCCGAACAAGTGATCAGAAACTGTTAAGCCACACCGCTAACCACTGTGCCACCATTTTGGTCGAACTTTTCATCCGCTAAAAGGCACATAGAGTACTACGAGAACTTTGTCGTTTTATGGCAAACGGTAGCGCATCTACGGATCCGTACTAGATAGGATTGATAGAAGAGATAGAGAAGACCCAACGGAGAGCAGCACGCTTCGTTACAGGATCATTTAGTAATCGCGAAAGCGTTACGGAGATGATAGATAGACTCCAGTGGAAGACTCTGCAAGAGAGACGCTCAGTAGCTCGGTACGGGCTTTTGTTGAAGTTTCGAAAACATACCTGCACCGTGGAGTCAAGCAGTATACTGCTCCCTCCTACGTATATCTCGCGAAGAGACCATGAGGATAAAATCAGAGAGATTAGAGCCCACACAGAGGCATACCGACAGTCTTTCTTTCCACGAACAATACGAGATTGGAATAGAAGGGATCCTCCGCCACACACCGTCAGGTGGCTTGCGGAGTATGGATGTAGATGTAGATGTAGAAGCTGATTCTTTCTTGCTTGTTTCGAACCCTCTTTCACTGAGATGTCGGATTATGGCACTGACCGTGTTGTTCTCGAGAGTTGCACGTGTTAGGCCAGAGACGGCTAAACCGCTTTTGTTATCACCGTTTGGACTGTACACGCATTGCGTAACGAGCGAACAAGCAAGCAAACGAGCTACTTGCGCCAGGAAGACGTCTACAGCCAACCACATTACGGTCTTACCACACTGGGACACCATGGCTGCTCTGTTGGCAACGCCCTGGTCTGACAGTACCAGACGCCAGCAGAGACGCCAAAGGAAATCCTCCAGTATGTGCTCAGCAGAAGAGCTAGTAGCTTTGTGTGCCACTTGGAAATAAAACTAAAATGCAGAAAAAGAAGTTCTGGTTGCATCCGGTCACTGCTGATCGTTACATAAAGGTAAACGAGTTATTTCACACGCTGTAGAATGATTTAAGAAATTGCAGTGCTAAATTTTTCAGTTTTGTGAGAACGTCATTACGTTCATTTGACGATTAGTGAAGAGCTCCCGAAATGAACAGAGGAAAACCGACAATATTTTAAGGAAACTAATCACGCCAACAGAAAAGATTTTCGTCACCTGTCTTATCAGCAGTTAATTATTTGTTCGCTGTAGTGTTATTTACAGTTTCAGTTGTAGCTGTAAAGTATACATAGACGTGATTTTTCAGTTTTTATTTGAAAAATACATTACTGTGAATTCATATTCAGTTTACAAATATTTTAGACAAAAATTAGGAAACCTGCATCATATCTTATTTCTTAAAATAGTTCTACAGCGTCTGATGTACTGGACGCTTCATCATCACTTGCTGTACCTATTCTATTGGCTTGGTGCATAATCTTGTCAAGTAGGCTGTTTAGGTTTTTATGTTGGTAACGCCACGTAGCGCTCTGTATGGAAATCACTGACTGTGCAGTGTGCAGTCTGTGGCTGGTTGGACTCATTGTTGTAATATTCGCTATTGTAGTGTTGTGCTGTTGGATGTGAACACCGCCTAGCGTTGCGCAGTTGGAGGTGAGCCGCCAGCAACGGTGGATGTGGGGAGAGAGATGGCAGAATTTTGAGTTCGGACGATCTGGACGTGTGTCCATCAGAAAGAGTAAATTTGTAACACTGGATATCATGAACTGAGATATATATATATATATATATATATATATATATATATATATATATATATATATATATACACGAGGGTTATTCCAAAAGTAAGGTCCGATTGATTGCCAAATTGAAACCACAGTGAACATCAGAAATGTTTTACTTGTAACAATTAGCTACACCTTTCAGCTACTTCTCTACGTAGTCGCCGTTCTGACTTAGACTTTTGTCATAGCATTGTACCAACTTTTCAATAGCCTCATCATAGAAGGCAGCCGCCAGTGCTTTCCGCCAATTCTCCACGCTGGCCTACACCTCGTTGTCTGTGTCAAAATGTTGTCTTCAAAGACAGCGGTTCATGTGACCAGAGATGAAACTCAGGGGGAGACAATTGCGGACTGTATTGTGGGTAATCTAACATTTCCATTTGAAAACGATGCAGGAGCATCTTCATTGCCCCTGCAGAATGCGGCTGAGAATTGTCGTGAAGACGAAACAGCACGACAGTTATGTAATGTTGGCTGCATAGCTTCAGGCGAAATTTCTCACCAGGCCCTCGTACTTGGCGGCAGACACTATTTTCTAGACATCTTTACGCACTCACTGCGAGCTCAGAAATGAGAAGAGCGACGTGATGCTAACTGGGGTTATACTAGAGACACTACCCAACAGATCTGTGCAAAGCTTTATCGGATTTTCATAGTCGTTTCCATTTCGCGACCGATCGGACCTTACTTTTGGAATAACCCTCGTATATATATATATATATATATATATATATATATATATATGATGACTTTTGAACATTATTAAGGTAAATACATTGTTTATTCTCTATCAAAAACTTTCATTTGCTAACTATGCCTATCAGTAGGTAGTGCCTTCAGTAGTTAGAATCTTTTATTTAGCTGGCAGTATTGGCGCTGGCGCTCGCTGTGTTGTAGTAGTTCGAGTAACGAAGATTTTTGTGAGGTACGTGATTCATGAAAGGTATAGGTTATTGTTAGTCAGGGCCATTCTTTTGTAGGAATTATTGAAAGTCAGATTGCGTTGCGCTAAAAATATTGTATGTCAGTTTAGTGTTGATCAGAATAAGTAAAGAGAGAAATGTCTGAGTACGTTCAGTTCTGCTCAGCTGTTTGAAAATCAAATAATGTAAGAGGTTTATCAGCACAGTAATTCATTAATTCTTCTAAGGGGATGATTCAACGTCACAGCGTTTTTCCATAAGTTTAATAAGCACAACAGCTGCATATAACAGAGACTTTAGCTACCAGTAATATACACTCCTGGAAATGGAAAAAAGAACACATTGACACCGGTGTGTCAGACCCACCATACTTGCTCCGGACACTGCGAGAGGGCTGTACAAGCAATGATCACACGCACGGCACAGCGGACACACCAGGAACCGCGGTGTTGGCCGTCGAATGGCGCTAGCTGCGCAGCATTTGTGCACCGCCGCCGTCAGTGTCAGCCAGTTTGCCGTGGCATACGGAGCTCCATCGCAGTCTTTAACACTGGTAGCATGCCGCGACAGCGTGGACGTGAACTTTATGTGCAGTTGACGGACTTTGAGCGAGGGCGTATAGTGGGCATGCGGGAGGCCGGGTGGACGTACCGCCGAATTGCTCAACACGTGGGGCGTGAGGTCTCCACAGTACATCGATGTTGTCGCCAGTGGTCGGCGGAAGGTGCACGTGCCCATCGACCTGGGACCGGACCGCAGCGACGCACGGATGCACGCCAAGACCGTAGGATCCTACGCAGTGCCGTAGGGGACCGCACCGCCACTTCCCAGCAAATTAGGGACACTGTTGCTTCTGGGGTATCGGCGAGGACCATTCGCAACCGTCTCCATGAAGCTGGGCTACGGTCCCGCACACCGTTAGGCCGTCTTCCGCTCACGCCCCAACATCGTGCAGCCCGCCTCCAGTGGTGTCGCGACAGGCGTGAATGGAGGGACGAATGGAGACGTGTCGTCTTCAGCGATGAGAGTCGCTTCTGCCTTGGTGCCAATGATGGTCGTATGCGTGTTTGGCGCCGTGCAGGTGAGCGCCACAATCAGGACTGCATACGACCGAGGCACACAGGGCCAACACCTGGCATCATGGTGTGGGGAGCGATCTCCTACACTGGCCGTACACCACTGGTGATCGTCGAGGGGACACTGAATAGTGCACGGTACATCCAAACCGTCATCGAACCCATCGTTCTACCATTCCTAGACCGGCAAGGGAACTTGCTGTTCCAACAGGACAATGCACGTCCGCATGTATCCCGTGCCACCCAACGTGCTCTAGAAGGTGTAAGTCAACTACCCTGGCCAGCAAGATCTCCGGATCTGTCCCCCATTGAGCATGTTTGGGACTGGATGAAGCGTCGTCTCACGCGGTCTGCACGCCCAGCACGAACGCTGGTCCAACTGAGGCGCCAGATGGAAATGGCATGGCAAGCCGTTCCACAGGACTACATCCAGCATCTCTACGATCATCTCCATGGGAGAATAGCAGCCTGCATTGCTGCGAAAGGTGGATATACACTGTACTAGTGCCGACATTGTGCATGCTCTCTTGCCTGTGTCTATGTGTCTGTGGTTCTGTCAGTGTGATCATGTGATGTATCTGACCCCAGGAATGTGTCAATAAAGTTTCCCCTTCCTGGGACAATGAATTCACGGTGTTCTTATTTCAATTTCCAGGAGTGTATTTTCCTTCACTATTTACAACAATCTGTCAACACTGGGGTAATTATTCAATTCCACGACTGTAGAAATCACGTGGTTGAGAGACGAAGTCGTCGAGCAGTGGTCGGAGTGCATTTTCATCCGGAAAGGAAGTTCCTTGAAGGTTGTTCGATAGAGACCGGGGAAGGTGAAAATCTGAGGGCCCAAGATTAGGTGCGGAATGACTTCCCTACCAAACTCCTGTATAATGGTTTCTGTCAGCCTAGCAGGATGCAGGCGGGCGTCTTCGTGGAGTAGTATCACTTTACACAGTCTTCCTGGTCATTATTCTTGGGTTGAGTCTACATGAAGTATCATTTGTTGACAATTAATGTTAGGAGTGATGGTTACACCTCGGGGAACCAATTCGTAGTACACCACAGTCCCTGTTGCACCAGATGCATAACATTACCTTTTGTGGTTGCACGCAGGTCTTCATACGGTAAGTTGCTGCTTTGTATGGATTCAACGATTCCTTTCTTTTCCTCGTATTGGCATAAAGACAACATTACTCGTCACACGATAGGACTGGTCGTTGTTGTTCACGAGCTAATTGATGACGACCAAGCAGAGATGCACATACGGCCGCTTGCTGGTTTTTGTGATTTTCGGTTAGAGCATGCGGTACCCACACACTCAATTTCTGAATCTTTTCTATTGGATTCAAATGTCTCTCGGTGGTGAAATGATCACAGTTCATCACATCTGCCAGATATACAGTACACTGACATGGATTATTATGGTTTAATGCGTTTAAACTATCTTCATCCTAACCTGAAATTCTTCCTGAACCTGGAGAGTCACTAATGTCAAAACGATCTTCCTTAATAAGAGAAAACCATTTTCTTGCTGTGTTCTGTCCAATGGCATTATCTCTATGCGCGATACAAATGTTTCTGGTTACCTCCGCTGCTGTTAGTCCTCTACCGAACTCAGACAGAAGAATATGTCGGAAGGTGAGATGTTGTATTTTCACAATGCTACGTCTCGTCACATAAAACACTGATTTGAGTAACGAAAGAGGCCAAGAGCCATTTATATGCCAATGTGTAATATTTAATTACGCATTGTTATGACGTATTTTGACGATTTACAAGGAGAAATGAATCCAGTGCCACTGACGCGCCTAAGAGACTATAGACTAATTCAGCCCGCATGTAAAAACATCGATATTAAAGACAGACTCTGAAGATATTTGAATATTACAAAAAACAAGCGCACAGCCCATCGTCCACTGCCGGACGATATCTCTCTCTTTTCATCTCCTGTATAACACGGACGCAACATTACATAGCGTCATTATAAGAGTTGTAATTTGTTTAAATCTATTGAGAAACTCGGTTACTTTGTTGCATGTGAGACTAGTATGTGTGAAAAAAAACAGAATGGTTAATGAATGGGCATTTCTACGTGATTTCTAAACTTTTCTAACCACTCAAGCTCTGTCATTGTTATTGAGATGAATGTTAACATGTTATCTGTAAGTTAAGGCCAAGTTGTTAATTATAGAGTCAATTACTCTAAATTTGTGTTTGCTTAATCATTTACTTTCTATGTGCCAACTTTTTTTTTTTTTTTTTTTTTTTTTTTTTTTTTTTTTTTTTTTTTTTTTTACCAACCGTGTCCGACGAGTCATTGTGCGGACAGAACAAAAAAATGGCTCTGAGCACTATGGGACTCAACTACTGAGGTCATAAGTCCCCTAGAACTACTTAAACCTAACTAACCTAAGGACATCACACAGATCCATGCCCGAGGCAGGATTCGAACCTGCGACCGTAGCGGTCGCGCGGTTCCAGACTGTAGCGCCAGAACCGCTCGGCCACCAGCGGCCGGCGCGGACAGAACAGTCGAGACCGACGTTAACATACTACTTATATTCCCCTCTTGTAATATTCTTCAAACCCAGTTTTCAACTGGCCCTTAGGTACATTTTCAGTGCCAGTGAGGTCCGGGAATTTCTTAGCATACTTTACTTCTCCAACCGCACATCGCTCGCACAAAGCCTCACTGTTCCACAATGGTACGCAGCACTTTCTAAGCGGGAAAGGGAGCCACGCAAGTATATGTTGCTTCCCCTTCTGAATCTGATAATAATAATATTTTCTTACATCAGAAAGGGTTTCGATTTCTCCACTTGGCAATCCACTCACTATATCCAAATGATAAAGTGACAATACGTAAACTGAAATAGCAACAGTGAACTACAGATAAAAAATGACAAAACCGTAACAACCGGAATACTAACATACAAAACAAAAACTCTACGAACTTACGTACCAGCCTAGTACAAGCACTTTTCGTGTGACTGAACGTAGAGAGCCTTATTCATGACGCCCTTTATCGCACAGCCTTGTGTATTGGTTAGACCTCTGTCCAGAATAATGCATGCGTAGAATAGTAATGCAAATCTCGCTGAGATATTTTTGTGGTATTAATGCAAAGGAGATCACAGTATAGTTGCCTCCCACCCCCGTCTTCTGTGTTTCGTCTTGCTGTAGTTAAATTGTGCTCTGTTTCATTCTCACGTAACTCTTACTTAAATATTTCGAGTCAGGCACCAGTTATGTGTAGTTAGGATGTGCAACCAAATACTTGGATACAATAAATAATCTACGTGAAAGATAAATTGAGTGGTGTTGATCTTACCCACTTACTCCGATTTCCAATCCTGAATTAATCAAGTTGATTCGTGTACGACATGGAGTGCTATTTATCTGGCTACTTAAAAAATTTGCATACTTGTAATTAAATTATTAAAGTAATTAAACTAATGATTTTCCAGTTCTGTTTTTTTTTCTAAATGGTTAGAAAGGGCTTGGACTGGTGGCGACCCTGAATTTCTGAATTTTTATCATTATTTGTGTCAGAGACGTAGCTAGAAATGCGAGATAACGTATATGAATCGATGAGAAACGTCGTAAACATAGTAACACGTTACAACACGCAAAATTACCATATTGCAATGCGTGTGTTACTCCGAATTACGATGCAAAGTTCCTCATGCCCGAAGAAACCGGCACTGCGGTGACAATGAAAGTTTATGCCGGATCGGCAATCGCACCCGGGTTTCCCGCTAATCGCGAACGGACCGGCTTACCATTTGGCTATCCGAGCACGACTCACGGCCTGACCCAAACTTGGGTGGGGTCTTCAGCTATGTGTCTACTGTTATATTGCTAGAGGAGGCCGAAATGCACGCTATAAGCTCACGCAGGATGGCGTGAGGTCTGAAACAGGATACGTAATGAATGCTATAAAGAAAAGTACGTAGCTTCTGGAATACTTAACTTTAATCCATCATTTGTATACATCGTTCTTGATGAGACATGCTTCATACGATAACTATCAATTGCTATGGCGCCTTGCTAGGTCGTAGCCATTGACTTAGCTGAAGGCTATTCTAACTATCTTCTCTGCAAATATACGAGGCTTCGTCAGTGTTGCATTGCTAGTTAAGTCGTCCGTACAACTGGGGCGAGTGCTAGTAAGTCTCTCGAGACCTGCCGTGTGGTGACGTTCGGTCTGCGATCACTGACAGTGGCGACACGCGGGTCCGACATGTACTAATGGACCGCGGCCAATTTAAAGCTACCACCTAGCAAGTGTGGTGTCTGGCGGTGGCACCACATCTACAACCTGTACTCGTGCATCCATTTTGTATATTCCCGTACAGTGGAAACATTTTACTTGAAAGACGCTTGCCTGGTGTCGACGCATAAATACGGCATGGCACTGGCCCTGTAAAGGAATATACACTACTAGCCATTAAAATTGCTATACCACGAAGATGTGCAACAGACGCGAATTTTAACCGACAGGAAGAAGATGCTGTGATATGCAAATCATTAGCTTTTCAGAGCATTCACACAAGGTTGGCGCCGGTGGCGACACCTATAAAGTGCTGACATGAGGAAAGTTTCCAACCGATTTCTCGTACACAAACAGCACTTGACCGGCGTTGCCTGGTGAAACGTTGTTGTGATGCCTCGTGTAAGGAGGAGAAATGCCTTCCATCACGTTTCCGACTTCGATAAAGGTCCGATTGTAGCCTATCGCGATTTCGGTTTATCGTATCGCGACATTGCTGCTCACGTTGGTCTAGATCCAATGATTGTTAGCAGAATATGGAATCGGTGGTTCAGGAGGGTAATATGGAACGCCATGCTGGATCCCAACGGCCTCCTATCACTAGCAGTCGAGATGACAGGCATCTTATCCGCATGGCCACGTGGAGCCAGGTCTCGATCCCTGAGTCAACAGATAGGGACGTTTGCAAGACAGCAACCATTTGTACGAACAGTTCGACGACGTTTGCCGCAGCATGGATTATCAGCTCGGAGACCACGGCTGCGGTTACCCTTGACGCTGCATCACAGACAGGAGCGCCTGCGATGGTGTACTCGACGACGAACCTGGGTGCACGAATGGCAAAACGTCATTTTTTCCGATGAATCCAGGTTCTGTTTACAGCATCATGATGGTCGCGACATCGCAGTCAACGCACATTGGAAGCGTGTATTCGTCATCGCCATACTGGCGTATCACCCGGCGTGATGGTATGGGGTGCCATTGGTTACGCGTCTCGGTCACCTCTTGTTCGCATTGACGGCACTTTGAACAGTGGATGTTACATTTCAGATGTGTTACGACCCGTGGCTCTACCCTTCATTCGATGCCTCCGAAACCCTACATTTCAGCAGGATAATGCACGACCGCATGTTGCAAGTCCTGTACGGGCCTTTCTGGATACAGATAATGTTCGACTGCTGCCCTGGCCAGCACATTCTCCAGATCTCTCACCAATTAAAAACGTCTGATCAATAGTGGCCGAGTAACTGGCTCTTCGCAATACGCCAGTCACTACTCTCGATTAACTGTGGTACCGTGTTGAAGCTGCATGGGCAGCTGTACCTGTAAACGCCATTCAAGCTCTGTTTGACTAAATGCCCAGGCGTGTCATGGCCGTTTTTACGGCCAGAGGTGGTTGTTCTGGGTATTGATTTCTCAGGATCCACCCAAATTGCGTGAAAATGTAATCACATGTCAGTTCTAGTATAATATATTTGTCCAATGAATACCCGATTATCATCTGCATTTCTTCTTGGTGCAGCAATTTTAATGGCCAGTAGTGTACATAATGAATGTACAACTAGAGGTTGTAGGCATACGGTAGACGACATTGTTGGGTCTACCTGTGAGTCGTGTCTGGATAACCAAATGGGGAAGTGACCGCGATAAGCGTAAACCCGGGTTTGAGTCCTGGTCCGGCACAAATTTTCATTGTCATCGTCTCATTACACAGCTGATGGTTGTCCATATTCACAACTGCGAATACATTTAATGTACACGGCAAAATATGCGGACGCCCCAATGTAAAGCGAAACTACTAGATGGCACGAGAGGCGGAACCGACCGTATAAAAGGTGGCGGAGGATGTTGTGTTATCGGTACAGAAGCAGTAACTACAGAATAGATCGGTTCGGAAAGCTCAGTGGCTTCGAACGTCGACTGGTCACTGGATGTCATCTGAGAAACAAATCCATCAGGGACAGTTCAACTCTTCCAAAGCTCCTAAGTCGACTGTTGATGATGTGATCGTTAATGAGAATCGCGAAAGGACAGCTGAATCGAGACCAGCCAGATCTCATGTACTGATGACAGCATGACAATACACCGTTGAAGATTGAAGATGGTGATTGTAAAAAAAATCACATGAAATCACCATAAGGAACCTCTCATGAGTTCCAAAATGGTATCAGCAGTCGAGCTAACACAATGACTGTGCACAGGGCGGAAAAAGAATGGCTTGAAATGGTCGAGCAGCTCCTCATCAGCCAGTCAGTGGAGTAAAGAGCGACGCTACTGGACAGTGGATGTTTGGAAACGAGTGATTTGGAGTGGGGAATCACGTTGCAGCCTGTGACAGTCGCATGGAAGGCTCTGAGTTTGCCGAATCTCTGGAGAACCTTGCCGGCCGTCACGTGTAGTGGCAATAGTGGAGTACGGAGGAGGTGGGGTTACGGTATGAGGGCGATTCTCGGGGTCCCCTTATCCTGCTTAAGAAAAAGCTAAGTGTGAGATGAAATGAACACGTTTTCCGGCACTTTGTACCGCGTACTGCAGAGGAGCAGTTCAGAGACAATGACTGCTTGCAGCAGCATGAGAACACACCCTGTAATACAGCAGCATCTGTGGGGCAGTGGTTTGTGAACAACAGCATTCTTGAAATGGACTGGTTCCCCTCGGTTCCTACCTAAAACCAACAGAACGCCTTTGGGACGACTCAGAACGGCGACTTCGCTCCAGACTGCAGCGTTCAAATTCACTTCCTTTTCTAGTTTCGGATCTTCAAGAAGAACTTGTAACACCATAGCTCTAATACTCTACTGATTTATTTTACCTTTTTTATTTAATGTTACATCGTTGAGCTTCTGTAAATGTGTTTGATTGAATAGATACCATGAGAGTATTTATTCTTTTCTCTGTTATAAACTTGATGTCTTTTAGAATGTGGGAAGTTTGACTTATGTAATATGTACGATATGAACAAATGATATGTTTATCTTTCTCACTTAATGTCTTTGGTTATCTTTGAGATTGAATAATTTCGTTTAAATAATTTTTTATAGAAATGTTAATGTGTGCAAAGGTTCTGTTTTATTTAAAATGTTTGTTTGTTGTTATGTAAACTGCTGACCTTCACTTAGGGTTCTTAGTTATGTTATATGTAAAAGGTAGTGTGGTTCCCCTCGGGAACGGAACTTAGTAGCGTGCGCAAATTGTGGTTGGCCTAGGTAGAAAAGGTGGAACAAAGAGTCAGTCGGGGACGAGTTACCAAACTGTGAACTGCCCATGTAAAAGTTGTATATTGTGCTTGTTCGAGAGAGGCTTTTCCCGACGCTTTCCAGTCCCTCGGATGGATGGATAAATAGCTGGAACTATTCATCGCCACCAAGAAATGACAGAGTCCAGCAATTCTGTCTGCAAATCTACCTACCAACATGCAACTACCACCACATTGCGCAATCACTGTAATGGAACACTGTAGTGATGTACAGTGAAGGATCAGCTTATTCGATTTGTTAGTATGCTCAAATATAAGGTAACTTATAACTGAATTTATGTACCTACCTTGATTTTTTTCCTTATCATAACGCCTCTCAGGTTCCTCTCCGTTTGAACTAAAGTGATTACCGAGTGTCCTTACTGAAAGAACATTAAAACCCAGTGTTTTGCTGATTAACGCCTCTTGAACATAGTAAAAAGAAAGTTAAAGTTAATGTGGCAAGAGAGTGAGTGAGTTAAAGTAAATGATGCTTGCTCAAAATAATTTTCCTATTAAAACTGCTTATTAATATGTTGTTGCCGACTTCAAAATTAAAAGTTCTTAAGACTGAGACTTATAAAGTTTTGCTCAGTAAATGATCACATTGCTGCCTGTTGTAAATCGCAGAAGGTGAGTCAGTATCTTACAAATATGTTAATTTTGTGTCTCACTGTAGTAAAAGTGGAAACTGCAATTGTGGACAGTTATATACTCCTGCTTGCTAAGCACTTGTTTCTTTTGTGTATTGAAAGTGCATATTAATAGTGTATGCTCATGATAAATAACAATTAATAGAAAGACCACTATTTATGAAAAGAATAATTTCTTTATTCAAAAGACAGTGAGAAATAACCTGTTAATGAATTCCATTTAACCTTCACTCTTAATAGAAAAGTATTTAGTTGAGAGAGGCTTAACCAGTGATCAGTTCATAATTTCGCAGTGAACTACATTTACAATTTTTGTCAGCTAGGAAAATGTCTGAAAAGTAATACTGAACCTACGTCCAATTTATGATTCTACAGTGTATATTAATAGTAATGTTATAAAGACCATTCATTTTGATAAGCCCTGAAAGTAATGGTGTGTATTGTTATCTGTTATGTTTATGCAAATAGTTTGTTCTCTCTGTCAGCTCTAATCTTACCGTGAACATATGCAGGTGTCAGAGGTCATTGCACTCACGTGTAGCAAAGTATAGGTTGTGTTTGTCCGTTTAAGTTACTCATACTTAATTTCTTGAACAAGAATATCAATGATTATCTTGCCTAATTAGGCTGTCGACCGTTTTCCTTGTTCTCTGAACAGTGTAGGTAGGTAAAATATTGTTTGTACTGTTCAAATATTCTGACTTTCATTTCCGATAAGCCACCCCCGTTAGGTACAACACGGTCAACATAACAAAATTCCTCTCAGAGGGTCACACTGCTCTGTTGCTTTATACCATAATTGCTTTAACAAGATAGTTTTATTTCACGACCTGCCTCCAACTTTAAGGTTATGGTATAGCAGTAGCAGACGGTAGTGTTATAAACTGGCAACCAGAGACAGTCGCACACCTTACTAAAAGAGTCCCAAGAAGAGTTCAAGCCGTGGTAAACGTGAAGTGTGGACACACTGCAAATTAATGTCTACTGATAAGTGGCTGGATACTTTTGATCAGATAGTGTTTATGAGTTTCTTACCGTCATTTCTTATGGACTTGCTCCACTATTTTTATTACGTTCTGAAATATGAAGCTTACCACCTAGAAGGACGGCGGGGCCAATTTGGCCCCTCCAACATTTCTCTGTATCTCTATTCAAAAAATTCCGGAACATTCGTAATTTCACGCCAATGGTGTGTTCGAGCGAAATGCGGTTGACATTCCTGCACACGCGTGTGTGTAATGTGTAACTGCCGGAAGTTTCATTGTTGTATGTCTGTTAGTTGTTGTTCAGTGATGTACTGGGTAGTACGTTGTATCGCACAGTTTGAGAATGTCCGTACGTCAGACGTAAGAGGAGTAACGTGTCTGCATTAAATTTTGCGTGAAACTCAAGAAAACCTTTACAGAGACACACCACATGATGCAGGAAGCCTACGGTGGTGAGTCCTTAAGCCGTACTCGGTGGGGCCGGCCGGGGTGGCCGAGCGGTTCTAGGAGCTACAGTCTGGAACCGCGCGACCACTACGGTCGCAGGTTCGAATCCTGCCTCGGTCATGGATGTGTGTGATGTCCTTAGGTTAGTTAGGTTTAAGTAGTTCTAAGTTCTAGGGGACTGGTGACCTCAGAAGTGAAGTCCGATAGTGCTCAGAGCCATTTGAACCATTTTTGAACCGTACTCTGTGTTAGGAATAGTTCGCACGGTTTAAAAATGACCGGACGGAAGTGAAAGGTGAACCTCGTTCACGATGCCGTCCGACGTGTAGCGCCAACGCTCATGTCAGGAACGTCAACGAAATTGTGCGTGCCAGTCGAACATTAGCTGTCCTATAGGTTGCAGAAGAATGCAACATTTCAGTTGGATGATGTCATAAAACTCTGACACAGCATCTTGGAGTGCACCATGTTGCCGCCAAGTTCGTCCCACGGCTCGTGAGTCAAGGCCAGAAAGACCTTCGCCTCATCATCTGTGAAGAGCTTTTGGATCGCGCAATAAGAACGAGATGTTCCTTAAGACAATTATAACCGGTGACGAGACGTGAGTCTACGGTTATGATGTTGAGACCAAGGTTCAGTCTTCACAATGGAAAGGGAAAGGTTCTCCGCGACCAAAGGAAGCTCGTCAGGTAAGGTCAAATGTCAAAGCTATGCTTTTGTTTCTTTGACTTTAAAGGATTACTTCGTCATGAATTCGGCCACAGCGACAAACTGTTAATCGACGGTACTATCAGGACGTTAGCGACGACTGCAAGAAAATGTGAGAAGGAAATGGCACGAAATGTGACGAGACAATTCATGGCTCTTGCATCACGGTAAGGCACCCGCACATTCATCCTTGTTGGTGCGTGACTATCGCACAAAAAACGAAATCACTGTGCTGCCCCATCCTCCGTATTCTCCAGACCTGGCCCCTGCGGACTTACTTTTATTTCCAAAGTTGAAAACCCCGTTGGAAGGACGAAGGTTTGCGACGATACACGTCATAAAAGAAAATTTGCAGACGGCGCTTCGCGCGATCCGGCAAGAGGCGTACCAAGACTGCTTCCGGAAGCGGAAACGGCGATGGGAGCGGTGTATCAATTGTGGAGGAGAGTATTGTGGTGTCACCGCCAGACACCACACTTGCTAGGTGGTAGCCTTTAAATCGGTCGCGGTCCATTAGTATACGGCGGACCCGCGTGTCGCCACTGTCAGTGATAGCAGACCGAGCGCCACCACACGGCAGGTCTAGAGAGACTTACTAGCACTCGCCCCAGTTGTACAGCCGACGTTCATAGCAATGGTTCACTGACAGATACGCTCTCATTTGTCGAGACGATAGTTAGCATAGCCTTCAGCTACATTTGCTACGACCTAGCAAGGCGCCGTATTCAATTGATAATTAATATTGTGAAGCATGTATCATCAAGAGCGATGTTCTACAAATGTGGATTAAAGTTAAGTATTACAGCAACTGCGTCCATTTTCTAAGTTCTCATTTCCTTTTAACTGTTCCAGACCTCACGCCAATCTGCGTGAGCTTAACGCGTGCCTTTCGGCTTCCTCTCGTTGTGACTTGGCTGTCGTGCTAAGTCACAACAAGTATATCGATGGAGACGCTGCAAAGCAAGTAAAAAGTAAGCATAGGAAAATTTTGTGGGCAAAGTTCCGGAATTTTTGAACTGACCTCGGATGTACGATTTAGTTCTTGTAGTACAGCCTTCTGCCTCTGGTTCGTTTGATGTTCTACGAGGGCTGGCTGAGAATTAATGCCTCCGATTTTTTTATGTGTAAACTACTAAAGCTTTTTACCTTTATTCTTCATGCCTACATATTTTCAGCCCTCTGCCGCTAGAGGACTCCGAATTGTAGAGTGTAACATGGCAGCGTGTAACGTAACTCTATCGGTAGGTGAGAAACAGCATGCTGTAATCGAGTTTCGGGTGCAAAGAGCTTCCTCACAAATGAAGCACCCTCTGCTTCAGGATGACTGTTCCAGACCACACACAATCGCTGCGTTATCTGCAAAAATCCGACGTCTCGGGTTCACTGTCATCGATCGTCCTCCATATAGTCCCGAAGCGAACTCATTCGATTTTCATCTGTTTCACAAACTTAAAAAACACCTCCGAGGATTTCACTTTGATGGTGAAGAAGTAGGTTGGTTGGTTGGTTGTTTGGGCAAGGAGACCAGACTGCGTGGTCATCGGTCTCATCGGTTTAGGGAAGGAAGCGGAAGGAAGTCGGCCGTGCCCTTTCAGAGGAACCATCCCGGCATTTGCCTGGAGTGATTTAGGGAAATCACGGAAAACCTAAATCAGGATGGCCGGACGCGGGATTGAACCGTCGTCCTCCCGAATGCGAGTCTAGTGTCTAACCACTGCGCCACCTCGCTCGCTGAAGAAGTAGCGCAACCAGAGGTGAGATTGTGGCTCCGTCAACAAAGTCAGACATTCTAGGGTGACAGTATCAATAAACTTGTCTCTCAGTTGGGAGAAACCCGGTCGTCGTCAGGGTGACTATGTTGAGAAATAAATATGTGGACATGAAGAAAAAATATGTAGAATGTTAATAACATTTGTTTTATTTAAAAAAAGCTTTAAAAGTTTTGACATAAAGAATATGGAGTCATTACTTTTTAGCACGCCCTCGTATATCCTTTTCAAAGATTCAAGATATTTGAAGTCATTAGCAATGTTCCCCTCAATAAGCACGGTTCCTTCGGCAGATCCTACTAGCAAGTATGTGTGTATGTGTGTGAAACAAAAAAAATAGGATTAACAGGTGATGTTCAACGTTTACAAAGGCGGACAGCATCAATGCCACATGTTTATTTGGCCTCAAGGGAGAGCTGCATAAAAATTCTGAAAACCCAGAAGTGACAGGAGGTGCTTAAAGGTGCCCGCAAATTATCCTACAAAAGCCAACATACCAAGAATCAGATTTACGAATACAACACAGCCTACTCGGTATCGCTACCGCAGGGATTACGAAGACAAGATTCGATTAATTACAGCGCACATCGCGGTATTCAAGCAGTCATTATTCCCGCGAACTATACGTCAATGGTACGAAAAGAAACTAACATGTGGGAGATCGGGAAGCAGCCCCTGCCCTCCGTTTCACAACGTTTTACACAGTATAAGTGAACAATGCAGATACACAGTCGTTAGTCTGCTTTGTTACGTAAGTCTGTTTTGGTTGACACTTGGCGCTGCATGACTGTGCAAAACTGCGTAACGCTCATCAGTCACTTATCAGGAAACAAAAACTGCTTTTTTCTGACCCCGGTGGGGCAGACGGTCCGCCGGCCCCTGTAATAAATCTCAATTCTGACTTCACCATCTCGTCTGCTGATTCTTACGTAAACTACATAATGGTCCCTCGCTGCTACTGAAGCACTGCGCTGTAATTTCTGCATTACGAGCTCCAGGTACATTGACTACACTATAAGTGTGTAACACAAATGCATAATAGACCTAGTGCTAAATGATTACGTTCGACTGAAAAGTGATAACAACGCGAGAAAAACGAAGAAAAAAAGGAATCAGTTGAAGGAAAATTCCTCTGGCGAATCTCCGATCGTTGCGTCAGAAATGCACAATAGTTCTACAACGTAATGCGTTGTCATCAACATTAACGCTGAGCCATGCGACAATTCGTTATTCTGTTTTGCATCTTTATTGTAAACTGAGTGGCTAAGGGTCACTGGAAGGTTTGTCCCATTCGTACACGCCAGTATGCCCCCCTGAACAAGGGCAAGTCCTCCAGTCCAGATTGTATACCAGTACGGTTCCTTTCAGAGTATGCTGGTACTGTAGCTCCATACTTACGAGAACAGGGTAAGTGCCATAACCCGATTTCCAAAAAATTTCGCTCAATGGAAGACGAGGCAAAATAAGCGAACATGCGTGTCGGCTTATCCGTAAATACTGGACCGTTTCTGAGAAAACGACTGTCTAAGTTTTCGACTTCGTGTAGAGGTCTTTTAGCGCGCGTGACGTAGTGGCTATCATCGCGGCCTCTCAATTTTGCGTCCCGTACTGGAAATCCGTTTATTGCTTTTCTTTTTCTATTTTATTTATTTTTATTAATCTTCTCATGTTACATACAAGTTACGAGGTACAAGGTCAGTATATTACCTGCAAAATCACAACTGGGTCTCACAATAAGGGTCCATGCTGTTTTCGGGGGTCACAATCTTTTCAAATTCTCATATGCTTATACTTCATTCTTAAATCAGTTCTTAATTCTTATATTTTGTTCTTATGTTTATTCTTCGGGAAGCTTTGCTGCATTCCCTTGGATGATATTGATCGTAGAATTATTCGCAACATAGAAATTTTGAACACCAGAAGCATCGGGTGAAGACAAGCTTGCAACAGCGACGTTTCTCCGTATGAATCTCTCAACAGAAAGAAACGTCATTAACTGCCAATAATTTCGTGGCAAACCACGCATAACTGATCACATTTCCAAATCAGGCGCCTAAAGTTGATTATGAATCTAGATACACTACAGGAATTTCACCGAAAACAAATTCAATTATTTTTCCATTCATTTAGTGTTTCTATTTTTCTTTTTTTTAAAATTCATTCACGAGACATACCAATAATTGATGAATAAGGACAACGTTATTTCAATATACAGTGGAAAACATTCGTGTAGTAATCTTCTACGGACAAGGATAAATACATGAAAAACGAAAACAAAAATAATAATCGGGTTTTGATCACGGGGCACGAAAACGCGAAGCCGCGAATCCAGCCACTTTGCCACCGCTTAGGTTGAATTACGTACTGGTTAAAATGCACATAAAGTACCACCAAAACTTTGACCGTCGTTTTTCCAGAAAAGACTGAATATCTACAGATAAGCAGAAGCGAGCGTTCGCTTATTTTCACCACTCTTCCATTGAGAGAAGTTTCTGGGAAATCGTGTTCTCTTCATCAGTAATCATATACAATCGCTCGCTCGCTCAAATGGATCTGAGCACTATGGGACTTAACTGCTATGGTCATCAGTGCCCTAGAACTTAGAACTACTTAAACCTAACTAACCTAAGGACATCACACACATCCATGCCCGAGGCAGGATTCGAACCTGCGACCGTAGCGGTCGCGCGGTTCCAGGCTGTAGCGCCTAGAACCGCTAGGCCACTCCGGCCGGCCACTCGCTCAAATCAAGTTGAGATCCGTACCTAAAGACTGGAAAGCTGCACATATCACAGCGATACTCAGGAACGAAAATAGGAATAATTTGCTGAAATACAGACCCATATCACTGACGTCTATCTGAAGTAGGGCTTTGGAACATATAGTATGTTCGAGCCTTATGAATTTCGAAGAATACGACCTATTGACACGTAGTCAGTATGAATTCAAAAAATATCGTTTTTATGCGCTCCAAATAACGAGTGCTATCACCGGGGTTCCAAATTGATTCCATATTTCTGTATTTTCAGAAGGCTTTTGACACCGTAGCTGGCAAGCGACTTTTAATCAAATTGGGGGCCTATAGAATGCCGTCTAAGTTGTGCGAGTGGATTCGTCATTTCCTGTGAGAAGGGCTATCTGCAGCTGGGCTGGTGCGTAAATCCGTATTATTTTTCCGTAAGTTACAAGAGATACACATAACAGGGGATTTAGTCACCAATAATGCACACATCAAAACAAGTTTTGCATCACCCCGGTTCCCAGAACTCCTGCAGACAGACGTTGACTGTGGATATTGTATCACAGACACATTTCCTCTAACTGTTCAGAGATGCCACTAAACCCGCCCAAAGATGTAAACAGCCAGGCATGAGCAGCCCCTATTAGAAGGATGGGGTCCGACAGCCGATCAGTTCCAGTCACCCCACCAGGAAGGACGTACACAGCTCGTGTTGTCTGTAGTTCAACCATGCCTAGATGGTCAATAACGCCGTTCGATCACGTCCGCATTGTTACTTTGTGCCAGGAAGGGCTCTCAACAAGGGAAGTGTCCAGGCGTCTCGGAGTGAACGAAAGCTATGTTATTCGGACGTGGAGGAGACACAGAGAGACAAGAACTGTCGATGAATGCCTCGCTCAGGCGGCCCAAGGGCTACTACTGCAGTGGATGACAGCTACCTACGGATTATGGCTAGGAGGAACACTGACAGCAACGCTACCATGTTGAATAATGCTTTTTGTGCGGCCACAGGACGTCGCGTTACGACTCAAACTGTGCACAATAGGCTGCATGATGCGCAACTTCACTCCCGACGTCCATGGCGAGGTCCATCTTTTCAATCACGACACATTGCAGCGTGGTGCAGATGGGTCCAACAACATGTCGAATGGATCGCTCAGGATTGGCATCTCGTTCTCTCCACCGATGGGTATCGCATATGCCTTCAACCAGACAACCGTCAGACGCGTGTTTGGAGGCAACCTGACCAGGCTGAACGCCTTAGACACACTGTCCAGCGAGTGCAGCACGGTGGAGGTTCCCTGCTGTTTTGGGGTAGCATTATGTGGGACCGACGTACTCCGCTGGTGGTCAAGGAAGATGCCGTAGCGGCTGTACGATACGTGAATGCCATCCTGTAGTGCAACCATGTCGGTAGCATATTGGCGAGGCAGTCGTCTTCATTGACGACAATTCGCGCCCCCATCGTGCACATCTTGTGAACGACTTCCTTCAGGATAATGACATCGCTCGACTAGAGTGGCCAGCATGTTCTACAGACATGAACCCTATCGAACATGCCTGGGACAGATTGAAAAGTGCTGTTTATGGATGACATGACCCACTGATCGCTCTGAGGGATCTACGCCGAATCGCCGTTGAGCAGTGGGACAATATGGACCAACAGTGCCTTGATCAACTTGTGGATAATATGCCACGACGAATACAGGCATTCATCAATTCAAGAGCACGTGCTACTGGGTATTAGAGGTGCCGGTGTCTACAGCAATCTGGGCCACCAGCTCTGAAGGTCTCGCTGATGATCAATAAAAAGGTCGGAAATGATGTTTATGTTGATCTCTATTCCAATTTTCTGTACAGTTTGCGGAACTCTCGGAACCGAGGTGGTGCAAAACATTTTTTGATGTGTGATCCTCCTTCACCATTTACAACTGAATGCCAAGGCTGCCGTAATTTTTCGATTCAGTGACTGCAGTAATAACGTGGTTTTGAGGCAAAGAACTCATCGAGACATATTAGGAGCGCATTTTCACTCGGAAAGGAAGTTCCTTGGAGGTCCTTCTACAGAGAGCGGAAAAGTTGAAAATCTGAGGGCGCAAGATCGAGTGAATAAGGTGGGTGCGGAATTACATTCCAACGCAGCTCCCATATAGCGTTTTTTGCTAGTCTAGCAGAATGCGGACGGGCGTTACCATGAAGTGGCATCACTTCATGTAGTCTCCCTCGTCGTTGTTCTTGGACTTCGTCTGCAAGTCGTCTCAGTTGTTGACAGTAAATGACAGCAGTGATGGTTACACTCCGAGGAAGCAATTCGAAGTACACCACACTGTCGCTGATCCACCAGATGCATAACATCATTTGTGGAGGCGGGCGATCCTTGTACGTGGAGTTGCTGATACATTTTTGCTCAACGATTCCTTTCTTTTCCTTATGCTAGCTTAAAGACACCATTTCTCGTCACTGGTAACGGTTCAGGATACGAATGGTCGGCGTTATTCACGAGCCAACTGATGACGAGCCAGCATATGGCCACCCGCTAATTTTTGTGGTTTTGACTTAGAACACGCGCTACTCATACTCTCGGTTTTTGAAGCTTCCGCAATGCATGTAAATGTCGCCCTATTGTGGAATGATCACAGTTCATCACTTTTGCCAGTGACGTGGGTTATTATGGATAAATGTGTGTAAACGATCTTCATCAAACCCCGAAGGACTTACTGTACGTGGAGAAGCACTGCAGTAATGTTAAAACGACATCCTTAAGACGAGAAAACAATTTTCTTGCCGAGCTCTGTCCAATGGCATTATCCACGTTCACGAAGCAAATGCTACTGGCTGTCTCCACTATTGTCTCCCCTCTATTGAACTCAGACAGAAGGATATGTCGGAAATGTTTCGATTTCTGGACTTGGCACAGCTCCATGCGCTATATCCAAATGACACAACGACAATACGTAAATTCAAATACCAACAGTGAACAACAAACAAAAAACAATCGGTAAATAAACTCATAGCAACCGGAATACCAACGTGAAAAACAAAAACGCTACCAACTTATGCACCAGCTTAATAGAAATAATTTAGGAGACACTGTGAGCAGCCCCCTTACATTGTTTACTGCTGATTCTGTCGCTTTCCATCTTGTAAAGTCATCATCAGAAGATTAAAACAGTGGAACAATGATGTAGGTGAGCTATCTGTATTGTGTGAAAAGCGGCAATTGACCCTAAATAACGAAAGGTGTGAAGTGATCCACATGAGCACTAAAAGAAGTCCGATAACTCACAGAAATCTGTAGACTGTCAACACAGCTAAATACTTATGGATTACAATTACGAATAACTTATACTGGAACGACCGCATAGACAATGTTGTCGAGAAGGCGAACCAGAGGCTAGGTTTTATTGGCAGTACACTTACAAGATGCAACAGGTTGTGCTGTTCCGACTCGCTCCTGGTGTCAAGTACAAGCTTTCTACGACGAAATTTATTAATAGGTAAGGACTTTTTATTTCTTACATCGATGATGTCGTGACCTTCCTTCTTCACGCCGCTGTTGCACATTCGAGTCTAACCAAATACAAAACGAACCTACATAATCAAGCAATTAAGTCTCCTTCTGTTCAGCCCAGTTTTTCAATAGCACACCTTTTTCGCTAACAAGAAGGAGGAATATTTTGAATGTAGAATATTGAATTCCGGTCGCAGGCAAAAAGTCTGCAATTTTGTGAAACAATGTCTCAATAAGTCGATGTTTGCAGTTTCTTCTTTTATGCAAATTTATAGTGATAATTTCTTCCGATAAACCCTTCCAGACTACAGAAACGTTGAAATAGCTGTCTCTATTAATGGTCAGTTTGCCGGCCGCTGTGGCCGAGCGGTTGTAGGCGCTTTAGTCTAGAACCGCGAGACCGCTACGGTCGCAGGTTCGAATTCTGCCTCGGGCATGGATGTGTGTGATGTCCTTAGGTCAGTTAGGTTTAAGTAGTTCTAAGTTCTAAGGGACTGATGACCTCAGAGGTTAAGTCTCGTAGCGCTCAGAGGCATTTGAACCATTTGGAAATGGTCACATTGCAAACTATTTTAATATAACTTAATGATTAAATTGACTGCAATGAACCTGTAGCATTCACAGTTGGGTTCTATAAACGCTTATCCAAACAAACACAAATGAAATTACCACGCACACTCACCCCTTATCCAAACAAACAAATAAACAAACACACACACACACACACACAGAGAGAGAGAGAGAGAGAGACAGACAGACAGACAGAGAGAGAAAACAAAATTCAAATTCTTAGTAACCCATGGGAACGCAAAAGAACATGGGTCTGCCTAAGTAAAAAAAAAGTAGCAGCAAACACATGCGCGAAATATTTTGGAACAACCAAAGTCGAATTAACATTATTTGGTTGCAGATGACCCGCTAGCAGTGCATGATAATGTGCAAATGATTACGTATCACATGAGTTCCAAAAGAAATCCGTTGGAATTCGATTACTCGATAAATAGTACAATTCTCAAGGCTGTCAATTCAACCAAGTACCTGAGTGTTAAAATTACGAACAACTTCAGTTGGAAAGACCACATAGATAATATTGTGGGGAAGGCGAGCCAAAGGTTGCGTTTCATTGGCAGGACACTAAGAAGATGCAACAAAACACTACACCCGTTAGTCCTCTGTTAGAATATTGCTGCACGGTGTGGGATCCTTACAAGGTGGGATTGACGGAGGACATCGAATGGGGAGCTCGTTTTGTATTATCACTTAATAGGGGAGAGAGTGTGGCAGATATGATACGCGAGTTGGGATGGAAGTCATTAAAGCAAAGACGTTTTTCGCCGCGGCGAGATCTATTTACGAAATTTCAGTCACCAACTTTCTCTTCTGAATGCGAAAATATTTTGTTGAGCCCAACCTACATAGGTAGGAATGATTATCAAAACAAAATAAGAGAAATCAGAGCTCGAACAGAAAGGTTTAGGTGTTCGTTTTTCCCGCGCGCTGTTCGGGAGTGGAATGATAGAGAGATAGTATGATTGTGGTTCGATGAACCCTCTGCCAAGCACTTAAATGTGAATTGCAGAGTAATCATGTAGATGTATAAGTGGAAATGATCCTGCACAAGCGTATAATGTAAAATTAAGGTAATGACAAAAATTGTTCTTTGGGCCTTATTTTCATATTTTAGTTATCACTCAAAATACACTGATGGAAATAAAACCGCAACATCAAGGGGGAGATGTGCGATACAAAGAAAAGGTGATAGACGCGTTTCTACATCTGAACGATGATGTCTATTCAAATTTCGCGCCAGTCGCATAAGAGCGACGCAAGCAGCGCCTCTATGACGATGAAAATCAGGTTTTGTTTAAATACGCATTGGAACGGTCGTGAGGGTTTGTTGCGTTCGAGAGTGGACGGGTGAGTTGGTTTTAGTGAAGAATACCTTTAAGGTGAGAAACCATTATCAACACTCACTGTGTATGAACGAGGTCTTGTAATAGGGCTACGAGAAGCTCAATGCTTCTTCTGCAATAATGCAGGAAGACTTGGCAGGAATGTAGCCACTGTACATGCCTGCTGGCAGCGGTGGTCATGGTTGTTGGCTGATTTGGGGGAGGGGACCAAACAGCGAGGTCATCGGTCCCACTCGATTAGGGAGGGATGGGGAAGGAAGTCGGCCGTGCCCTTTCAAGGGAACCATCCCAGCATTTGCCTGAAGCGATTTAGGGAAATCACGGAAAACGTAAATCAGGACGCAGGTCTGAAACGTCGTCCTCCCGAATGCGAGTCCAGTGTGCTAACCACTGCGCCACCTCGCTCGGTATCGGTGGTCATGAGAATATAAAATTAATCGTTGCTAAAGCAGATGCCAGGCTGAGATTCATTGGAAGAATCCTGAGGAAATGCAGTCCGAAAACAAAGGAAATAGGTCACAGTACACTTGTTCGCCCACTGCTTGAATACTGCTCACCGGTGTGGGATCCGTACCAGATAGGGTTGACAGGAGAGATAGAGAAGATCCGACGGAGAGCAGCGCGCTTCATTACAGGATCATTTAGTAATCGCGAAAGCGTTACGGAGATGGTAGATACACTCCAGTGGAAGACTCTGCAAGAGAGACGCTCAGTAGCTCGGTACGGGCTTTTGTTGAAGTTTCGAGAACATATCTTCACCTAGGAGTTGTAACACTACGCTACTGCGCACGATACTTATTAAAGCCTGTACTATGGTAAGTTGACGGGCTTCACCTTATAAGAAAGGATTTTGGTATATATGTTAACCGCGTGTACCTGAATGGAGGCAAAATCAGACTTTCACCCACTCAGTAACAACAATGATACGTCACGCAAGCCTGAAGTGCAACTACACGTTAGGACGGACAAGAAACAACACAGCAGATGCTACCAATTTGTTAATAAAACGGTCGCCAGCCTAATTAGGCATTAACTGAGTTTCTTCCCTGTACAAGTTGCTGTACTTTCATACAAAACGACACGTAATAATACTGCATAATATGGTAACTTTTAGAACCAGAAAATCTACTGAACTAATAATTTCACTTTCTGTACTAATATGGACAAGCCATAAATACACAGCAATACACTATAATGTTTACTACAAACTTCGTACTGTCCATTGATCTGATTAAAATCGGGCATAGGTTACCGTAGAAATAGCACTATCGAAACACACATACAATGTCAATTTTGAAAAAGGTAAAACACTAATAAATTTCGGTTTTATATTGACTTAAACTTTGCTGGTCAAATCGGTTCAGTACACTTCAGAATTTAAATGAATAGAAAAGAAAAGGGGGGGGGGGACCCTGAAACTGTTATGATCACTGTATCGAAAATATTTATTAAAGGATTCATTAAGCACTCAAGATTTCCAATAGGTGAGTTACTACTCTTTTTAGCTTATTTCCTGCTCATTTAATTACCATTTTATCCGCCTCAAATAATTAAACTTCATTACTAAATCAATTTCAACATTATCTTCCAACTTTGCCAGACCTATATATTCATTAACAACAAAGTTCTTTAAACATCATTCTAACATAGATAGGTCTGCAGGTAAGTATTATTAACATAAACTTTAAATCTTCATTTCGGGACACTCGGATTGCACAACATGTGGAAAGGACCCTGTATAGGTTAGTGATGAGGACAATTAAATGATAGGATAGTTCTGGTAAAAGTTAAGTTGTTATTGAACAGTCAGGAACAAAAGTAACACTGGTCCACACGAATACAGTACTAAAAGTTTCAACCTGTTCGTGTCGATGCGATGGCGAGGCGCAAAGCACACATACAATCACAGCTTTGGCTCTTGATGTATCGGCACTTTGCTTCTTCTTAGCGTCGCAATACTTTTCCATTTAGTACCTATGGAATACAGCCATGCTGTATAGTCGTCGGAAACAGCACATCCGAGGCTCAATGAAATCACGTTTTCCAGGAGAGCCTCCTCGATCCAGAGCGTGTTTCTCAGACCGATGCCCAACTCCGACTACTCCTGCTGAGCCCGTTATGCCGTGCAGCGCCCGTGTGCATTTTCCCGCGCTCGCCTGCCATCCACCTTTTACCGCTCCCCTACAGACAGGGTATTCACCAAAGGTTTTGCATTCTACATATCCTAATACATTGTCTAAGTATGGACCAGGCGCACAATTACAACTTTAACATCTTACAACAGTTTCAACATTTCTTACATTTCCATTTTGTTATAATATTGCTTGCAATTTGACATAAACATTAATATTCACATCGAAAATTGTTTACAGTTTCTTTAACATAATGACATGAAAAGAAAAAAGAAATGAAATCAGAACATCGCTTACACTAATTTATCGAAAATCAGAAGAAAAAATTATTATATGTACAGTTGTTGTTGTTACAGAGAAAAGCACTATATTGCTCCCTCCTACGTATATCTCGCGAAGAGGCCATGAGGATAAAATCAGAGAGATTAGAGCCCACACAGAGGCATACCGACAATCTTTCTTTGCACGAAAAAAATACTGGAAAAGAAGGGATAACCGATAGAGGTACTCATGGTACCCTCCGCCACACACCGTCGGGTGGCTAGCGGAGTATGGATGTAGATGTAGATGTAGATGTACGGTGGCAAGAAGACCAGGCTCCGGACGGCCACGTGACACTAACGTGAGGGAAGACTTCGTGTTTGGCGTATGGCTCCGGAGCATTGTACTACACCTGGAAAAAAAATGGTTCAGATGGCTCTGAGCACTATGGGACTTAACATCTGTGGTCATCAGTCCCCTGGAACTTAGAACTACTTAAACCTAACTAACCTAAGGACATCACACACATCCATGCCCGAGGCAGGATTCGAACCTGCGACCGGAGCGGTCACGCGGTTCCAGATTAAAGCGCCTAGAACCGCACGGCCCTACATCTGGAGGAGCAATTTGAGTAACAGTTGGCACCACAGTGACACAACGATCTGTTACAAATCGGTGAGACAGCTGCGAACGAGATGCCCTATATCGTATATTCCACTAACCCCACGCCGCGCGATATAGCCGAGCGGCCCAAGGCGCCATGTCACGGTTCGCGCGGCTGCCCCCGTCGAAGGTTCGAGTCCTCCCTCTGGCATAGGTATGTGTGTTGTCCTTGGGGTAAGTTTAAGTTAGATTAAGTAGTGTGTAAGGTTAGGGACCGATGAGCTCAGCAGTTTGGTCCCACAAGACCTTACCACCACTAACCCCAAACCACCGCCATTTGCACTGCAGTGGTACCAAGCGAGAGCTGACTGAAGGGAATCGTGGAGGCCTGTTGTGTTTTATGATTAAATCTGGTTGTGCCTCGGTGCCAGTGATGGCCGTGTGTTGGTCAGAAGGAGGCCAGTTTGGGCCAGCAACCAACCTGTCTGCGTGCCGGACACACCGGACTTACACCATAGTTATGGTCAGGAGTGCGATTTCTAACGACAGCACGAGCACTCTCGTCGTTATCCCACGATCCCTGACTGTAAATTCGTACTTCAGTCCGGTGATTCGATCTATTGTGCTGCCATTAACGAATGGCATTCCTGTACAACAGGCATGGAACTCCATCCCTCAAACTGACATCTGGCAACCGTATGACACAATGTAAGGATGTCTGCATGCTTGCTTTCAACATTCTGGCCGTTACACCAGTTATTATAGTACCGACATTTCATATTTGCCGTGGCTTATCTCGCGTTTACATTAACATGTGTTCTTGTCCAGTTAGTCACTTAAATATTGAGAGGTGGCATGAGCCCCCTCTCATATTTCTATCTTACGATTCTCCTCTCTAATTGCATGCGGTGGAAAGTTGCTATTCCTTCACACGCGGACTTCCCACGCAGCGTCTCTCGTCACCCAGGTGGTCCGGTGACAGGCGGACTCCACTGATCTCGAGAGGGTTAAGTCAACGGGTGGGAGGCAGTCGAGTGAATGCTTTCCAGACACCAACATTGTCAAGAGACACGCCCGCCGGGGTCTGAAGTAGCGGCTGGGCTAGAGGTTCCGTTACTTCGCAGAAACTTAGCGAAAACACTTTCTGGCGGGCTACCAGCGAGGCGTGGGAATGACTTGTGTACCCAGGCAGTTGTGGCGGGAAAATTCCCGCGATTTCTGCAAAATAGTAACTGTGATTGGCTTGCTCAGGGCATAGCCCCGTGACGTAGATAGAGAAAAATGTGCGCATAGTTTGTCCCTTACAGTTTGACTAAGTATAAAAAACAACGGTCATGGGTGCCTTCCACGATTTGACTAAAATGCAAATTACAGATAATTCTTTTCTGGAAAAAAATATTACGGCTGACGAGAATTGGTGTTATTAATACGAGCCAGCTATAAAACGACAAAGTGCAGAAATTCACATGTAGAGTCAACTCTTTGACAACATAACCGACATTCAAGTCAATGTGACAGGTTAAGTTGAATAACATCCCAAGGAAGGACTTTTTGACAGTTTCACAAGACTGTATGAACATTCTGTGCGTTGTACTCGTGTGGGGGAAGAACAGAGCAGTCTTACGTATTTTCATAAGTGCGTGGTATTGTGAGTTTGTGCAGGGAGGCAGCGCCGAGCCGGAAGAAGCCGCTGGGAAGTTGTATCACACAAGTTGTGGTCTGATAACTCTGCTGCCGCTCAGCTGAAGAGAAGGAGTGCATATACTGGAACTGGTATTGAGAATGGCTTCACTATTTTATCTTGAGAGAGGCGCTATATTGTTTTAACTGGTCATAGCATGCACATATTGCTCGTCTCTTTCAATTCTCTTCAGCGATACGAGGTAACGTGTTATTTTTTTCCTCATTGTTAGGTATGTGAAGCAGAGGCAGTGTAGCTAATTAGGGTTTCATATGAACTGTGCAGCAGAATAACGATTAGACTGAGAGCAATATGCAAATTTTTTTTTACGTTCACATCCAATGTTCCAACTGCATTCAGGAGTTTGTAAGTTGTCGTTTTATTCACCGAATAGATTGGCAATATCTATGTGTGTGTGTTTTTTTAATATTGCTGATGCAGGAGTCAAGCAAAGGGAGTAGGTTCGAGTCGTAGTAAGGTATATGTGGGTTTGTCGTAGTATTACTCTAATAAATAATAAGTTTCTTTTTTCTTTACCTCGGTCAGACTAATATTCCCATCTCATGCCTGTCTAAAGTAATAACAAATAAAGATTTTGTGATTAATATTTGACTGGATTTTTAACTTATTTCACCCTAAACGAGCCGATTAAGAAAGGTCACTGTTGTATAATAGGGTCAATTTTGTAAATGAACGGTAAGCCACGCTGTAGAATGACGAAACTGCATGTGCCGAGCTCTTATGTTATTCTTTTCTGATGGTGTGGCTTGTCAGTCCCAGTTTCTTTATCCCATATGCAAGGGTAAGAACTGGCCAGTAGTGACATACAGAGGTTATTCATTGGTTGAGCCTCACCAGTACATCTTCAAAGTAATGATATATTGTACCGTTGCGCAGTATATGTACCGACGTCTCTTTAAACATGCTTGGATGTAGTCAGATGCATATTGATGCTTCCATAGACGAGTACACTTGACTATTAACAGACGCCGTACACACGGAACCTATTTTTATAACGTAATATGCAGATCCTAATAGTCAGTAAAGTCAAATCTTCAACGCTGCATAAAAACTACAAACCGTATTCACTACTGCCAATGACTGTACTGCTTGTACATCTTCATCCCCTTTCCTCTTAATACAGCGTCGGAGACTTGTCATTTCAGCAGCCTTGGGGAAATAGATTGTTGTAAAATTGATTGGTTCTGGTAGCTGTCTCCAGGCAGGTATAGAGGAGGGCATGGCAATCTGTCAGCACAGGATTCTCGAAGAGGCCGGGCTGCATGCCACAAAAACTGCATTGTGCGAGAAGTGAAAAGAAATCCTTTTTAGCTAGATAAGATCCGAAGGCCAGGTGAAAACACAGAGCTTTGGAGTGCGGGCACAGCCATTGAACATTACTATGCCACCCTGGAATGTGTGTTAAAATCTTAGTAAGGGGTTCTGCGACTGATTCACAGTAATAATTTCAGCAAAAGGGGGAACGTCCCTGTGTGTGCATACATGCAGAGCTTTTGATTGGTCATGGCTAGCAATCTGTTGCGTACTGGGAAAGATTTTCTGATTTGTTCCCCCACTATACCTTACTTGTTAATACGAGTAGGAACTGCTAAAGTTAGTTATAAAATTATTCTTGTTTGGAACTGTAAAAGTTCTGCTGCAAATGGGAGGCTAGACTCCGACATGGGCAGAACCAGGTAAGTTTTGCAGAGTAAAGTCGGGATACACTTGTGTCAGGAGATTTAAGAAAAGCACGCTTGCTTTGAGGCACCGCACACATGACACTTGTTCCAGGGCTGGAGGCAGAGCTGTGGAGAGAGATATCTCCAACATAGAGCAAAGTACAAAAGCCAAGTCTTCTACTGAAGTCGTCTTCTACACCCACACAGTTTAAGACTAGTAAGCATGTACCACCGACAAATCTGCCAAGACGAAGCGATGTGAAGCTATTAATTTCCATCAGGGTTTCATTTTGCACATGTACTTTTCACAGCCAGCTATTTACACCCATCATGCACGTTGGCGGAAGTATTTGTGATCATTCATGGTTTTCTGGTGACCTATTCTTACAGTCAGGTGAGAAAAGTCGTGGGAGTAATCCTAATATTGTGTCGGACCTCCTTTTTGTCGGTGTAGTGCACCATCTCGACGTGGCTAGGACTCAACAAGTTGTTGGAAGTCCCCTGCATAAATATTGAGCATTTCTGTCTGTACAGACGTCCATGTTGTCAGCGCAGGATTTTGTACACGAACAGATCGCTCAATTATGTCACGTAAATGTTCGATGGGATTCGTGTCGAGCGATCTGTATGGCCAAATCATTCACTCGAATTCTCCAGAATATTCTTCAAACCAATCGTGAACAACTGTGGCCTGGTGACACGGCATTTTCATCCATAAAAATTCCATGGTTGTTTGGGAACAGCTGCAAATGGTCTCATTGTTGCCGAACGTGGCCATTTCTAGTCAATGAGCGGTTCACTTGAATCAGAAGACCCAGTCTATTCCGTGTAAACACAGGC
Source organism: Schistocerca piceifrons (assembly GCF_021461385.2). Classification (NCBI taxonomy): domain Eukaryota; kingdom Metazoa; phylum Arthropoda; class Insecta; order Orthoptera; family Acrididae; genus Schistocerca; species Schistocerca piceifrons. The sequence continues at coordinate 77,409,512 of NC_060142.1, read as the reverse complement.
CACACCATTATGGAGCCACCAACAACTTGCACAGTGCCTTGTTGACGACTTGCGTCCACGGCTTCGTGAGATTTGCACCAACCTCCACCCCCACCATCAGCACTTACCAGCTGAAACTGGGACTCATCTGACCATGCCACGGTTTTGCAGTCGTCGAGGATGCAACCGATACGGCCACGAGCCCGGGAGACGCGCTGTAGACTACACTCCTGGAAAAGGAAAAAAGAACACATTGACACTGGTGTGTCAGACCCACCATACTTGCTCCGGACACTGCGAGAGGGCTGTACAAGCAATGATCACACGCACGGCACAGCGGACACACCAGGAACCGCGGTGTTGGCCGTCGAATGGCGCTAGCTGCGCAGCATTTGTGCACCGCCGCCGTCAGTGTCAGTCAGTTTGCCGTGGCATACGGAGCTCCATCGCAGTCTTTAACACTGGTAGCATGCCGCGACAGCGTGGACGTGAACCGTATGTGCAGTTGACGGACTTTGAGCGAGGGCGTATAGTGGGTATGCGGGAGGCCGGGTGGACGTACCGCCGAATTGCTCAACACGTGGGGCGTGAGGTCTCCACAGTACATCGATGTTGTCGCCAGTGGTCGGCGGAAGGTGCACGTGCCCGTCGACCTGGGACCGGACCGCAGCGACGCACGGATGCACGCCAAGACCGTAGGATCCTACGCAGTGCCGTAGGGGACCGCACCGCCACTTCCCAGCAAATTAGGGACACTGTTGCTCCTGGGGTATCGGCGAGGACCATTCGCAACCGTCTCCATGATGCTGGGCTACGGTCCCGCACACCGTTAGGCCGTCTTCCGCTCACGCCCCAACATCGTGCAGCCCGCCTCCAGTGGTGTCGCGACAGGCGTGAATGGAGGGACAAATGGAGACGTGTCGTCTTCAGCGATGAGAGTCGCTTCTGCCTTGGTGCCAATGATGGTCGTATGCGTGTTTGGCGCCGTGCAGGTGAGCGCCACAATCAGGACTGCATACGACCGAGGCACACAGGGCCAACACCTGGCATCATGGTGTGGGGAGCGATCTCCTACACTGGCCGTACACCACTGGTGATCGTCGAGGGGACACTGAATAGTGCACGGTACATCCAAACCGTCATCGAACCCATCGTTCTACCATTCCTAGACCGGCAAGGGAACTTGCTGTTCCAACAGGACAATGCACGTCCGCATGTATCCCGTGCCACCCAACGTGCTCTAGAAGGTGTAAGTCAACTACCCTGGCCAGCAAGATCTCCGGATCTGTCCCCCATTGAGCATGTTTGGGACTGGATGAAGCGTCGTCTCACGCGGTCTGCACGCCCAGCACGAACGCTGGTCCAACTGAGGCGCCAGGTGGAAATGGCATGGCAAGCCGTTCCACAGGACTACATCCAGCATCTCTACGATCGTCTCCATGGGAGAATAGCAGCCTGCATTGCTGCGAAAGGTGGCTATACACTGTACTAGTGCCGACATTGTGCATGCTCTGTTGCCTGTGTCTATGTGCCTGTGGTTCTGTCAGTGTGATCATGTGATGTATCTGACCCCAGGAATGTGTCAATAGAGTTTCCCCTTCCTGGGGCAATGAATTCACGGTGTTCTTATTTCAATTCCCAGGAGTGTATTTCGTGCTGCTAGCAAAGGCTTTCACGTCGGTCGTCTGCTGCCACAACACATTAATGCCAAATTTCGCTGCAGTGCCCTAACGGATACGTTCCTCGTACGTCGCACATTGATTTCTAGTTTTATTCCACGCAGTGTTGCTTGTCTGTTAGCACTGACAACTCTACACAAACGTCGGTGCTCGCAGTCATTAAGCGAAGGCTGTCGCCCAGTGTTTTGTCCATGGTGGAATGTACTATCTGAAATTTGGTATTCTGGGCACACCCGTGACAATGTGGATTTCGGAATACTGAAGTCCCTAATCATTCCCGAAATGGAATTTCCCACACTTCTAGCTCCAACTAGCATTCCGCATTCAAAGTCTGTTAATTCCCTTTGTGTGACCGTAATTACGTAGGAAACCGTTTCACATGAATCATCTGAATACAAATGACAGCTCCGCCAATGTAGTGCCCTTTTATACGTTGTGTATGCGATACTACCGTCATCTGTATACATGGATATCGGTATCCCACGAGTTGTCACCTCAGTGTAAATCATAACCTTTTTCACAATCAGTGGTCGTATTTGTAACGGAGTTTCATATCATTCTTTTATATACCCACCAACCTGGGCCTCCAATTCCTTATCCACCTATTAAATCCTATTAGACGTTTATATTCTTACGCCTGATTCAGTGGTAAATCATTTTCTTTAACATCTTATGATAATAAACCATATTATTATTGTGACCACTAGTTTGGTTCGTAGTTTGATGGCTCCCTTGCATGACATTGATTCTTTTAAATTTGCATGATCTTATAGGGAGCTTCCCTTCCCTGTATGTCATCAGGGATTAGATCTGTAGCATCTTAGGGGTATGCCAAAGAACTCAACCAACATCTCATATAATCTTGAAACAAGGTACCCTCCGCCACACACCGTCAAGTGGCTTGCGGAGTATAGATGTAGATGTAGACTGTGCAAGAGAGATGCTTAGTAGCTCGGTACGGGCTTTTGTTGAAGTTTCGAGAACATACCTTCACCGAGAAGTCAAGCAGTACAGGGTTATTACAAATGATTGAAGCGATTTCACAGCTCTACAATAACTTTATTATTTGATATATTTTCACAATGCTTTGCACACACATACAAAAACTCAAAAAGTTTTTTTAGGCATTCACAAATGTTCGATATGTGCCCCTTTAGTGATTCGGCAGACATCAAGCCGATAATCAAGTTCCTCCCACACTCGGTGCAGCATTTCCCCATAAATGAGTTCGAAAGCATCGTTGATGTGAGCTCGCAGTTCTGGCACGTTTCTTGGTAGAGGAGGTTTAAACACTGAATCTTTGATATAACCCCACAGAAAGAAATCGCATGTGGTTAAGTCGGGAGAGCGTGGAGGCCATGACATGAATTGCTGATTATGATCTCCACCACGACCGATCCATCGGTTTTCCAATCTCCTGTTTAAGAAATGCCGAACATCATGATGGAAGTGGGGTGGAGCACCATCCTGTAGAAAGATGAAGTCGGCGCTGTCGGTCTCCAGTTGTGGCATGAGCCAATATTCCAGCATGTCCAGATACACGTGTCCTGTAACGTTTTTTTCGCAGAAGGTAAAGGGGCCGTAAACTTTAAACCGTGAGATTGCACAAAACACGTTAACTTTTGGTGAATTGCGAATTGGCTGCACGAATGCGTGAGGATTCTCTACCGCCCAGATTCGCACATTGTGTCTGTTCACTTCACCATTAAGAAAAAATGTTGCTTCATCACTGAAAACAAGTTTCGCACTGAACGTATCCTCTTCCATGAGCTGTTGCAACCGCGCCGAAAATTCAAAGCGTTTGACTTTGTCATCGGGTGTCAGGGCTTGTAGCAATTGTAAACGGTAAGGCTTCTGCTTTAGCCGTTTCTGTAAGATTTTCCAAACCGTCGGCTGTGCTACGTTTAGCTCCCTGCTTGCTTTATTCGTCGACTTCCGCGAGCTACGCGTGAAACTTGCCCGCACGCGTTCAACCGTTTCTTCGCTCACTGCAGGCCGACCCGTTGATTTCCCCTTACAGAGGCATCCAGAAGCTTTAAACTGCGCATACCATCGCCGAATGGAGTTAGCAGTTGGTGGATCTTTGTTGAACTTCGTCCTGAAGTGTCGTTGCACTGTTATGACTGACTGATGTGAGTGCATTTCAAGCACGACATACGCTTTCTCGGCTCCTGTCGCCATTTTGTCTCACTGCACTCTCGAGCGCTCTGGCGGCAGAAACCTGAAGTGCGGCTTCAGCCGAACAAAACTTTATGAGTTTTTCTACGTGTCTGTAGTGTGTCGTGACCATATGTCAATGAATGGAGCTACAGTGAATTTATGAAATCGCTTCAATCATTTGTAATAGCCCTGTATATTGCTCCCTCCTACGTATATCTCACGAAGAGACCACGAGGAGAAAATCAGGGAGATTAGAGCCCACACAGAGGCATACCGACAATCTTTCTTTCCACGAACAATACGAGACTGGAATAGAAGGGAGAACCGATAGAGGTACTCAAGGTACTCTCCGTCACACACCGTCAGGTGGCTTGCGGAGTATAGACATAGATGTAAACATTTTGTACTGGTGGGGTGTGTTCAATACAACATGGTAGTCGTGAATCCCACACGTCAACAATATTAAGAGATGGAATGCACAAGTTTTTTTAAGTTTTGCAGTATGATTATGCTTTCACGGTATCCTACAAATACTACATACTCCGTCGCTTGATTTGCCTGTGATTGAGACTATGTGATCATACCATTTCATATCTTCACAAATTGTTACATCCAGGTACAACTCATAAATTGTATGAGCTGATTTATTCCAGGTGTGGTTAATTGATACTGTAATCATAGCATACTGCTTTCTTGTCTTTCGTGAAGTGCATAATTCTGCAATTCCTGTATATTTCATTCAAGTTTGTTACAGCCTGTTTATGCCACTTAGAAATATTACCACGATGTGACTGGATATTTGTTCTTCGTTTGTCAAATTGTTCTTCATTCTACATAACAGCATAGTTAGCAAAAAGTTTGCGGTTACTAATAAAATTATCTGTCAGGTCATTAACGTACATGATTAATAGCTAGGATCCTAGCACAATTTCCCGTGGTATGTTTGTCGATGACTCTCCATCCAAGACAGCGTAATGCGTCCACAATACCAACAAATCTTCAGTCCAGTCACAAATTTCGTTTGGGACGCCATACGACGGTACTAATAAGCGTTGGTGTGATAGTGAATCATATTCTTTGTAAAAGTCAAGAAATATTGCAACCACTTGATTAATTTGATCTGTGGGTTTCAGGATGTCACGTGAAAAATGCGCAAGCTTTGTTCTGTGTGATCCATCTTTTCGGAACTCATGCTGGTTCGCAGGTATGGAATTATTCTGTTCGAGATACTGCCTTACGTTTGAGCTCAGAATATCGTTAAACAAGTAAAACAAATGTTTATTTAGCAGTTTTTGGCGGTTTGAAGATGTCATTCACGAACTGAGTGTTGTGGACCAATATCAGCAAAAAGATATCTAGCGGATCTGCTTCAAGTCTCCCTGCATTTCGTAACAAACTGCTAATGCTGTCATTTCTCTGTGAACTACTGAGTTGTCTATAAATAGCTTCTCGGAGCACAGAAAGCGTCGCAAAAAGATCAACTAACGTCCGTAGAAAAACAGCTGCGACCCGAAGCCTACGAGAAAGACTGGCCGCGGTAGGAGGGTAGGCCCGAACTCGCTCGCTCGCACAGTTCCACAGACGAACTGCGTTTTTAGGCGTCTTAGCTCGTAACTGGGTATTTACAATTAAGCGCCAAAGAAACTGGTATAGGCATGCGTATTCAAATACAGACATATGTCAACAGGCAGAATACGGTGCTGCGCTTGGCAATGCCTATATAACACAACAAGTGCCTGGAACAGTTGTTAGATCGGTCACTGCTGCTACAATGGCAGTTTATCAAGATTTAAGTGAGTTTGAACGTGGTGTTATTGCCGGCGCACGAGCAATGGGACGTAGCATCTCCGAGGCAGCGATGAAGTGGGAATTTTCCCATACGATCATTTCACGAGTGTACCATGAATATCATGAATCCGGTAAAACATCAAATCCCCGACATCGCTGCGGCCGGAAAAAGATCCTGTAAGGACGGGACCAACGACGGCTGAAGAGGATCGTTCAACGTGACAGAAGTGCAACCCTTCCGCAAATTACTGCAGATTTCAATGCTGGGCCATCAACAAGTGTGGGCGTGCAAACCATTCAACGAGATATCATCGATATGGGCTTTCGGAAGGCCCACTCGTGCACCCTTGATGGCGGTATACGACACGAAACTTTTCTCCCCGCCTGGGCCCGTCAGCAGTGAATTTGGACTGTTGATAACTGGAAACATGTTGCCTGGTCGAATGAGTCACATTGCATCGAGGGGATGGACGTGTACAGGTATGGAGACGACCTCGCGAATCCATGGACCCTGCTTCTCAGCAAGGTACTACTCAAGCTAGTGGAGGCTCTGTAATTGTGTGGGGCGTGTACACTTGGAGTAATATGGAAGCCTTGTTATGTCTAGATACAAGTCTGACAGGTGACAGGTACGAACCATCCTGTCTGATATCGGCATCCATTCAAGTCCATTGTGTATTCCGAGGACTTGGGCAATCCCAGCAGGACAATGCGGCACTCCGCAACTCCAGAATTGCTACAGAGTGGCTCCAGGAACACTCTTCTGAGTTTAAACACTTCCGCAGGCCACCAAATTCCCCAGACATGTACATTATTGAGCGTATCTGGGCTGCCTTGCAACGAGATCTCCAACCCCTTGTACTCTTACGAATTTGCGGACAGCCCTGCAGGATTCATGGTGTCAGTTCCTTCCAGCACTACTTCAGACATCAGTCAGTCGAGTCCATACCACGTCGTGTTGCGCAACTTCTGCGTGCTCGCAGGGGCGCTACACGATATTGGGCAGGTCTTTCAGTTTCTTTGGTTATTCAGTGTATGTACAAACGAGAATAACATTTTCTACTGGAATACATTATTACGGAGTCTTACTGATTACTAGTACTACAATGGAACAGAAACTTTGCATTATGCTGTAATTTAAGAGTTACGTTCGGCATTCACTGATCAGGCAAAACATTCTGACCACTACCCACCGCGACGTTGGATGTCGCATGGTGGCACTGCGGGCACGTGACGTGGTAACAGAAGTATGTAAGCAGAACAGACATGGACGAGGGATCACTCTGTCAAAGATATGATGGGCTGCTGATGGGGAAATACTTTGAGATAAGCGACTTTGAGAAAGGGCAGATTATTATTACGTAAAGCCTGTGAACGCGTATCTCGGAAACGGCGAAGCTGCTCGAATGTTCACGTGCTACTGTCGTGAGCATCTCCGGAAACAGGAGGACAGTGAAACCACCATTACGCGATAAGTGGTTGGACGTCCACGATTCTTCACAGAACGTGAGGTTCGGAGACTTGTCTGCTTTGTAAAGTGGGACGGATGGTGCTCTGTGCCATCTCTGCCGAAAGAGCACAATGCTGATGCTCGCACAAGTGTTTCGGAGATCATCGTACATTGTTGAACATGGAGCTCTGCAGCAGACCACCCTACGTGTTCACAGGTTGACCCAACGACATCGTCGATTACGACTGCAGTGGGCACGGGACCATCGGGATTCGACCGTCGATCAATGGAAACGTGTCGGCTTTTCGGGTGAATCACATTTTTGCCGCAATAGGTCGATGGTCGTTTCCACACACGCCGTCGTCGAGGTGAACAAAGCTCGTAGCGTGCAGCGAGCCACGGATGCACGCTGGTGGGAGCAGTATTATGCTTGCGCTTGCGTGGAACCTGTGAAGTAATGGAACACACGCTGGCAGCTGCGAACCACCTGCACCCCTTCATGCTTGATCTCTTCCCCGATAGCGGTGTCTTTGGCCGTGTCTCGTAGCTAGAGCATTATAGTGAACTCACATTGATGCCTCGGCGACCAAATTCGCCTGATGTAAATCCTATGGAACGCATTTGGGTCACTATCGGGCACCGCACCGCTTAGACAGTTCAGTGGCCCGTTGTTTACGCGAATTACATGACCTGTGCGTTGACATAACGCCACATCCCTCCACAAACCTATAAACAAATATCCGATCCAAGATACATAGTATCAGTGATATATTTCGTTCCAAAGATGAAGAAACAAGTTATTAAGCAGGTGCTCATAATATTTGACTCATCAGTGTAAATGGTTTAACGGCCTGTTCATACCATTCAGTCTCTTCCTCTTAACAGTCCCCATATCATAACAAGGTATAGTGTCTCGTGCAATCTAAATCATTCTGGCATGATTTTTATACCCAGTACAGCCATACGGTAACAAATTAGTAGTAGGCCTGTGGACATCCAATCGTTGCGGTAGTATTAAATAGTAAGACTCCATAATAGAGGTTTCCAGTAGAAGATTCAGTTCTCGTTTGTAGGCAAATACGCAGTGACGAGTTAACAGGCTAGAAACGCAGTTCGTCTGGTGAGCTGAGAGAGTCATCGAGCGAGCTCAGACCTGCCTTTGTGCTGTACGCGCCGCGGCCTTTCTTTATCTTCGGCCTCGGCTGCGACCTTCATGACGTCAGCCATTCAGAAGCGAACGCCGACTGCTGGTGGTGTAGGTCGCTTGCTCCGCGGACTCTGCTACGACGCGGTTTTAACTCAGCGACTGGACCACGTGCAGTCAGCGGCGCTCCTCTAGATTTTCGTGTCAGTAGGGTCAAAATATTTTCAAGCAGAGTACGGCGCATCGGTCGGCAACCGCTACATAAGACAGCAAGTGTCTGGCGCAGTTCTGTTACTACTGCTTCAATGGCAGGTTATCAAGATTTAAGTGAGTTTGTACGTAGTGTTATAGTTGGCGCACGAGCGATGGGACACAGCCTCCGAGGCAGCCACGGAGTGGGGATTTTTCCGTACGACCAATTCACGAGTGTACCGCGAATATCAGGAATCCGGTAAAACATCAAATCTCCGACATCGCTGCGGCCGGAAAGAGATCCTGTAAGGACGGGACCAACGACGGCTGAAGAGAATCGTTCAGTGTAAAAGAAGTGCAACCCTTCCGCAAACTGCTACAGATTTCAATGCTGAGCCATCAACAAGTGACACCGTGCGAACCATTCAACGAAATTTTAACGATATAGGCTTTCGGATCCGAAGGGCCACTCGTGTACCTTATGTAAAGCACAAAGCTTTGGGCTGTGGACACCGGCATTGGACTGCTGATGACTGTGAAACCTTCCTGTCTCCTCTATACCTCTTTTTTTTACGCAACCTTCCCTTCTACAATAAACTATGAAACCTTCCCTTAGGATTTCTACCTCTTGCTTAATAATAACAAATGAAATCTTCCCTCTGAAATTAATTCTCTTTCTCAATCTTTGCATACAAATTTTATTGCTGCTTATTAAAAGTGATTTTCGGATTATTTCGACGAAACATAGAATGTGTCGTCGTCGTGTGGCCCTCAGACGTTATCTGCAATAACCCAAAACTGTTCCTTACCTTTTTTTTACTGTTACTGGATCGCCATCTGACTGCTACATCGAACTGCGACAGGAATATACTTACTCTGTTTTACTATACTCTATTAACTGCTGGTGGGCTGTCATTAATAAGTGGCTGTACTTATTACCAAAGCTGACGTTATTCTTTAATGGCAAAGCTGACGTTATTCTTTAATTAACTTGACTGAAGTTACGTAATTCATAGTTACACTTTTTCTTGACAACAATAAAATTTTTGCAAAGTTTTACGTTTATGGTTTTTGGGATGGATTATAATCAGTAATGCAACATTGCTGGCAAAATTAATTATATTCCGAAAACGCTTCAAATATTTACTGTTGGTAATGAAATGATTTTACAAACGTTCAAATGGGACTTACTTTTTACAATAATCTTACAACTAGCATTGCGCAGACATACCTTCAGTAGTCTTGAGTTTCACAAAGAAAATAATTCAATGATATCAGTTCCTCTTATGATAATAGTTAGTTGATGTCTGTATACATCCGTTTATAATCTCTAGTAAATCATAGCTGGTGGCTGGCAGGCACACTACTCCTCTCAACCTTTCGCTTCAGACCTGCTACCAACTCGCTTCACATCTCGCTTACTACTGACTTCCTACGAACGCTAAAGTGCGGTCTCTCCTGCCAACAATGCTTTCTGGTGCAGACAATCCCTGCTACCATTACAAAATGTATCAATGCGCGCTCTTTCCTGCTCTTTTCTTAAAATGTATCCATACCCGGTCTCTCCCGCCCTTTTTAAAATTATATCAATTCGCGGTCTGTCTTGTCAACAATACTTTGGTGCAGACATTCCCTGCTACCACAATTATTTCCAACATGACAAATATTAATTATTCCTACTTAATCCTATTAATAACATATAAACATCTTTCATAAATTGTGATTTGACAATAGACAACAGAAATATACACGTCTTACATAACCCTCCACTAGATTTCCTTAAAATTTTCGTACGTCGTTAAGTCATTTGGACTTGAAGTAAGGGGAAAATTTGATTATAGAAATATGTGTAGTAATAGGTAAGTCAATGACAGAATATTTCTTTCAACAAAGCACATACATATACTGTCATAAGAATTTGTTTTCCTAAGTCTAACAAAGAGAATATTCAAAAGAGTATACATCAAAATATACAAATAATATAAGTCAGTAAGTTGGAAGTGTACATCAGATAGTAAAAGTTATTTATATTTCTAATAGTAATGGATGGCAAAAATTAGAACATAGTTTATATTTCATTATAAATTGGCATCTATAGTACCATATTCAAGGAAGGAAAAAAAGGAATTGGATAGCATGGTCAAAGCACTGGCAACTGTCTGTGAATGCACTCAAAAGTCCTTTTCTTTCCCTCACATAGCATAACACCAGGTTTCGCCATGTGATTCCGTCGTCTCTTTGATCCATAATTTTAGTGTAACCAAACACTAAGTTAACCATCGAATTGCCTGAGTTGCCGCAGCTACATCAGGTACAAGTTCCAACTCCAATTGTCCATTAGTAGTGATGGTGTGCATCTTGGTATGCAAGCACCTATTGACGTACATCATGACTATGGTGTGCATCTTGGTATGTTGACACCTCATAGAAAACATCGTAGATTGAAGTAACGTGGATCACTACTCACTTTGTTTGTGCTCCATAACCATGGGGATGCACAGGAATTAAGGTACAGGTATAATCATTTTGTCAAAAGGTTCACGGATATGGTTGATACAGTTATTGCCAAATTTTACATCATCTCTTTCCTCTGTGCTCATAAAAACTATTTATCTTACGTTTAAAAGGACAAAATACGTCACCTTGTGTGACTGTAGAAAAAGTTTGTAGTTTAAAACAATTACATAAAAAAGACATTTTCCATCTGTACTGAATTCAGCCTACAATACATATTACATTACGTGACAGTCAATAACATAAACAAATATTTCTGTAAGTGGAATTTGGTAGTATATTTAGGCATCAGCATTTTAAATAAAATAGACAAATACCTTTATACAAACTATGTCACTTTCTGTAACTCTAAATAAATCATAATCTGGTGCTCATATAAATAATTACATAAAGACACTGTTATATTGCTTCACAGGTTGTGAATTCACAGTTTTTGAAATATGAAAGTACATTTTGACAAAATATGTCACTTTTGTGTCTTCAGTATGTTCGGTAATGTGTTCGTCAGTTACGAGTCATATTGTCAGTCGACTATATATTATGTTTGAGTTGTGTAGCACACATCGTCATTGTTATTTAAGAGAAAACATTTGTATTTTACGTAGAGTGCGAATCGGTATGCTGACATTTGGTGTGATCTGTTTTTCCTATGTATGTATCTGATGTAAAGGATATCATGTTCAACGCAGAAAAAATTTTTCGAATAGCAAAGTACATATAGTAAGCAATTTAATGTGGTTTCTCCATCCGTACTGCTGCGCTGCGCTGTGTCACCTGTTATCAAAATAAACCATTACTAAATTATATTCCTTACATACTAACATCTTCATTCTCCTCTCTCCTTTCTACCTCGTGTCATCTCTCTGCATAGCCTATAATAAAAAATTCATTATTAATGATCATCAGCGCACTGCATGACTTCAATATCTCTCTGTATTACCTATAGCAAAATATTCATGGTTAATAATCGTCAGCGCACGGCATGTCTTCAACATCTCTCTGCATCTGGAAAATCGCGTCAGCTCTCGGCATGACCTGTAGAGCATTTATCCACATTTCTCCATATTCAATACTTATATTATAATTAAAACTACGTTTATTTTGGTGAACTATGAGAACAATGCTGCATGCACTGGTTAAAGAATACATCTAATTGCTACTAATGTATGAAAATTATTTGTACGTGTTATACATTTACATTTAAAGTAGTCCTGTTAATTGCTTCACTTACCTTACATAATGTGAAATAAATGACCTGCGAGAACGCTTCTAAGACTGCTATTAATGTTCAGTGTATTTATCTGCGGTCGAATCGAGGTGACCTGTTGTGCACGTAAATAACCCATTAGTAGCTCACTGTATTCGGGCTTGCTGGAATGTGTCTAAAAGCTCATTGTTATTCTCTATCAATACGTATCCCTGTAAGAAGGTTTTTCTATTTTAAGAATTTCTTTATGTTTGACATATGATGGTTTCCTCTCGATTCTTTTGTTCTGAGTGTCTCAATGTGTACTACATTAGCGTGTGGAATATTTCGAATTCTGTACGGTCCTGCGTATAGAAGTTCAAATTTTTTGCATCGTTTCTTCCCTTTATGTGACAGATAATGGGTACGAACTAGTACCTTATCGCCAATCTCGTACTTGCGTAATCTACTTACCTGCTTCTGCTGTCTCTTCCGACGATCTGCAGCTCGTTTAATGTTCGCTAGTGCCATGTCTATTATCTCACAATGACGAAGTCTACGCTTCTTTGGAAAAGTAATCATTTCAGTAAGTTTATTCGGTGGGTCTTTATTCCTCAGTATTACAGTTGGTGAGAGCATCGTTGACTCATTAGGTATTGCATTTATTACTTCCTGCAACTGTGAAATGTATTCGTCCCATGTTGTATGCTTTCTGTGGCAATAAATTCTACAAAGTTTCCCGATCTCTTTCATTATTCTTTCTGACGGATTAGAAGAACTGTGATATCTTGATATGTAAATTGGTGTTATGTTCTTACTCTCTAACATTTGTTTCCATATGTCTGACCTAAACTGTGGTCCGTTATCTGAAATAACCCTCTGTACATGTCCTACTATTGATAGAAAATCTCTTACAAATGCTCTTGATACTGATCTAGCTGTTGCTTTCCTTAGTGGAGAAAATGGTACAAATTTGGATGTCAGTTCTACGGCTACTAGAATATAACTATAACCTTTACTTGTTCTGGGGATTTGACCGAAAAGATCTACTGCTGCCATGTGTCTTAACTTAACCGGTATGATGGGATACAGTGGTGGAATATGTGATACTGTAGATGAGTTAGCTTTCTGACATATCTTGCACCATGCTATAACTTTGCGAATGTGTTTTTCCATATTGTTGAAGTGACAATTTCGTCGAAGAATTAGAAAGCATTTCCTAGCACCGTAATGTGCATAGCTTAGGTGCGTATACCATATCAGTTTGTTTCTGATCCCTTCTGGAATGCATAAAAGCCAATTGTTGCCGTCTGGGTACGAGCGAATAAATAGAATATTTTGATGTATAGTGTAATTATGTCTGATTTTTGCGTTGCTCTTCCCTCGCCAAAGCGTTACAATCTCTTTTAGTGTTTCATCTTTCTGCTGTTCTCTCTCTATGTCCTGTAATGCTGATGATATAAAGTTTTCGAAAGCTACTTGTTTGATATACATAATACTATGGTTGTTGTAGCAGAAGGTATTTTCTTTCTCTAGTCGTTTATGCTGAATAGATCTCGATAGTGCGTCGGCAACAATATTCTACGTGCCTGGAATGTGTACAATAGTAAAGTCGAACTCTTGTAGATATAATTTCCAACGGCTTAATTTATCATGCATAAGTTTTGCTGATGATAAAAACTGGATTGCTCGGTGATCGGTACATACTGTGGTGTGTCTTCCATATAGATAATGACAGAATCTCTTAAATGCCCATACTACGCGTAGCGTCCCTAATTCTGTTACAAAGTAATTGCGCTCCGCTGGAGAAAGTATCCTGCTTGCAAACGCAATATGTTTAACGATTGTCTTACCGCCCTCCTCTACTTACTGGAAAATATGTACTCCTAGTGCTGTAGTTGAACTATCTGTTGCAATGGAAAATTTTTGTGTTGGGTCAGGATGTGATAACAAAGGTGCCCTTAGTAACGGTTCTTTCAAATTCTTGAATTCAGCTTCAGCATCTTCATTCCATGACCAAATTGTGTTTTTACTTGTGAGCTGGTATAGCAAGGGTGTGTCTAATGCTTTATAATGAATGTATTTTCTAAAATAATTAATAAGGCCTAAAAAGCTCCGAAGTTCCTTCTTATTTGTTGGCACGTTGATATCTTTCAATGCTTGCAATTTGTCGGAGACTGGTGCAATACCTGTTTGTGAAATGATATGACCTAGAACTTTTATTGAGGCTTTTCCAAATTCAGATTTACGGAGGTTTATACACTCCTGGAAATGGAAAAAAGAACACATTGACACCGGTGTGTCAGACCCACCATACTTGCACCGGACACTGCGAGAGGGCTGTACAAGCAATGATCACACGCACGGCACAGCGGACACACCAGGAACCGCGGTGTTGGCCGTCGACTGGCGGTAGCTGCGCAGCATTTGTGCACCGCCGCCGTCAGTGTCAGCCAGTTTGCCTTGGCATACGGAGCTCCATCGCAGTCTTTAACACTGGTAGCATGCCGCGACAGCATGGACGTGAACCGTATGTGCAGTTGACGGACTTTGAGCGAGGGCGTATAGTGGGCATGCGGGAGGCCGGGTGGACGTACCGCCGAATTGCTCAACACGTGGGGCGTGAGGTCTCCACAGTACATCGATGTTGTCGCCAGTGGTCGGCGGAAGGTGCACGTGCCCGTCGACCTGGGACCGGACCGCAGCGACGCACGGATGAACGCCAAGACCGTAGGATCCTACGCAGTGCCGTAGGGGACCGCACCGCCACTTCCCAGCAAATTAGGGACACTGTTGCTCCCGGGGTATCAGCGAGGACCATTCGCAACCGTCTCCATGAAGCTGGGCTACGGTCCCGCAGACCGTTCGGCCGTCTTCCGCTCACGCCCCAACATCGTGCAGCCCGCCTCCAGTGATGTCGCGACAGGCGTGAATGGAGGGACGAATGGAGACGTGTCGTCTTCAGCGATGAGAGTCGCTTCTGCCTTGGTGCCAATGATGATCGTATGCGTGTTTGGCACCGTGCAGGTGAGCGCCACAATCAGGACTGCATATGACCGAGGCACACAGGGCCAACACCCGGCATCATGGTGTGGGGAGCGATCTCCTACACTGGCCGTACACCACTGGTGATCGTCGAGGGGACACTGAATAGTGCACGGTACATCCAAACCGTCATCGAACCCATCGTTCTACCATTCCTAGACCGGCAAGGGAACTTGCTGTTCCAACAGGACAATGCACATCCGCATGTATCCCGTGCCACCCAACGTGCTCTAGAAGGTGTAAGTCAACTACCCTGGCCAACAAGATCTCCGGATCTGTCCCCCATTGAGCATGTTTGGGACTGGATGAAGCGTCGTCTCACGCGGTCTGCACGTCCAGCACGAACGCTGGTCCAACTGAGGCGCCAGGTGGAAATGGCATGGCAAGCCATTCCACAGGACTACATCCAGCATCTCTACGATCGTCTCCATGGGAGAATAGCAGCCTGCATTGCTGCGAAAGGTGGATATTCACAGTACTAATGCCGACATTGTGCATGCTCTGTGGCCTGTGTCTATGTGCCTGTGGTTCTGTCAGTGTGATCATGTGATGTATCTGACCCCAGGAATGTGTCAATAAAGTTTCCCCTTCCTGGGACAATGAATTCACGGTGTTCTTATTTCAATTTCCAGGAGTGTAGTTACACCGTTCTGCTCGAATGCATACAGTAATAGTTGAAGGGTGTGGTTGTGCTGTTCCCAGTTTTCTGCCGCGATTAGAATGTCTTCTACATATGTAGTATTTTGTTTTTAAGAGCCTATGGGAGAATTGTATTCATGCCTCGTATAAAGGCTGCAGACGAAATCGTTAGTCCAAACGGAAGTTTACAAAATTGGTAACATTCACCAAAGCAAAGGAATGCCGTATACTTTCGGCAATTTGGATGCAACTGGATTTGCCAAAATCCTGATTTGAGATCGAGGGTGGTATATATAGAGGTGCCATGAAACATTTGCAGTAACTCTTCTAACGTCTGTGGTCGGTCACTTCCTGTAATGATTATTTTATTAACCTCGCGTGAATCTAAAACTGAACGGAGTGATCCATCCTTCTTTTCAACGATGTATAATGGATTTATATATTGACTTGCTGCTGGTTCAATTATACCCTGATCAGTCATTGCTCGTAACTCTTTCTTAACTGCTTCTGTGTATATATGCGGGATTGGATAGTGTTTTGCTTTGAAAGTCTCGTTTGGTTTCACCTGAAATTCGTACATAAATTTTGTCATCGTTCCTGGAACATTGTTAAAAACTGTTTTATGTTGCACAAGAATATTTTCTAATTCTGTGCGCTCTGTGTCGTCTTTTGCTATACTGTCTCCAACCCTGCATGTAATTGTCTCAAATATATTATACTCCTGTTCCTCTGCCATGTCGTTATTATGTGTATTCGTGTATAGTGTGAGATAACAATCGTTATCCATAGAATCTGCAATAATCTCGATCTTGTGCAAATTTTGTTCTTCTGAGGATACTGTGTTTTGAAATCTCACTACCACTTCACTGTCTTCCTTCTGTAATGTTAGGTATGACTATTTAATGTCAATCTTTGTGTCGTACTGTACGAGAAAATTCATTCCTAATATTATATCGGTTGTTAAATGTGGAACTATCCAACAATTGCTGTGGAAAGTTTGCCCAGCAAAATGATTTTTCCTGGAAATGCTCCCTTAACTTTAGTTTTGTGTAATGAGATGCTGGGTAATGATTATTGCTATTGCATCTGTTAAATGTGTCTTCGTTAATTACGCACATTGGTGAGCCTGAATCAATTATTGCTAAAATATTTTGTGACTTTAAATTTATCTGGATTATTGGGTGGCATATAGTTTTCTGCATGATCGGTTTTTCGTGCAACAATGTGTCTCACACGTCGTCGAATGTAATGGCATTCTCTATCGTTATCTTTTCTCTGTCCTTATCCATAGTGTCGTCATTTAGAGATTCATCACAGGCTATCTCTAGTCATAAATGTTCTGACATTTCATTTTCTGTCGGGGAGTGTTGTGTGTTTTCTATGAGCTGTACTGTTCTACCGTTTTGATTATTAGCGGTAGGTGGCGGATGAAATCTTGTGTCTGGTACATTCATACGATGACTTGGTTGTTGTGCACTGTTTGAATTTCTATGAAAATTATCATTGTAGGATTTCATTTGCGGTCGGTGTTCGTTTTCTATCCTTCTGTCATCATAAATGTGGTTACACGGCGAGGCACGCGTGTAT
Source organism: Schistocerca piceifrons (assembly GCF_021461385.2). NCBI lineage: Eukaryota > Metazoa > Arthropoda > Insecta > Orthoptera > Acrididae > Schistocerca > Schistocerca piceifrons. The sequence continues at coordinate 77,392,149 of NC_060142.1, read as the reverse complement.
CTCTGAAAAGGCTGTCTTTGTTCGCTTTGTGTATTTTGCGGCTGATCCATGTAATTGTTTGCACTTGTCGCATTTTCTTGGCAATGAGTCATGTGAAAATTTGACCGGTTCGGCATTTCCTGTCGTATATGTGTCGTGTTATTTGGATAGCTTTGTTGTTGTCTTTAATTGTAATATACATTGTTATTATACTGCTGTTCATTGAGTCCCTGTGTGTATTCTCGATTAAAGTTTTCATTTTCGCTGCGAAAGCGTGTTTGCTCAAAATTAGTATTGTTTGTCTGGTTTGCGTTATGTCGTGAAACGTTCTTATTAACAAACGCATAATATTCCTGGTGTACCTCTAGCAATTGCAGGATGTCTCTAAATGCGTACATGCTGTCCTTTTGCTGGCCTGATAATAATGACACTTTAAATGCTCTGGGGAGTTTTGAAATAAACAGCTGTATTAATGCAGATTGACTGTATGGCTCATTGAGGTATTGGTTTTGTTCAACCATATACTCGAAAAATTGTGTGATTGTTGGGAAAGTAGAATTCTCGAAATTTGGCAGACTAAGTAGCAGATCTTTAATGCTACTCTGTGTGGTATCTGACCAATATGCTGCTAGAAATGCTTCCTGGAATGCTTCAACTGAAAAACACTGTCTAGCAATTGGTCGCATTCTTCTCGCTGGTTCCCCTTCAAGAAAACTAATAATAAATTCTAGCTTATGTTGAAGTGGTCATGATGGTGGGAGAGCTGCATTGAATTGTTGGATCCAGTCCAGTGGATGTATTTGCATCCTGTCATTTTTAAATGTTTTAAACTTTCTCACTGAAAGGAAATGCTTGTGGTCGAAACCGTCATGTCTGTGTGTGTAATTATTTTCGTAATGTTGTGAATATGAATTTCTGTGTCTTTCTGCCTGGTTAAGATCTCTTACTCTCTGAAGTCTACCGACATTATATGTATTGTGCATCTGAGGCATGTCGTAATGGTGTGTGTTCTGTTGGAATTGATTGTTTGCAGTTGTTTCTTGTGTGTCAGCTATCCTTTGCTGTAAAGAACTGATTTTCAGATGTAACAAATTATTACGTGATTCTAGGTCTGCGATTGTTTGTTGCGCATTTGTAATTTGCGTATCTTTACTATTGGAAATCTGTTGAACTGAGACTGGCGTAGTGTCATCTGATTTACTGTCATTGGTAGTATCTAACAGGTCTATTCTTGTAGATAGTTCGTTGATCTTTTCTGTCAATTCGCTTCGTAATTTACGATTACTTTTGGTTACTTTCTTAAAATCTGCTTTCAAATTTTCTGAGTCTTGATTGATTTCTATGTGTTCCATTTTGTTAGTTAGTGTCAGAACTTCTTCTGTTAATTTATCCCTAATACTCTGGATTTCAGTGTGTGTAGAAATTTTCGCCGCAGTTGTATGTGATTGGATTTCCGTGAGCCTCTCTTGTATTTGAATATTTGGCTCCTTCACTGTTTCAATTTTTTCCGAAATCGAGTGTATGTGATTGTCCACTAAGTTTTGCCCTGAGCAAACACTTACTTTTTGTCGTCCTCTCGCTGTTTATTAATTGTTTGTGGTAGTTCTTTTCGTTCGTTATCCTGCGATCGCACCAGTTTGCGGTGACATATCAAACAGTTTTCTGTGTGATTGTTAAAACGTTCATCAATGTGAGCGTTTTGTTCAGAAAAGTTCTCTGTCATTGTTTCTCGTATGCTTACCGCGAATACTTCTTGTTTATCTGTTATTTCTTGAATCTTGCCGTGTAATTCTTGGTTTGATTTTCCAGCGACTGCTTGAATTTCTACTTTGATTTCGTGTTTTAAATTTTGGTACATTTTGTCTAATTTCTGATCTGTGTGTGTGCGTTCTGCCTTGATTTCGTTTCTTAGGTCTGCTGATTCTTCTGCCCTTCTGCTAAAGTTTTGATTCATGTCTTGTCTCATTTGTAGCAAAAATGCCATTATTGGATCCGTTTCGGATTGACTTCTGTGTGTATTTGTATTCGTTGTTAAAGGTTGTACATCTGTGTTCATTTGAACATCCTCAGACGATTGTAATCGTGTCACCTCTTCCATGGTTTCGGAATTTTTGTCAATAAAACTGTGGTATCTGTTACGCAGATTGTGTAGCTGTGTACCGTTTGAATCTGTTTCGGCACGTAATGGAGTCACACTGTTTGACTGCATTATATGGTTTCGTTACTGTAACTATCATGTCTGCTACGCATAATTTGTGGCTGTGTGGCGTCTGTTGCATTTAAAAACAAATTATTTTGCTCTAATGTCTCATTATCAGTTGGCATATCTGAATTGATTGTTCGTCAAAAGATTCCATATTATTACTACTCTCGAATGTCTGTTCACCTAACGTTTCACTATCGGGTTTTTCACACGTATTATTTCTGTCTATTCCTGAAAAGAATTTCTCGTCAGTATTTTCTACACTTTTATCACTTTGAGAACGAGTAATTATTCTGCGGGACATTGTCTATAATTATCACACGCAACAAAATATATCACTGTTTAAAGCGGATGCAACACTGAACAAACACTTTTCAATGCAGAATCAATAGAGCAAACAGAATTGCCGATGGGCTGTGAATTAAAGGTATACAGTTTAGTATAAGCGTTGCGCCACTTATCACTAGCTTGTTCATACAATTGTCAGAGTCAGTATATTCATTTTCACAGTAGATTCACTAAAGAGTCTTACCGATTGGATGTCGCCAGGTGAAACCTTCCCGTCTCCTCTATACCTCGTCTGTTAATGATAACCTTCCCTTCTACCATAACCTATGAAACCTTCCCTTAGGATTTCTACCTCTTGCTTAATAATAACAAATGAAATCTTCCCTTTGAGATTAATTCTCTTTTTCAATCTTTGCATACAAATTTTATTGCTGCTTATTAAAAGTGATTTTCGGATTATTTCGACGAAACATACAATGTGTCGTCGTCGTGTGGCCCTCAGTCGTTATCTGCAATAACCCAAAACTGTTCCTTACCTTTTTTTTACTGTTACTGGATCGCCATCTGACTGCTACATCGAACTGCGGCACGAATATACTTGCTCTGTTTTACTATACTCTATTAACTGCTGGTGGGCTGTCATTAATAAGTGACTGTATTTATTACCAAAGCTGACGTTATTCTTTAATAGCAAAGCTGACGTTATTCTTTAATTAACTTGACTGAAGTTACATAATTCATAGTTACACTTTTTCTTGACAACAATAAAATTTTTGCAAAGTTTTACGTTTATGGTTTTTGGGATGGATTATAATCAGTAATGCAACATTGCTGACAAAATTAATTATATTCTGAAAACGCTTAAAATATTTACTGTTGGTAATGAAATGATTTTACAAACGTTCAAATGGAACTTACTTTTTACAATAATCTTACAACTAGCATTGCGCAGACATACCTTCAGTAGTCTTGAGTTTCGCAAAGAAAATAATTCAATAATATTAGTTCCTCTTATGATAATAGTTAGTTGATGTCTGTGTACATCCGTTTATAATCTCTAGTAAATCATAGCTGGTGGCTGGCAGGCACACTACTCCTCTCAACCTCTCGCTTCAGACCTGCTACCAACTCGCTTCACATCTCGCTTACTACTGACTTCCTACGAACGCTAAAGTGCGGCCTCTCCTGCCAACAATGCTTTCTGGTGCAGACAATCCCTGCTACCATTACAAAATGTATCAGTGCGCGGTCTCTCCCGCTCTCTTCTTAAAATGTATCCATACGCGGTCTCTCCCGCCCTTTTTAAAATTATACCACTTTGCGGTCTCTCTTGTCAACAATACTTTGGTGCAGACATTCCCTGCTACCACAATTATTTCCAGCATGACAAATATTAATTATTCCTATTTAATCCTATTAATGAAATATAAACATCTTTCATAAATTGAGATTTGACAATAGACAATAGAAATATACCCATCTTACAACTGGAAACACGTTGCCTTTTCGGACGAATCTCGTTTCAAATTGTATCGAATGGATGGACGTTTACGGGTATAAAGATAACCTCATGCATCCATGGAGCCTACATGTCAGGAGAGGACTGTTCAAGCTGGTGGATGCTCTGTAATGGTGTGGGGCGTGTGCATCTGGAGTGATATGGGAGCCCTGATACGTCTAGATACGATTCTGACAAGTGACATGTACCTAAGCATCCTGTCTGATCACCTACATCCATTCATGTCCACTGGGCATTCCGGCGGACTTGCGCAGTTCCAGCAGAACAAGGCGACACCGCCCAAGTCCAGAATTGCTACAGAGTGACTCCAGGAACACTCTTCTGCGAGTCAACACTTTCGCTGGCCACCAAACTCCCCAGACATAACATTATTGACCATATCTAGGATGCCTTGCTATGTGCTGTTCAGAAGAGATCTCCACCCCCTTGTACTCTTAAGGATTTATGGACAGCCTTGCACGATTCATGGTGTCAATTTCCTCCAGCATTACTTCAGACATTAGTCGTGTTGCGGCACTTCTGCGTGCCCGCAGGGGCCCTAGACGATATTAGATAGGTGTACCAGTTTCTTTGACTCTGCACTGTAGATGAATACTGTAAACATAAACAGGCTAACAGCATTAAGTATATAGTAAGACCTGTTTCAGCATTCTCATATTTCACGTTTTCTCGGCATTTCCGTTATCTTTATTGGTCCCGTCTTAAACCGTATTGTCTCAAGTAATTGTTTTCCTACCACTGAAACGTTTTTGCTTTCAAACCACTACAAAAAGCTTCAGCATCGCTTTTCAAACCGATTTAATGTAGAAATTAAATCATGTTCCTCCCATATTTGTAATCTGTCGGATAATGCATTACATAAAACTGTGTAATTTGTTTCAGAATCTAAATCGTTTTAGATTTCTATGAGAAACGTAGGTGGCATTTTAGCAGCACTTTCAAAATGTTTCCACAAAGTTTTGACACTTAACTGTACTGCAGTAAATAATCATAAAACAGCATTTTAGTTTGTTTTCCCTGTTAAAGGCAAGTCATTTAATGCACAAAGTAATAAAAAAGAAACAATTAATTTCAACTTAGTGCAATTAGTTTGTACTAATTTCTACAGATCATCGTTGACGATTTCTTTTACATATCATTACAAAATTACTTGACATTTCAACTACATCTTTATGGCATTCGCAATTCATATGCAATTTTTGCAGATTGAAACTTTTCGAAACCGGTGATCGGACTGTTTGTGACTGAGCCTTGATGACTGCCATCCGTTACACATGACTACAAAAGCATACTGTCGCGTGTGTGTCGTGTGAAGAATTGTGAGTTTATAGCTAAGGGTATAATGTTGCATAAGGTGTGCCAGTAGCGTCGGCAGTGACATTAGGAAGCAAGAGGAATTGTGTTTTTGTGATAAGGGTAGTGTGGGCTATGTGACCAGCATGGTAGCTTCTGAAAGGAGGCGAGGTCGGGAAGACAGCGCGTGATAGCTGTCCCAGCTTGTATTCTTTAAATGTACCATTGCAGGAAGTGCGTAACTTACATGCGAAATATTTTAAATGTAATAAACAGACAAATAAAGCATTAAGTAAAAATTAAGTACTATGAACGGTTGTATCGACTGCAAGATACAACCGCAGAAACAAATGTAGAATTACGTCCCTCAATTATTTTTGTGAAGGGGACGGCACCTTTTGTTTTAGAAACGCAAGACGGACTGTTTTCGGCGATTACGGCGGATTTATACGGCTCACGACAATTATCATTTATATTTTGTACAGGCGCAATCGTACTAGATGCACTGACATATTGTTGCATGCAGCAACTTATTCAATGTAAGTCTCATTGTAAATTTATTGTTAATGTGTGATAATTGAATATAGTGATATTACTTAACTTTGTTTCATTTTATGTTATAGTCATCCTCAGCTATACTGCATATTGACATGGCGAAACGTTCCGTGTTCATTAAATGCACATAAATAGCCTAAGACGAACCATTTGTTCGGCAAGTACTTGTTTTCGAAGTCAGATAAAAGTAGTTTTCATTTGAAGAGATATCCACGGTCGAGTAAAAGGATTAGGACAGACCTTACAAAGAAAGACACTGTCAAGCGTGCCTAACAAAAATAATTTACTAACAAACATTATCAACTTAAGAAATTACTTAAATATTTCAGGAAGTTGGCTCACTCCCTAGCATTTATCCATGCACGATCACGTCAGAATTAATAGTAAAAGAAATTTATATCCTCAGGTTGATCGAGCCACTTCACAACCTAATTCGCTCGCAGGACAGTGCAATACACAATATACAAAGCGCACCTTTAACTGCTTTAGACTGAACCAACCATGGCTATAATGACAGCCAGTCCAAATAAAAGGTTCTCTTTACGCTATCTTCGTCATTCTTGAATTTATTTATTTATTTTTGTTTTGTCAGGTTACCACGGATTCAATAGTATCTTAGACTCTCAGGAATCGTCAGTATCCTTTTTCAATATAATTTCCGAGAACAAAATTACTGATCAGGAAACTACGATCTTTTTCATCAAAATACTCGAAGTCAGCAGATACACCTTTATTTTTTCCATCAGAACAATTACTGTGAGTTAGAGATATCCGAGTTTGACTCACTCTTTTCTTGTGGTATTTCATCGCAGGTTACCATTTTTCCATTCCTTCACTTTAATTTTCCGTGTTCATTCGTTGGTGAGGTACAGCAAATTTAAGAATATCAGTCATTTTTTCACTCTGTTCGTTACGCTTTTACACCTCACAATGCACAAAATTCTAACAGTAAGTAAATCACATTCTTGCGCCACTGTTCAGTAACAACTCATTGTTGCCTATGGAAAAATTGAGAGATTACTTCAGTCACTGCCGACAACACTCTCGTGCTGCAAATGTGGACCTTATTCGCTGATTTGCAATAGTGGTTATGAAATTAATACAACTGAGGTGTTGACATGGGCAAGACAGTACATCACGAAATGTTTATACGAAACACTGAAGTTGTATTTACAAAATGGTTACAGAAACTCCAACTTAACTTTACAAATATATTTACAGAAAGTTGTACTTTTGTATAAAAATGTAATTATGGGGTACAATGAATGCTGTGAAATGCAAGATATTTGCCATCTGTACATAGGCATATCGCTTTCCCATGACTTTTGTCAGAGAAAGAACTGCAGAGACTTTCTTAACAGATTGACCATTTTTCAAAATGTTGTGCTCCCTCCACGGTTCTATTTCAGTGAATGAATCTTTAATTTCTATGATGGGCAGCTCATTCCTCACATTTCTAATCCGAGAAAGTGCCTACTCGTCGAATATGGGGTGCCTAGGAAACCCGCTTTCTCGGATCGCTAGACAACAATTCAAACAAGTCGTATTAGTGAATTTTACTTACAAAAAAATGACAAATCTTAACTTTGAGAAATTTACAATGATGTGTCGCAAGCAAAGGGCGACATGCAACATAAGCAACCTCTTCTGTATATACACTTCGTAGTACAAGAGAAGTAATACATTTCCAAAGTCACTGTTATAGAACTTGCAGAACTGCTAGTCTTCAACTGGGCCGCGGCCAGGCGGCGCTGCGCTTCTGTCTTCGAGTTGAGGGCGCTGTCGTCGGGTTGTCGTAGAGAGGGGTCGGTCAGCCTGCAATTGGCTGACGTCTTCTTCACAGCCCCCTCTGCTCTAACGTTCCCGACCGGAATGACGGGGTTTGACTTTACGCCGGAACAGGAGTGATCTTCTCTGGTGCTGTACGCAATAATGTGTCACATACCGGGGCGAAACCATACAAATCTTCCTCCATCACCTTTACAACATTGAATGATCGTACATTCTTCGCCTCTGCCGGCAGAACTGGCCGAACGGTTCTAGGCGCTACAGTCTCGAACCACGCTACCGCTACGGTGTGATGTTCTTAGGTTAGTTAGGTTTAAGTAGTTCTAAGTTCTAGGGGACTGATGACCTCAGAAGGTAAGTCCCGTAGTGCTCAGAGCCATTTGAACCATTCTTCGCCTCTCTAATCATATCAGATATTTCGTTAAGTCACTGGTTTTGACTTCTCTATCACGCCAAAATCTCAGCTGTCATTATCAACCATAATGTTTACCACTGCATAGATTGAGGCCTTTAAAATCATTTGATTTTTATTTTGGCCAGCGCATTTGAGCACGCCACACAGCCAGAGTCAGTGACAGATATTTGTATTCTCCTCAAAGCAGGATGGTCAGTATTACGCAACCTTCTTCGTTTTTCTGCACCATATTGATGAAACCAAAAACAAAATTACATTGACTTCTCCAATTTTGGTTCCAAAACTCTGAGTGCAGCTTCCGTACGTCATTCTCTTCAAAACTACGGCAGTTATATTTGCATTTACAAGTAGCCACACAAAGTAAGTATATAAATCGGTTAGGTCATAATGAAACATCAGACTAGTTCTTACCATTGTAATCAATTAAATTTCATTGCAGATGGAAAATATAACTTACCGGTTTGTATGGTTTTGGGGCCATTTTGCCGCACAAACAACTGCTAGTAACGCTATAACTGCGTCAGTAGCACAGTAATGAATAGTTGGTCGCGGAGTAGAATAGGGTAATTCGGTAGCCTGTTGACTTACTCCCATATCCAAGCCAGCTCACGTGATATTATTACAAGTGCCATCTTGCATCGTTCATAAGAACGCAGCCACTCCCAGTTTTGACATTCTGCTATCTCTATGGTCTCTATGCCTTTGGCGACATGCCTCACTCTTCTTTTTTTTTTTTTTTTTTTTTTTTTTTTTAGTGATGAGTCGTCCGCCCTCTCCTGTGCCCAACCTCTTCATCTCAGAGTAGCATTTGTAACCTACGTCCTCAGTTATTCGCTGCATGTATTTCAATCTCTGTCTTCCTCTACAGTTTTTGCTCTCTACTGCTCCCTCTAGTACCATGGAAGTTATTCCCTGATGTCTTAACATATGTCCTATCATCCTGAGCCTTCTCCTTGTCAGTGTTTTCCACATATTCCTTTTCTCCTCTGCACAGGAGCTCTTCATTTCTTACCTTATCAGCGCACATAATTTTCAACATTCGTCTGTAGCACCACATCTCAAATACTTCGATTCCCTTCCACAGTCCATAAAAAAATGTCGTGTGACTAAGGCCTCCCGTCGGGTAGACCGTTCGCCGGGTGCAAGTCTTTCGATTTGACGCCACTTCGGCGACTTGCGCGTCGATGGGGATGAAATGATTAGGACAACACAACACCCAGTCCCTGAGCGGAGAAAATCTCCGACCCAGCCGGGAATCGAACCCGGGCCCTTGGGATTGACATTCTGTCGCACTGACCACTTTTTTTTGTGATCTCATTTTGTTCGTTTTCGTTCGTTGTATATGCTCGGGGCGGACGTGGGAGGACACCCGATTCAGTTCGTGGTTGATCCATTAACTCAGTTTTTTTATCACAGAGGGCAGCTAACCCTCTGCCACTCAGCTACCGGGGGCGGACTCCACAGTCCATGTTTCACTACTATACAATTTTGTGTTTCAAACGTAGATTCTCAGAAATTTCTTCCTCAAATTGAGGCCTATGTTTGATACAAGTAGACTTCTATTGACCAGGATTGCCCTTTTTCCCAGAGCTAGTCTGCTTTTGATGCCCTCCTTGCTCCGTCTGTCACTGGTTATTTTGCTGTCTAGCTAGCAGAATTCCTCAACTTCATGTACTATGTGATTGTCAATACCAATGTTAAGTTCTCGCTGTTCTCATTTCTGCTACTTCTCGTTACTTTCGTTTTTCTTCGATTTACTCTCAATCCATAATCTGTACTGATTAGACTGCTCATTCCATTCAGCAGATCGTGCAATTCTTGAATGATTCCAGAATGTAATTCTGATTCACTTTCACTCAGTATAGCAATGTCATCAGCGAATAGTGTTATTGATATCATTTCACCCTGAATTTTAATCCCACTCCTGAACCTTTCTTTTACTTTCAAACATTGCTTCTTCTATATGCAAATTTAACAGCAGGGGCAAAAAACTGCATCCCTGTCTTACACCCTTTTTAATCCGACCACTTCGTTCTTGGCCATCCACTCCCATTATTCCCTCTTGGCTCTTGTACATATTCTTTATTACCCGTCTCTACCTATAGTTTACCCCTATTTTTCCCAGAATTTCGAACATCTTGCACCATTTTACATAGTCGAAATCTTCTTCCGGGCCGACAAGTCCTATGAACGTGTCTTGATTTTTCTTTAGTCTTGCTTCCATTATCATCTGCAACGTCAGAATTGCCTCCCTGACGCCTGTGCCTTTCCTAAATCCAAACTGATGGTCGTCTAACACATCCTCAGTTTTCTTTTCCGTTCTGCTGTATAATATTCTTCTGAGCAACTTGCCTTACTACCTTTTCAATAAAAAAAATCTGAAAAATGATTCGTTTTGACTTACTACCTTTCCCATGTCAATGCCTCAACTACTGAGTAAGTGCGGCCCACTGTTATACTGCATAGGTTGGCAGCAGCTCCAATGACGACGACTTATTTCTATCGACAAGTACCCTTCAGTGACCACACAGTGCAAATGAACACCCCTTAAGCAAATGAAAAGAAATATAACGCAGTATGTTTCTTTCAATCAACGCCTGACATTAATTTGTTAACCATTTTGAAAGAGTAAGCTTTTGTCAGGTGTATTTTGTCATGCAACCCTTTTGTTACACTAACAGCCATTTGAGGTTTATTAGATAGGCACATTTACTCATGTGGGAACTGGGGTAGGTGACTTTTTCGTTCCCTAGGGACGTAACATTACCGAGAGGTAAATTTCACCACGGATACCCTTCGTAATGGTACACATGCAGCAGTTTCGCCACTCATTCGATCGGCAGCTTCATTTTGCTTTATTTCAGCTTACTGGTGATGCCTGGAGTTTGTTGACACATAATACTTCTTTCCTTAACAGCTGCACATTGTTCACAAGTTCTAAAATCCCAATACTCTGGGTGTGCCCCCCATGAACCATGGACCTTGCCGTTGGTGGGGAGGCTTGCGTGCCTCAGCGATACAGATAGCCGTACCGTAGGTGCAACCACAACGGAGGGATATCTGTTGAGAGGCCAGACAAACGTGTGGTTCCTGAAGAAGGGCAGCAGCCTATTCAGTAATTGCAGGGGCACCAGTCTGGACAATTGACTGAACTGGCCTTGTAACATCAACCAAAACAGCATTGCTGTGCTGGTACTGCGAACGGCTATAAGCAAAGGGAAACTACAGCCCGAAGGCATGCAGCTTTACTGTATAGTTACATGATGATGGCGTCCTCTTGGGTAAAATATGCCGGAGATAAAATAGTTCCCCATTCGGATCTCCGGACGGGGACTACTCAGGAGGACGTCGTTATCAGGAGAAACAAAACTGGCGTTCAAAGGATCGGAGCGTGGAATGTCAGGTAGGTTAGAAAATTTAAAAAGGGAAATGAGTACCTTAAAATTAGATATAGAGGAAATTAGTGAAGTTCGGTGGCAGGAGCAACAGGACTTCTTGTCGGGTGAGCACAGGTTTATAAATACAAAATCAAATAGGGGTAATGTAGGAGTAGGTTTAATAATGAATAAAAAATAGGAACGCGGACAAGCTATTACGAACAGCATAGTGAGTGCATTATTGTACCCAAGACAGACACGAAGCCCACGCCTACCACAGTAGTAGGAGTTTATATGCCAACTAGCTCTGCATATGATGAAGAGATTGCAGAAATGTATGATGAAATAAAAGAAATTATTCAAATAGTTAAGGGAGACGAAATTGTAAGTCATGGGGAACTGGAGTTCGGTAGTAGGAAAAGGAAGAGAAAGAAAATTAGTAGGAGAATATGGACTGCGGATAAGGAATTAAAGAAGAAGCGCCTGGTAGAATTTTGCACAGAGCATAACATAATCATCGCTAACACTTGGTTTAAGAATCATGAAAGAAGGTTGTATACGTGGAAGACACCTGGAGACACTGGAAGGTTTCAGATTGATTGTATAATGGTAAGACGGAGATTTAGGAACCAGGTTTTAAATTGTAAGACATTTCTGGTGGCAGATGTAGACTCTGACCACAATCAGTTGGTTATGAACTGTAGATTAAAACTGAAGAAACTGCAAAAAGGTGGGAATAAAGGAGATGGGACCTGGATAAACTAAAAGAACTAGAGGTTGTAGAGAATTTCGGAGGGAGCATTAGGGAACGATTGACAAGAACAGGGGAAAGGAATACAGTAGAAGAAGAATGGGTAGCTTTGAGAGATGAAATAGTGAAGGCAGCAGAGGATCAAGTGGGTAAAAAGACAAGGACTAGTTGAAATGCTTGGGTAACGGAAGAGATACTGAATTTAATCGATGAAAGGAGGAAATATAAAAACGCAGTAAATGAAGCAGACGGAAAGCAATACAAACGTCTCAAAAATGAGATCGACAGGAAGTGCTAAAAGGGTAAGTGGGAATGGCTAGAGGACAAATTTAAGGATGTAGAAGTATAGAATATCAAGAGCTCAGATGGAAACCCAGTTCTAAGCAAAGAAGGGAAAGCAGAAAGGTGGAAGGAGTGTGTAGAGGGTCTATACAATGCCGATGCACTTGAGGGCAATATTATGGAAATGGAAGAGGACGTAGATGAAGATGAGATGGGAGATATGATAGTGCGTGAAGAAGTTGACAGAGCTCTGAAAGACCTAAGTAGAAACAAGGGCCCCCAGGAGTAGACGATGATCCGTTAGAACTACTGATAGCCTTGGGAGAGCCAGCCTTGACAAAACTCTTCCATCTGGTGGGCAAGATGTATACGAGAGGCGAAATACCCTCAGACTTCAAGAAGAATATAATAATTCCAATTCCACAGAAAGCAGATGCTGACAGGTGTGAAAATTACCAAACTATCAGTTTAATAAGCCTACGACTTGTCTTACAAGATAGGTTAAGGAAAGGCAAACCTGCGTTTCTGGTATTTGTAGCCTTAGAGAAAGCTTTTGACAATGTTGACTGGAATACTCTCTTTCAAATTCCGAAAGTGGCAGGGGGTAAAATGTACGGAACGAAAGACTATTTATAATTTGAACAGAAACCAGAAGGCAGTTGTAAGAGTCGAGGGGCACGAAAGGGAAGCAATGGTTGAGAAGGGAGTGAGACAGTGCTGTAGCCTATCCCCTGTGTATTTGTAGCCTTAGAGAAAGCTTTTGACAATGTTGACTGGAATACTCTCTTTCAAATTCCGAAAGTGGCAGGGGGTAAAATGTACGGAACGAAAGACTATTTATAATTTGAACAGAAACCAGAAGGCAGTTGTAAGAGTCGAGGGGCACGAAAGGGAAGCAATGGTTGAGAAGGGAGTGAGACAGTGCTGTAGCCTATCCCCTGTGTTATTAAATCTGTACTTTGAACATACCATAAAGGAAACCAAAGAAAATTTTGGAGCAGGAATTAAAACCCAGTGAGGAGACATAGAAATCTTGAGGTTTCCCGATGATATTGTAATTCTGTCAGAGACAGCAAAAGACTTGTAAGAACAGGTGAACAGAATGGACCGTGTCTTGAAAGGAGGCTATAAGATGAACATCAACAAAAGCAAAACGTGGATAATGGAATGTAGTCGAATTAAATCAGGCGACGCTGCAGGAATTAGATTAGGAAAGCCCACGTTCAGGATCCTGTTCAAAAACTTAATGTTGCCATTTTTACTGTAGGAACGGTATCTGAAGTGATTGACGGTTCGACACGAAAATTAGTCTGCTTTGCTGCTTTTCATTTGCTTATGTCGTATGGTATTATATTTTGGGGTAACTCTTCCCATTCTAAAAGGATATTGTTGGCTGAGAAACGGGTGGTTCGGGCAATAAGTGGTGTAAGTTCACGAACCTCATGTCAACCCATGTTCACCAGTCTAAGTATTTTCACATTGGCCTCTCAATATGTATATTCCTTACTGTCATTTCTTGTTAATAATATTAGCTTATTCCCAAGAATAAGCAGCTTTCACTTAGTTAATACTCGGCAGAAATCAGATCTGCATTTGGATCGGACTTCCTTAACTCTTGTGCAGTTGTGAGAGTCGAGGGGCACGAAAGGGAAGCATCCACTTTCAATAAGGTACCACTAGAGTTCAAAAATCTTAGCAGTAATCCAAGCGCTTTCAAATCGAAACTGAAGTTTCCTCATAGGTCACTCCTTCTATTCTGTCAAGGAATTCCTCGAAAAATTAAGCTGAATCTTGTTATATTGTTGATAGCGTTTACTTGAACTTACGCTTTGACTTTCTTCGGGTTCATAAACATCTTATTTTTATCTGTTATAACTTTTATGTTGTAATTTCATGTACTGACACGTTCCATGACCTCGGAGATTTGCTCCTCAATTTGGTCCTATGGAACTTGACGTATAAAAAATAAAGAAATGAGACACTTAAAGTAGTAGATGAGTTTTGCTACTTGGGCAGAAAAATAACTGAGGATGGTCGAAGTAGAGAGGATATAAAACGTAGACTGGCGATGCCAAGGAAAGCGTTCATGAAAGAGAGAAATTTTTTAGCATCGAGTATAGATTTAAGTATCAGGAAGTCTTTTCTGAAAGTATTTGTATGGAGTGTGGCCAAGTATGGATGTGAAACATGGACGATAAACAGTTTAGACAAGAAGAGAATAGAAACTTTTGAAATGCGATGCTACAGAAGAATGCTGAAGATTAGACGGCTAGATCACGTAACTAATGAGGAAGTACCGAATAGAATTGGTGAGAAGAGGAATTTGTGGCACAACTTGACTAGAAGAAGATATCGGTTGGTAGGACACGTTCTGAGGCAAGGGATCACCAATTATTTCTGGAGGGAAGCGTGCAGGGTAAAAATCGTAGAGGGAGACCAAGAGATGAATACACTAAGCAGATTCTGAAGGATGTAGGTTGCAGTAGTTACTCGGAGATGAAAAGGCTTGCACAGGATAGAGTAGCATAGAGATCTGTATTAAACCAGTCTTTGGACTGAAGACGGCGAGAACAACAACAACAACTCTGGGTATAGAAATATGAATTTAATTTTGCACTTGTCCTCATTTTTCAAGGATGATTCCATACTTGCGACTTTAATTGTTTTTTCTGTTTAACGTTGTAGCAGCTCCTATAAATTTTTACCCCACTGCTTAACTGATAAATTAATTAGGATGAGATATAAGGAATGTTTCTGTCTTGTGAGATTAATAACATATTGGCATGAGCTTATAACAATTCATGGTAATTTTTTGTGTCGTATTAACAAGTACTTATTGTTAGTATCTGCATCTTCCGTCGCTACTTTATGACGAGAAGCCGTCGATTGAAATGATTATGCTCTTGTAACAGCAACCAGAAACAATAGTTTTTCCAAATATCAATTTCAGCAAATATTTTCTGATGCTTTCACATTAATTTCATCAACACTCCTTTTTCGTCGTAGTCTTTTATCTGACCGATTTGACCATTAATATTTTTGTTCCACAAAATAAAGTTACAATTTTTACGCAGATTTTAAAGTCACCATTTTGGTTTATCATCTCATGAACAGTGTTATCTGTCTCACAAGTTGAATTACTTGCGTACTCATACATCGTACCTACAGTTGTCTTTCTTCTGTTACTACTTCCCTCTGTACGACAATTAAATTCATTTTCTCTTACATCATTATTGCCATATACTGTTATCTCTTTCTACACATTTTTTCACGTACTTCACCTCTGTTTCTTCTATATTCAACTCTGTTAAATCATAATTCTGTACCTCCTATTTTCCCTATTCATGCACTTTATTTTCATTGCTACTGACCTGTTCATAATTTTAACCTCAACCACTTGGTTTGTTTGCAGTTTTCAGTATTTTCACTCCTAGCCATTAACAAATTTTCCTATCTGTTAAATCAGTTTTAATTTCTGTATATGAGTCTTCAAATCCTGTGTTCAACACATCAAGTCATCCAATAGTTGCATTATTATTCTGCTCAGTTGTATTTGACAAAACCTCCACATTTTCCATATTTCCATGTTATACTTCTCTTCCAAATCGTCTTATTTCACGTAATAATAATTTATATTCAGCTTATGTTAATTCAGAACTCTTTTTTTATTACCCACAGCCACCGTTTCCCAGCCGCGTCAACTGTGACATCCTTCAATCCCTGATTCATTATCTTCAAGTATGTTATCACGTTTGTTATTAACTGACATATTAACATTGTGATCCACCTTTCTAAAATGGCATGGTAAATTGTCAGAAAATATCATTAAAATTCCTTATCTTGAGCCAAATGCCTCCTAAACTGTGCCGTCATACTTTGCACTCTGATACTAACTTTATGAAATAAATTATCAGTCTCACTTCTAATTAAGTCATTAATATTTTCTTTATTATCAGCAGCACTTTTCCGGGAGACAATTTCATCACAGGTATTTTCATTAATTGAATTCATCTTTGCTGATTTGCAAGAGGAGTTGAACTCTAAGGCAAAAAAAAGACGCACCAGAAAGGAATTATCCGAATGAGACAGTAATCGGTAGATATGTTGTGCATGTACAGACAAAAAAAAATGACTGCAGTTTCAGAAAAATTAGATGATTTATTCAAGAAAAAGAACTTCACAAATTGAGCAAGTCAGTAATGCGTTGGTCCACCTTTGGCCGTTATGTAAGCAGTTATTCCGCTTGACATTGATTGATAGAGTAGTTGGTTGTGATCGTGAGGGATAGTGCGCCAAATGTTGTCCAATTGGCGCGTTAGATTGGTCCCGAGTTGTTTGGAGGACCCTGCCCATAGTGCTCCAAACGTTCACAATTGAGGAGAGATCTGGCGACGCGGCTGCGCAAGGTAGGGTTTAGCAAGCATGAAGATAAGTAGTGGAAACTCTCGCCGTGTGCAGACGTGCATTATCTTGCTACAATGTAAGCCCAGCATGCCTGCCCTGTAGAGGAACAGAACGAAGCGTAGAATATTATCGATGTATCGTTGTGCTGCAAGAGTGCCGCACGCAGCAACCAAAGGTGTCCTGCTATGAAAAGAAATGGCACCCCACACCGTCAGTCCTGGTTATTGGGACGACAGTCGGGTTGGTACCCCATAACTGTCCAGGGCGTCTTCAGACAAGTCGCCGTTATGAAATCTCATTGACTGGAGCAGAATTGTCTTCACTGATTAGTTCCACTTGGAACTGAGGACCAATACCAGCGAAGACACCCCAGACAGCGGTGGAATACCAGTCCCACTGTCATTCACCGTATGGTCTGACAACGAGGAGTGATGGTATAGGGTGCTATTTCTTTTCATAGCAGAAATCACCCGTGGCATACTTACAAACAGGGGTACGTCTACAACATATTTTGCACTCCATTTTATCGCCCCTCATGGCAAGCTATCCTGGTCCTACATTTCAGCAAGAAAATGCCCCCACCCCCCGCCCCGCACAAGGCAGAAGTTTCTACCGCTTGTCTTCGTGCTTGCCAAACCCTGCCCTGACCAGCAAGGCCGCCAGCCAACTGGGAACGTCTGGAACATTATAGGCAGGGCTCTCCAACCAGCTCGGGATTTTGACGATGGAAAGCGCCAATTGGACAGAATTTGGCACGGTATCCCTCAAGACCACAAATAACAACTGTGTCAGCCAATGCCAATCCAACTACCGAATAACTACTTGTATAACGGACAGGGGTGGACAATGTGTTATTGACTTGCTCCATTTGTGAAGCTCTTTCTCTTGAATAAATAATACAATTTTCCTGATTCTGTAATCATTTGTTTACCTGTAAATTTACATCATATCTACCGATTTCCGACCCAACGCGGTAGTTCCTTCGTGGTGGATCGTTTTTTTTTTTTTCTTAGCGTGTATTTCATAACACAAATATACACGGAAGAGCCAAAGAAACTTGTACATCTGCCCAATATCGTGTAGGGCACCTGAGAGCACACAGAAGTACAGCAACACAATGTGGCACGGACTCGGCTAATGTCAGAAGTAGTGCTGGAGGGAACTGCCAACATAAATCCTGCAGGGCTGTCCATAAATCCGTAAGAGTACGAGGGCATGGAGATCTCTTCTTAACAGCACGTTGCAAGGCATCCCAGATATTCTCAATAATGTTGCCATATTGGGAGTTTGGTGGCCAGAAGAAGTAGAATGTTCCTGGAGCCACTTTGTAGTAGTTATGGACGTCAGTTATGGCCGTATGGGGTGTCGCATTGTCCTGCTGGAACTGTGCAAGTCCGTCGGAATGCACACTCGACATGAATGGATGCAAGTGATCAGACTGGATGCTTACGTACGTGTCACCTGTCAGAGTCGTTTCTACACATATCAGGGGCCCCATATCACTCCAGCTGCACACGCCCCACACCATTACAGAGCCTCCGCCAGCTTGAACAGTCCCCTGCTGACATGCAGGGTCCATGGACTCATGAGACTGTCTCCATATCCGCACACGTCTATCCGCTCCATACAACTTGAAATGAGATTCGTCCGACCTGGCAACAGATTTCCAGTCATCAACAGTCCAATGTTGGTGCTTACAGGCCCAGGCGAGGCGTAAAGCTTTGTGTCGTGCAGTTACCAAGGGTACACGAGTGGGCCTTCGCCTCCGAAAGCCCATATCGATTATGTTTCGCTGACATTTGTTAATGGCCCAGCATTGAAATCTGCAGCAATTTACTGAAGGGTTGCGCTTCTGTCACGCTGAACGATTCTCTTCAGTCGTCGTTAGTCCTGTTCTTGCAGGATCTTCTTCCGGCCGCAGCGACGTAGTAGATTTGATGTTTCTCCTGATTCATGATATTCACCGCACACTCGTGAAATGGTCGTGCGATAAAATTCCCACTTCACTGCTACCTCGGAGATGCTGTGTCCCATCGCTCGTGCGTTGACTGTAACACCACGTTCAAACTCACTTAAATCTTGATAACTTGCCTTTGTAGCAGCAGTAACCGATCTAACAACTGCGCCAGTCACTTGTCTTATATAAGCGTTGCCGACCGCAGCGCCGTATTCTGCCTGTTTAAAATATCTCTGTATTTGAACACGCATGTGTATACCAGTTTCTTTGGCGCTTCAATGTATAATACCCATAATTGTAAGGTTAAATTTCCTAAAACTATAACACATGTTCCTTTTTTAATAATTTCGCATGTACAACTTACATTAATCACTGCAAAGTCAGACACACCTCAATGCTGTGATGAAGCTCAAGCTGCGCGCGTCGAGCTGGTAAACGACCCAGACCTAGCCGGTGGTCTGCAACTGCTGTCACCGCACTCGTAGGGTCGTTTCACCCTGTTAGGGTCGTTTAAGCTTTACAGGAGAACGGCGCCGGATGCACGGCTATCGGGTAGGCGCTTTTCGCATCAGCACAACTGCCGTGTAAATGGCGCACTAGCTGGCGGCGACAGTACCGAACGGACAGTAGCGACTGTATCATGTCAGACGTTTACACTGTTGTGTACAACCTCGTAAACTGCCCCGTTGTGGGTTACCTCATTTCCTTGGAGTTTTACCGAAATGAATTGCTATACAATCACTTATAGAAGTGAAAAACATAACAACCTGGTAAGGAGAGGTAGGTACAGATTGGTGCGGCAGCTCTCATCCTAAGGAAACTAGACAGGAGCAGAAATGATACAGGAAACAGAAGTTTTAGTTAACATGTAACTTGCTCCAAGTGCTGTGAAGAAACTTAACAACAGAATAAATTGCAATATAAACCAGCTATTACAACAAACTAAAGAGCGCCGTTCAGTGTGAGGCTCCCACCCTCCCACTAGCACTGCATGTCAAAGTCTGACTGACAAGGAGACGGCACGACCGTGGGGCCGGGAATCTGTCCGAAATTGTGTGTGGTGAAGGAGGACCCGTAACACCTCACGTGGTTAAAATATTAGGACGCACTACCCGGGAAACCGCAGTCACCGTGGTGTAGTGGTTATGTTAGTAGACTGTTGCATGGAGGGTCTTGAGTTCAAAACTTACCTGAACTGTGAAATTTTAATGCCGGCACGGTAACTCAGCGTGTTTGGTCAGAGGGCTAGCTACTCTCTGTAATAAAAAAAACTGAGGTAATGGATCAACAACGAACTGAAATGGGTGTCTTTCGACGTCCGCCCCGAGCAGATACAACGAACGAAAACGAACAAAATGAGATAAAAAAAATAAAAAAAGATGTTTAGAGCTCGGACCTACGCCAGAGGTCTCGGGTTCGATTCCTCCTCTGGCACTTTTTTTTTCTTCTGTTCATTTTCTTTTGTTATTCCACCAATTATTCAGAAAGTTTCCCAAACCTACATTATCTTTAGCAAATTAGCTACATTATTGAATAAAAATTATTTTCTTTTTGTCCAACAACACAATTCATCTCGGTGGGTTTTCCATTTTTCATTGTAAAGTATATGAGAAGAAACATTGGTTTTTTTTATCAGAATAGCAAAGTCGATTGGGAAACATTCAATTTTTATACATATAATAATTATAAACAAGTGGTAATTATCGTAAAAACAAACAAAGCAATAGTTTTTGCGACATCTTGCGCAACATATGAAAGCGGATTTTTTACAATCACAGGGCGTTTGCAATAAATCTGTACAAAAACAGGCCCATTAACATTTATGAAAATGTTTTTTATTTTCTGATAATTTTGAGGCAAACTGGGAATATTGAATCATGTCTCGGACTATTGGTGACGATAATTGATCGTGAATTATAGAATGAATTTTTATACAATCTTCCCAGGAATTAATTTCACGATTCTCCTGTAACAATGCGCTGCAATGTTGCAAGCAACAGAAGAAAAAAAATGTGTGTGTGTGTGGGGGGGGGGGGGGGGAGGAATCAAATCCGAGAAATATTACCTTGAATGGAGAACCCCTCAAAGTGGTAGAAAGTTTTACTTATTTAGGGAGTGAAATATCTAGGGATGGAAGAATAACTAAAGAAATTAATAGGAGGTTACAGAAGAGAGGCAATTTCTACCAAACAATAAAACACCTGATTTGGAATAATGAAGTTTCAGAAAGAGCAAAACTCCTTATGTATAAGAATTATTACATCCCTATTGTCACCTATGGTGGAGAAACATGGACAATGACAGAAAGGGACTGGAGCAGACTGCAAGCACGGGGAAATGAAATTTCTCAGAGCAGTTAAGGGAAAAACAAGAATGGACAGAGTAAGGAATGTAGAGATTAGAAAGGACCTCAAACAAGAAAGTATGAGAGAGGAAATTGAAAGAAAGAGATTAAGATGGTATGGGCATGTTAAGAGGGTGCATGGGCAGAGACTCACCAAAATTATGGAAGAACTAAAGATGGATGGGAAAAGAGCTAGAGGGCGCCCAAGAACACGGTGGAAAATGGGAGTGAGAATATCTGTAGAAAGGAGAGGTGTGACCTGGCAGCAAGTAGAGGAAGAAAAGTGGTGGGAGGACCGAGCCAAATGGAGAGGACTCCTCAGCACCCAGACCCGGCAGTAGCTGGAGTGGGATTCAGATATAGATAGATAGATAGATAGATCAACAACGAATGAAAATAGTCAAAACAAGGAGCCTTAACAGCGTCAGAATTAGCCGAAGCTGCTATAATATGTAGAGCATAAGTTGCTGAACTAAGTCTGGTTTATTGTCGATGTGGAGGCCTGAAAATTTTGAAGAATAAATTTGCTATATGTAGACTTACGTCCTCATCTCCATGATGGAGACTTAGCTTGTGTTCGAACACACAGAATCGTGCTGTACTATGTTCGTTGCCATTTGCGTCTCAGTCTTTAGAGCTCAAAAATCTACTGTTGAAAGTGACTGCTTATTGTTCTACCCCAACGAAGGTCTCTGCTAACTCAGAAGAAACACCTCATATCTGTAAAATTAGCACAAATTCATTTTGATTTTTGAATCTGTTCAGAGAGCTAGATTAAGAGGCAAAGTGTTACATCTCAATAAAGAGAGAAGCATGTAGAAGAACTGTGGTTCGGTTTTAAAAGAAGGGTCAACCATGCACATGATAAATATGTACATAGTAAAACAGATCGTGATGAGATGGTCCCTCTATAGTACTCAGCCACTGCAACTAAACTTGCAAAGAAACAGACTGCTGCACAGTCGGTGCAAAACAATGCGAAGGGCTGCAAATAGAGTGTTGCTGAATGAAACGTTTTGGGCTGTCAAGAATCAAATGCTCGAAGCCTTCAGTGGCTACCACAGCCATATATTTTCGAAAGAGCTCTCATAAAATCCAAAGAAACGCTGGTCATATGTAAAGATCTGTTAGCGTGCAGACACTCGTGTGACAAGATGGGAAAGGAAACTGAAGTTAGCAAAACAAAAGCAGAAATGCTGAACTCCGTCTTCAAATGCATGTTTACAAGGGAAAATCCAAATGTACTGCCCCACTTTAAGATTAGATTAGATTCAGTTTTCGTTCCACAGACCCAAAAAATGAGATGTTTCTCGTGGGTGTGGAACATGTCAGACAGTATAACATAAAAACATAAAACATTTGAATATAGTTCTTACTATCCTGATCATTTGTCAGGAGATTGTCAAAATAGGTGAATACAATGCGGTAAACTGGAACAGCTAACGTTTACAACACGCTATCAGAATGAAACATTGTTGTGAACTATTAATAAGAGAATCATTTACTCAGCATTAGCTAGCAGATGACACTGCTGAATGCCTCTGTTCTCATAAACGAAAGCAGACGTAGTACATGGAGTTAAGCATCACAGAAATATTACATGTAATTGAATTTGAAACAGTATAAATTTATCGACACGTTCAATGATGATACTCTTTGGAATCAATACTGGTAGCTACAATCGTCAGCCATTGCTCCACTGCTCCAAGAGTCATCTAGCAGTGAACGATTAATACTTGTGTCAGATCAGCGAGTGCATGATGGCGTAAGACGTCATGAACAAATGGTACTGTTATTAGTTACTTATCGCCCACAATACGACTACAGCGTCAGGCCTATCGCTCACAGAGCCAATGGTCGCCAAGATTGGCGGCGAGAAGACTGGACATAACTACGAGGCTCGTTCAATAAGTAATGCCCCACATTTAAAAAAAAAAAAAAAAAAGTCATTAACATACATAGATAAACGTCCTTGTTGGTGCTTCACATTTGATATTTGTTCTGTGCGCCGGTGAAGATTCGAACCGTTCTGGCAGAGGGCAGAGCCGCAGTACAGCGTTAAAATCGCGTCTACATACGACTCACGTTACAAGCAGCGTGCTGTTATTGAAAACTTGTGTGCGGAAAACATCAATAACATCAATAAACGTGTGTGTGCAGGGTATGGCGATGCTGCAGTTGATAAAAGTACGGTTAGGCGATGGCTACAGAAAGTTACAACCTCAGAAAATGCAGAAACAGAGCTCCATGATCAGCCACGCTCGGTACGTCCTGTCACAGCCACTGCTCCAGACACGCTGAATCGTGCGGATGCCATTATTAGTGCCGACCAGCGCATCGCAACTCGACGATTGGCGCTATGGTTGTCGGCCAGCATTGGAAATGTATCTGCAATGATCGAGACTCTCAGATATTCAAAGAGGTGCTCACGATGGGTTCAACGAATGCTCACAGTGGACCAGAGAAAGGCCATTTCATCTGAATTGTTGGAGAGTTTTGAGAGCGACGGAGAGGCCTTTCTGTCACGGATCGTTACGGGGGGAACGAAAGCTGGATGCAATATTTTGTGCCAGAAACAAAAAGGCAGTCCATGGAGTGGCATCATCCCCATTCACCACAAAAGAAGAAATTCAAGACAACCCCCTCAGTTGGAAAAATCATGGTGACGTGACAGTCTTCTGGGATTGTGATGGTGTCATTCTCGTGGATGTGATGCCAACAGGGTCAACCATCAATTCAGAGGCATACGTGAAAACTCTGAATAAACTCAAGAATCGTTTGCGACGTATTCGGCTGGATAAGAACCCAGCAGAAATCTAGCTCCAACACGATAATTCACGCCCACACACAAGTCTGAGAACTCGGGAACACATCGCCAAATTGGGTTGGACATCATTATCTCATCCACCCTACAGTCCAGACCTGGCACACTCGGGCTTCCATCTCTTTGGGCCACTTAAAGATTCTCTACGGGGAACACACTTTGAAGACGACGGGAGTGTCAGTCATGCAGTGAAAACATGGCTACACCTACAGGACAAGAGCTTTTACCAGCAGGTAATACACGCTCTTCCACAACGTTGGCGCACGGCCATATAACGTGATGGAGATTACGTAGAAAAATAGGACTTGGACAAGACATGGTGATGTATATTGTCAGCAAATTCTGACTCTTAATAATAAATATGTTCTGAGAAAAAAATGTGGGGCATTACTTATTGAACGACCCTCTAGCTCTTCGAATTTCACCAACCTGCGCCGATTCAGTGCTGTGGAGAAGTGAAACCATGAAAATACAGCAGCACTGTACCGGATTTCAGGAAAGGTACTGCAGTGATATGAAAATGATATCGCTGACCCACCTTACTAATTATAAATGAGCAGAAATAACAATTTCAAATCGCATTATCTACGATTTAAAAGGTAAATATGTTTTCTAAGAACAATAGGGCCTACTGTTTGAAATTAGTCTACAAGCGTTAGAAACTCTTTCAAACATTTATTATATATATCCTCTGATACATGCTTGGAAAATATATGTTTCAAGCACAATGGTTACGCGCTCAACTTGTTGAACAATGTCTGTTGAGGCGAATACAGAGATCACTTGGACTGGAATGGGTGAGGAATGCTCCCCCGGTCTGAAAATACAGGATGGGCCTACAGTCTGTCTATAATTACAAAAACTATAGAACTTAGTTTTGTGATTTGTGACAAATGATAGAAGAGATCATGAAGTTTTTTTTTGCGATGTCAATAAACTTACACACGTGCGCCGTTTGTTGCTCAAACAATATCTAATCAACATGTGATTTCACACCATAAGCTTGTGTAACACCGGCAAGAGATTGTGTTAACGTTTTTCTTAATGTATCTAAGTCAATTGTGATGCGTAACCCTTGTCCCTTACGTAGCCCCTTAAAAAGAAATCTAAAGGCGTTATGTCTGATACTCTTGTAGGCCAGGCAGTGGAACCATCACGCCCAATCCACATGTCGGGAAAGGATTCATTAAAAAAATTTCTAACATGCAATTCCCAATGCAGTGGTGTACCATCTTGTTGGAAAATCAGATCTGGTTCCAATTCTGTCAGTTGTGGTTCTGCGAACTGTTCCAGTATATCCAGATAGAGGTTAACTGTTACTGATTTTTCGACAAAAAGGAGAGGGCCACTGATCCTGTTGTACATTAAACCTTACCACATGTTCACGATACATAAATACCTAATGTGATCCGAGACAACATGTGGACTTTCTGAATCTGATATCTTTACTTTGTGGTTGTTAGCTTTGCTTCATGTGTGGAAAGTAGCCTCATCTGAAAAATAAGTTCATTGAAGATACTCATTGCTCGACGAGTTCCATCAGCTGACTGCAACATGTGTCTTACACATGAAGGCACAAACTGTTGCATAGAATTCTTCGCACTGTGCTCCTACGAGTCCCTCACTCACGAGATGCGCGTCGAGTAGATTTAGAAACGCTTTATAAGAGTGTGTGTTGCACAGCTCCGACTCGTTCACTGGCTGAAAGTCGCCTGTTCGCGGAAGATCCAGCACACTGCCCGTTCGTTTAAACTTCATATGTCACGCTACAATAACCCCTTCTATCAAGTGCTTCTATTCGTTATTGTATTCGCATATTCTGCTGCATAGTAATTGGGCATTTTGTCTCGTAATATTTACAATGAGTACAGAAACCACACGACAGCTGTAAGAATCAAGGGGTGTGAAAGAAAGGCAGTGTTTGGAAAGCGAGTGAGGCAGTGTTGTAGCCTACCTTCAACGTTATTCAGTTTTACACTGAGCAAGCAGGAAAGAACACCAAACAAAAATTTGGAGCAGGAATTACAGTTCACAGAGATGAAACAAAACTTTAAGGTTGCCAATGACACTGTAATTCTGTCAGAGAAAGCAAAGGGGTTGGAAGAGCAACTGAACAGAATGTACAATGTCTTGAAAGGATGATATAAGATGAACATCAACAAAAGCAAAACAAGGATAATGGAATGTAGTCGAATTAAAGCAGGTGATGCTAAAGGAATCAGATTAGGAAACGAGGCACTTAGAGTAATAGATGAGTTTTGCTACTTGGTTATCAGAATAGCTGATGATGGCTGAAGTAGAGGATATAAAATACTGACTGGTAATGCCAAGAGAAGCGTTTCTGAAGAAGAGAAACTTGTCAAATCGAATATAGATTTAAGTGTTAGACAGTCTTTTCTGAAAGTCTTTGTATGGAGTGTAGCCATGTTTGGAAGTGAAGCATGGACGATAAATAATTTAAACAAGAAAAGAGTGGAAGCTTTCCAAATGTGGTGCTACAGAAGAATGCTGAAGATTAGATGGGTAGGTCACGTAACTGATTAGGAGGTACTGGTTACAATTGGGGAGAAAAGAAATTTGTGACACAACCAGTCTAGAAGAAGGAATTTGTTGATAGGAACACATTCTGAGGCCTCAGTGGATCACCAATGTACTATCAGAGGGAAGAATAGAGGGTTGAAATAGCAGAGGAAGATCAAGAGATGAATACAGCAAGCAGATTCAGAAGGATGTAAGTTGCAGTAGTTAGCCAGAAATGAAGTGGCTTGCACAGGCTAGAGTAGGATGGAAAACTGCAACAAACCAGTGTTCGGACTGAAGACCACAACATCAATTGCACAAAGACTTAAGCCCACCCTGTGCTATCAATAAGGTCAATTCAGACTGGTTGTCACAGCACCATCACATCACGGCACTATCATGTCAGGGAGTACTCACACTGGCTATCACATCAAGTCAATTCAAGTCACATGATCTCAACTCACGTGGTTATCCTTAACTACTTTCTATCTACATCAATAAACAAAAATAGCAAGTAATGAATTGTTGTTGTTGTTGTGGTCTTCAGTCCTGAGACTGGTTTGATGCAGCTCTCCATGCTACTCTATCCTGTGCAAGCTTCTTCATCTCCCAGTACCTACTGCAACCTACATCCTTCTGAATCTGCTTGGTGAATTCATCTCTTGGTCTCCCTCTACGATTTTTACCCTCCACAGTGCCCTCCAATGCTAAATTTGTGATCCCTTGATGCCTCAAAACATGTCCTACCAACCGATCCCTTCTTCTAGTCAAGTTGTGCCACAAACTTCTCTTCTCCCCAATCCTATTCAATACCTCCTCATTAGTTACGTAATCTACCCACCTTATCTTCAGCATTCTTCTGTAGCACCACATTTCGAAAGCTTCTATTCTCTTCTTGTCCAAACTAGTTATCGTCCATGTTTCACTTCCATACATGGCTACACTCCATACAAATACTTTCAGAAACGACTTCCTGACACTTAAATCTATACTCGATGTTAACAAATTTCTCTTCTTGAGAAACGCTTTCCTTGCCATTGCCAGTCTACATTTTATATCCTCTCTACTTCGACCATCATCAGTTAAATAGTAAAACTCCTTTACTACTTTAAGTGTCTCATTTCCTAATCTAATTCCTCAGCGTCACCCGACTTAATTTGACTACATTCCATTATCCTCGTTTTGCTTTTGTTGATGTTCATCTTATATCCTCCTTTCAAGACACTGTCCATTCTGTTCAACTGCTCTTCCAAGTCCTTTGCTGTCTCTGACAGAATTACAATGTCATCGGCGAACCTCAAGATTTTTACTTCTTCTCCATGAATATTAATACCTACTCCGAATTTTTCTTTTGTTTCCTTTACTGCTTGCTCAATATACAGATTGAATAACATCGGGGAGAGGCTACAACCCTGTCTCACTCCTTTCCCAACCACTGCTTCCCTTTCATGCCCCTCGACTCTTATAACTGCCATCTCGTTTCTGTACAAATTGTAAATAGCCTTTCGCTCCCTGTATTTTACCCCTGCCACTTTCAGAATTTGAAAGAGAGTATTCCAGTTAACATTGTCAAAAGCTTTCTCTAAGTCTACAAATGCTAGAAACGTAGGTTTGCCTTTTCTTAATCTTTCTTCTAAGATAAGTCGTAAGGTCAGTATTGCCTCACGTGTTCCAACATTTCTACGGAATCCAAACTGGTCTTCCCCGAGGTCGGCTTCTACCAATTTTTCCATTCGTCTGTAAAGAATTCGCGTTAGTATTTTGCAGCTGTGACTTATTAAACTGATAGTTCGGTAATTTTCACATCTGTCAACACCTGCTTTCTTTGGGATTGGAATTATTATATTCTTCTTTAAGTCTGAGGGTATTTCGCCCGTCTCATACATCGTGCTTACCAGATGGTAGAGTTTTGTCATGACTGGCTCTCCCGAGGCCATCAGTAGCTCTAATGGAATGTTGTCTACTCCCGGGGCCTTGTTTCGACTCAGGTCTTTCAGTGCTCTGTCAAACTCTTCACGCAGTATCTTATCTCCCATTTCGTCTTCATCTACATCCTCTTCCATTTCCATAATATTGTCCTCAAGCACATCGCCCTTGTATAAACCCTCTATATACTCCTTCCACCTTTCTGCCTTCCCTTCTTTGCTTAGAACTGGGTTGCCAAGTGAGCTCTTGATATTCATACAAGTGGTTCTCTTCTCTTCAAAGGTCTCTTCAATTTTCCTGTAGGCAGTATCTATCTTACCCCTAGTGAGACAAGCCTCTACATCCTTAAATTTGTCCTCTAGCCATCCCTGCTTAGCCATTTTGCACTTCCTGTCAATGTCATTTTTGAGACGTTTGTATTCCTTATTGCCTGCTTCATTTACTGCGTTTTTATATTTTCTCCTTTCATCAATTAAATTCAATATTTCTTCTGTTACCCAAGGATTTCTATTAGCCCTCGTCTTTTTACCTACTTGATCATCTGCTGCCTTCACTACTTCATCCCTCAGAGCTACCCATTCTTCTTCTACTGTATTTCTTTCCCCCATTCCTGTCAATTGTTCCCTTATGCTCTCCCTGAAACTCTCTACAACCTCTGGTTCTTTCAGTTTATCCAGGTCCCATCTCCTTAAATTCCCACCTTTTTGCAGTTTCTTCAGTTTCAATCTGCAGTTCATAACCAATAGATTGTGGTCAGAATCCACATCTGCCCCAGGAAATGTCTTACAATTTAAAACCTGGTTCCTAAATCTCTGTCTTACCATTATATAATCTATCTGATACCTTTTAGTATCTCCAGGATTCTTCCAGGTATACAATCTTCTTTTATGATTCTTGAACCAAGTGTTAGCTATGATTAAGTTATGCTCTGTGCAAAATTCAACAAGGCGGCTTCCTCTTTCATTCCTTCCCCCCAATCCATATTCGCCTACTATGTTTCCTTCTCTCCCTTTTCCTACTGACGAATTCCAGTCACCCATGACTATTAAATTTTCGTCTCCCTTCACTACCTGAATAATTTCTTTTATCTCGTCATACATTTCATCTATTTCTTCATCATCTGCAGAGCTAGTTGGCTACTGTAGTAGGCATGGGCTTTGTGTCTATCTTGGCCACAATAATGCGTTCACTATGCTGTTTGCAGTAGCTAACCCGCACTCCTATATTTTCATTCATTATTAAACCTACTCCTGCATTACCCCTATTTGATTTTGTATTTATAACCCTGTAATCACCCGACCAAAAGTCTTGTTCCTCCTGCCACTGAACTTCACTAATTCCCACTATATCTAACTTTAACCTATCCATTTCCCTTTTTAAATTTTCTAACCTACCTACCCGATTAAGGGATCTGACATTCCACACTCCGATCCGTAGAACGCCAGTTTTCTTTCTCCTGATAACGACGTCCTCCTGAGTAGTCCCTGCCCGGAGATCCGAATGGGGGACTATTTTACTTCCGGAATATTTTACCCAAGAGGACGCCATCATCATTTAATCATACAGTAAAGCTGCATGTCCTCGGGAAAAATTACGGCTGTAGTTTCCCCTTGCTTTCAACCGTTCGCAGTACCAGCACAGCAAGGCCGTTTTGGTTAATGTTACAAGGCCAGATCAGTCAATCATCCAGACTGTTGCCCCTGCAACTACTGAAAAGGCTGCTGCCCCTCTTCAGGAACCACATGTTTGTCTGGCCTCTCAACAGATACCCCTCCGTTGTGGTTGCACCTACGGTACGGCCATCTGTATCGCTGAGGCACGCAAGCCTCCCCACCAACGGCAAGGTCCATGGTTCATGGAGTTATGAATTACAACTGACATCAACCACGAACACCACAACCTAATGAAATCATGATGAAATGAAGCATGGCTGTCTTTCAATGGGAAATGAGCTTGGGGGTCAAGTGATCAACAGCAGATGATGACATCATCCATTAAAACTTTATTCCCAAAAAATCTTCACAGTGTTGTGCCATGACAGGGTGTGCCATGACAGGCTAGTTTAACTGACGAGAGAGAGTAACAGAAATGTTGGAAAACCTTAAACTGGCACAACTCTAAGCAATACACCATACATCTCTCAAGACCGTCTTTCAGTGTAGTAACCACATATGCTCTTCAGCCCTCTATGTTTCTATCCTGTAGAGGTCATGCAGATAAAATTATGGAAAGAACAGTTTGCACAGAGGTGCAGAAGCACTCATTCTTCACACGCTCCATCCACCGATGAAACAGGAACAGACATTAATGTATGGTTCAATAAAAAGTGTCCTCTGTCACACTGTTTACATTGATTTGCCAATGTAGATGAACATGTAGACATGCATACCTATGTAGAAACTGAAATAGTAAGAAAAATTGAATTTTGTAACATAATTGACCATTGTGCATACACAGGGTACATCAATAAAAGCTTTACAACTTTAGAATGA